>NW_026099573.1:14901899-14919200 GCF_025091365.1 Daktulosphaira vitifoliae
AAAAAAAAAAAAAAAAAAAAATTGTTGAATATCGCTACAATCGATATGTTTTTGAAATCTACATGGTTAGAGCATTCTTATTATGCAGATATTATTAAGTATAATAAAATAAAACACAATACATATATTATTATTTTAAAGGTCGCAGTAGAAAATAGAAATGAAAATAACTATAATAGCAATTATATTATTATAGCAATCGATAACAACGAGCGTACACATAGTTCATTCTTAAAATAAATTACCCAATAAACTAATATTTTACCTTATGGACAAAGCTGCTGGTCATCCAAAACCCTTACATCAGACCACATGAACTATACCTATACGCACATGATTGCAGCGCCTCGCTAATAGTATACGTATCTCCATATTGCTCGGACGAGATTGCTGGTCATTCAAACACTGCTCGTGTGTGCATGCATACCCGCATATATTGAAGGAAACCACTTTAATGTTTACACACGAAAAATGTATGATAACTATTTTATTATTTAAAAATTTGCATTTTTAAAAAAAATGTAGAACTAAGAATATACAATTAATTTTCTTCTTTTATTTGATTTTAGTAGGGGGTGTGATTGTCCCATCGTCCAAGCCCGAGCCGCCACTGGTTGATATAATTTGAATATGATAATAAGCTTAAAATTATTTACAAGAAATGCGTTATCTAAAAGTTTGTTTGTGATAATTAAAACTATTTACTTTTCTGCCTTCAGATGATCTTAATTTGCAAGTTATATTATTTAAAATATTTGCAGTTTCAATATTATCAATATAAAATCGAAGATTATTTTCTGAAAAGTGCTCCTAAAATATAACAATTTATAATTAATAAAAAATTTGTTATACCACTCAATAAAATATTTACCTACATTAAATGGAAAAAGCTTGAAAGGTGCTATGTAGGTCTGAATCTTTTTTAAAGTCTCTGCTGAATCATGTATATTAGGGATCTAGAAATAAGATATTAAAATACATTCTCAGCAACTTAAAACTTATAAAACTTACATGAACTGAATACCACCCAGTATGGCTTTGATTAAGTACATGTAAAGGTATGGAACTCTTAGTAACACTAATAGAGTTTCTTATGAAATGAGATCTAATAAAACACAACATTAAATATTACATAATTATAAGTTTTTATAAAATTTGCAATATTGTTGAATTAATATTTAGTTATCAAATACAACGAACTTAGACAATGACTAGAATGTGTAAAAGGTTAATTTACTTTAATTCTGAAAGGAATAAATTTTTGTTAAAAAATGTTTAATTTCAGGACTGCAAGTAGTTGGCACAGTTGTGTTTTTATTTTATTTCATGAATTACTCTACCAATCAAAAATGTCAGTTCAACAATTTTGTATCAAGGCAGTAAATATATTACCTATTTTAATATTTTTTTTAAGTGAAGAGTAAAAAAACAAAAATATGAATTTTTAAGTTTTCAATAGGGTTTATTAATAAAAATTTGAAATTTAATAAAACAAATCAATTCACAATTGAAAATATGAATCTGGGACGCCATTAATTCATTACAAAGTGACACAAGTAAACATAAAAATTAATGTAGTAGACACAGTACAAATAAACTAATTAAACATGAAGTCTTTTACATAGTATTAGTGTAAATTACCGAGTGGCAGGGTACTGCATGGTATAAATATAATAGAACTGGCCATTTCTAAATATTTCAGGGTTGCCAATTCCAAAAATGGCAGTAGAATCGCCCTATAAGCTCTTGTTTTAACTGCTCAAAATCAAATACTAGTATTTCATATGAAAATTATAGACATCAAAAATATGACACAATACTAAAACATCCAGTTATTCATCGTAAATAAATTTTTATTTTAATAATTGTTATTCTTAACCTTATAGCAACCATGAGCAACACTAATTTGTCTTAATCTGAATCTTTTGGTGTAAGTCAATTATTATAGAAAAAATTATTTAAGTAACCAATTTTTTTAAAAAGTGACTTAAGTGATCTACTTTCAGCCTGCGACTTCTTTTTAACTTAATTATTTTTTATGACACTTTTAGATTGGTAATATAAAAATTTTTTGCTAAAATTTTTTTTTTTATTTAATAACTTATGTAATAAATAAGTTAACATAGATACATATTATGAATCAATATATATATTATAATATTATAATAATATATTATAATCAATAAGTTTATACCAAACTTATTTGAAAGTGTTTCTAAAAAATTAGTGTAAAGTACATAAGGTGTATTAAAAAAAGGAAGTAGAGAACCAAACCTTTTAATTTTTTTACAAAACTATTTATTTTAACTTTAAACCTGTAAAATTTAAAAAAAAATATTTTTACTTTTTGAAATTGTGTTCAAAAAATGTTGAAGCTATGAAAAAAAATGGGGTCGAAAGACCATAATATCTCACCAAAAAATATAGTTTGAAACTTTTCTTGATAAATAAAAATGTCTAATTAAGCTATTTTTATATTTTAAAATACCGTACAAAGAAAGGCCACAATGATAGAGTCAATGAATCTCATAAAAGTTAAATGAATCTATTTTATATTGAATATTAAGATAATCTTATTTTGAAATTTTTGATAATGGCCCCCAAAGTTGAGAAAAACAACTTGGGGGCCATAAATATGAAAATTTAATCTAGATTGATTTGCTTTTTTTATCTGCCAGCAAATGCAGTGTAGGATGGGCGGGTTGAGGTTTAAATCCCACCGAGCAAATTGATTTTTGCACTTTATTGTGTATAGGTAAAAAATAGAAAATTTGTATGATTTTTATCTCATGTAGATTGAATTCATATAATTTTAAAAAAAGACGGAGATCCCATCACTATGGTTTCCCTTATGAGAAGGCATTATTTTATTATATATTTTTTGTGTCTATTATTCATTTTTCTAAGCTCTCTCACTGGTCTGAATGATTTTCAACAATACATCAAAAATGATACCTAATTAAAGACATTATCATTAAAAAATGGAAAAATGTTCTTTGTTCCCTATAATAGAAGAAATAACCCAAAAAATTACAATTTTTAAAATTAATAAATTTTGATATTTTTTAAACTTCTTTTTACTTAAAACTAAATATTTTTTTGTAATACCTTAGGTGGTACTTTCCTTTCATTATTATCTTATTAATCTTATCTTAAAACAAAATTGTTCCAACACCATATCTTCTATGTGCAAACAGTCATCGAAGTTAAACAGAAAACGTTATTAGTAAAACACTTCAATTTCATATAATATTTTCTACATAAAATTTTTTTTTGCAATTATTTATGCCTATATTTTAGATCAAACAATATATAAATATAAGATGAGAGTTAACTTTTTCAACATAACTTTTGAAAATGTCTTAGAAATACTGCGTCTTTTAAATAAATGTTAAAATAAAGCTTATTTTAGGTACTAGAAGTTCAAAAAAAATTTGTACCGGCAACCAATTTTCTATGTGCAAATGGTAGTTAAAGTAGTATAAAAAATAAGAGTTAATTTTGCTTTTAGAGTAATCCACTAATTTCTTAAAATTAAACCCTATCTACAGATTTCCATTGAAGCATTTATGATAATGATTTTAATCACTGTCAGATATCATCTATATTTATCCCACTACATCATGTTCATACTGGGCCAACACCCCATTGTGCTAGTATTTTTTTTATTTTTGAAACTGCTTCAGTGATATTGAGAAAAAAAATATAATTTTTTTTATTGAAACTGGTGTTAGTTTCACTTAATGAAAAGTTTTAAATGTGGACTCTTGTAATAAACATTTTTGCTGGTCAAACACTAATGAGACTCTATATATTAATATAAATTATTATTATTAAAATCATGCTGCAATTATTTAAATACTATATTACTTGATAAACAACCTTTGATTTCCATTATGTTCCAGCATTTCATTTTTACGAAGAAATTTTTTATGTTGGTGATTGTAAAGGCCAGTCTTACTATGAATCCAATTTTTTTTAATGTGATAGCCACCTCTATTATTAAAAGGATGTTTAAATACAATATTTTTATTAGTACGTCGATGTTCTGAAAATCCATTATTTCTAAAGGAACTTGTTCTTGGTACCCAATTATCAGATGCATTATCTAGTCAAGATTACAATTTTGTATTCAATAATTTGAAGTAACAATTATGAATGCATAATACAGAGTGATCCCTTAACTATAAGTTATTAATATCTTTTAAAATATAAAATACAATAAAAATATTTTTTTATAAGTTTTATATTTTTTTATACATAATATAATTTCCAAATTATATTAATTATTAATATGCTAACATATTCTCTTACTACATAAATCTATATCAGCTTCAGTTTTTTAAATGGAAAAATATGTTGTTAACTAGCTTACATATTAGTAAATGATAATTTAAAGAAAATTACAGATTGGTCATAATTTTTGAACCAGCACTCTGGAAATGACTAGTGATTAAATAACAATTATCAAAAACAACTTAACTGTGAAAAATGATCAAGTTCCAACCCCATTCCTTCTAAATAAGTCAGTTAATCAAAGTAGTAATATTTACATTGAGGCCAAGTTTGCTCTTTTTTTAGTTTTTAAGCTTCTATCCTACTTACATAAACAACATTGTTCCTTTATTAGTATTGCTTAATACTCAGCTACTTTTTGAATGAGGCATAAAAAATACTTTGTCACAATTTCCAAATAATCTTGTGAAAAGATCTGAACCTCCTTTCTTTCCATTTGAGTTTTCTTATTGCCTTCTCCAAAGTAGCAAGTAACATGACCATGGTTAAACTATATGAATAAATATTAGATATCATTGCTTTGATAGGCATGCCTTTTTAGGAGGGAGAAAGTTGGAACTAGGTCTTTTTTCAAAGTTAGGTTTTTGTTGAAAATATAATATAAATATAATGTATTTTACTGACATAAGTCAGTAAAATAATTAGTTTCATTTGTCACTAAAAAATTAGAATGGCAACTTTCCCCCCTACCGCTTTCAAATGATGCTCCTGCATGTAAGACAGTTTATTTTGAAAAAAAAAAAAATAATTTTCATACTTTTCTCTTTATTTACACTATAAAATGTCTACTTTTATTCACATGTCTACTTATATGGGAAATATCTAATAATTTCGTAAACAATCAATAACAAAATGAAAAATTTGAAACTTTCACGTTTTGAAATGGCAACACATTAATAGATAAATTTGTTACAGTATTTTAAACTATTAAAAGTCTAATCCCCATGCTTTAAATTTCAGAAGACTATTTTAAGAGAAAATAGAGATAAGGGGGTTGAGAAAAGCAGGCAAATTATTTTATGTAAACACTAGCTAGCACATTTAGAACTTGACCTGACACACTATTGTGCAAGGTCACCATGTGCTCATAACATGAACTTCATCCTTATTTATATTTTATAGTATAAAGAACTTCAGAAATAAGTTAATATTGACTAATATATATATATATATATATTCTTACATAAATCATATTCTGATAAATAAGATAGTTAAATATGTATTTTATCATTTAAAAAACTAAAGTTGAGTGTTATAATGTTGAGAGCGTGAGAATTTAAATTAAATATAAAACATTATATAAAAAATTTATATAATTTATGAAGGAATAAAATTTCATTTTGCTACAGTTTTGTTGATATCATCACAGGTAAAGTTCACAAATCGCTCTAAATATTTTAGCTTCGATGCGAAGCTGAGAAGGTATTAATTTTACCATGATGTTTTTTTTTTTTTTTTATGTCTGTTGCCACTTTTTCTCATCTCTCACTGGACTGATTTCTTTCAACAATNTTTTTTTTTTTTATGTCTGTTGCCACTTTTTCTCAGCTCTCACTGGACTGATTTCTTTCAACAATACGTCAAAAGATCACAAATCGTATCTAATTGAAGACATTACCCTTAAAAATTGAAAATTTTTCACTCATTCCCAGCAAATGGGGAAAATATCCAAAAAAATTACAAATTTAAAAATCAGTAAATTTTGTCATTTTTTCCACTTTTTTTTCTTAAAACTTTTTCATAACTTTTTCAAAAATAAACAAATCAACACAATATTTTTTTATATTGAAACCTTAGGTAATTTCCTTTCGTTTAATATCATTTTTTTTGAAAATCTAACACTTAACTTGCTCATTGGGGGAGATTTAAAATAGTAACTTTTTTACAAAAACTAACTTTTTCAACTTAATATTTTAAAATGTTCCGGAAATACTGCGTTCTTTAAACATATATCAAATTAAAGTTTATTTTATGTACTATAAAATGAAAAAAAAAAATTTGTCCCGACGACCTATCTTCTATGCGCAAATGGCTACCGTATTCAAAAATATGCTATTTTTCTATTAAAATTCTAGGTTTTGTATTTTATTTTATTTTAGAATATCTTATTAGTAGAATATATGGTGAAAATAGCTACAGTATTCAAAAATATGCTATTATTGTGTTAAAATTCTTGATTTTGTATTTTATTTTATTATAAGGGGATTACACTGATTTTCATAATTATATCAATCTAAATGACATAATATAAAAAATTAATCATATTTAAATTTTTTTGTTTCTTTGAAGTCGAGAAAAATAACTTTAAAGTTTGAACTAGCTAAATTTCCATTTTTATTAAGTGACGAATGAGACGTACGGTTTTTGAGACGGGAACACTTGAGTCTTTTACGACTGTGGCACTGCATTTTTTTAAAATTCTTTTCGAGTTAAAAAAAAATGTTTAACTCATTTGATTTTTATCTCATTTAGATTCAATAACTTCAATAAATATAAAGGATTCCATTATTGTAGTATCCTCTCGTGAGAAGAAATTCATATTAATATTATTTTACTATGTGGTTTTTTTTTGTAGCTATCATTTATTTTCTCAGCTCTCATTTGACCTACTTTTTAGACAAATTTTTTTTTTTAATTAAACACTATCTACAGATTTGCATCAAAGTGTTTTTTATAATAGTGATTTTAATCACTTTCAGATATCATCAATACTGGACCCAACTATGCCACAACCCCACTGTGCAGCCACTCCACTGTGCTGGGGTTTTTTATTTTATTGTTAATAATTATTATTATCAATCTACAAGGAAAATCTTTTCTTGTGGNATTATTATCAATCTACAAGGAAAATCTTTTCTTGTGGCAAAAATTCAATAATTATGTTATAAAACTAATAGATTATGAAAATCACGAGTTTTATAAAAAAAAAAACATTAAAAATGATTTGACTAGGATTAATTTAAATGATTATTTGAAATCCTTATTTGTATAAAAATTATATAATATAATGATAATTTAATTTTTAGCTATGAATGAATGTGAAATTTTTTTCAGTAATTAACCATATATTAAAACGATTTTTTGTTAAAAAAATTACAAAATCTTTTTCAAAAAAAACTTAAACTTAATTTGAAAACTTAAAAGGCTTATAATAAAAAAATAATTATTGATGAAAATTTAAAAAGCTACTTACGTGTATTACTTGACTTAAATTTAAGGTTTAATTTTCTTCCATTTTTCCATCTATTAGACATTTTTACTTTAATTTTATTGATATTATTTGAAATTAAAAACGTTTGACATAAAGAAAACTATAATTATTTAAAATAACAATTCAAAAGCATATATAGTATTTAAAGCAATTTAATGATGTAAGAAAGAGTTGAGAGCTAATCAAAAATTCATAGTTATTTAATACTAACAACAAAAATAAAGACCAGGGACGTGTATGTGTAATGTAGCAGTTGTGCTATACACAAAAAATAGAAAAAAACGTGACTACTGGTAACTTCATACTCATCACACTGTTAACATCGTCTACAATCACGTTACCAAAATTCCACAAAAACAATTCATATAAAAATAGATTTTTACTTTGATTAGATTATTATAATAAAACCACAAATAAGATAGTTTTATCTAATTTATGATATACTGCACCCAGAGAAATAGTTATTAAAATTAATGGAAAAAGTATATAAAACTAAGGAAAAACGGGTATGATTTGGAGCCTATGTAATCGATTCATTGAAATGACATCTTTTTAATCATTATATTAATGCTAAAAAATATTCATTGAAACAATTATTAATTTCTTTAATTTTATTCTTACAGTCCATAGTTTTAAATACTTGGGAATTAAACTATTGGAAAATTATTAACATTAATTTAATAGAAATACATCCTATGGTATTTATTTTAAAGATATAATTCGTTGTAATAATTAACTCTGATCATAAATTTAACTTTTCTTGAAACATAAATATGATGAGTTGCAAGCATTGATTTTAAGCTATTATTATTAGGTCGGTTTTTAAAACAATTCTATTTCTTCATAAAAATTAAAATTTCTTTGCATTACTTTAATAACTGCTTTACTTAGTAATAAAGTAAAAATCCATCTTCTATCATTTTTTTGTGAATAATAAAAACAAATGATTAGGTTATTTAANAATTAAAAACTCAAACATTTTATTAAATTAAAAATACGTGTTACCATTTAAAAAAACAAAGTTGACACCCTTACCAGGCATAAGGGATGAACTTAAAAAGTATTACATAGTTAATAATTCAAGAATAATGTGTAACTAAAGATAGTAATAAAAAAAAAATTTTTAATTATTATTATTCTGTAAGTAATTGAGTGGGTTATGATAAAAAAATCACCCTGTATATATATTAAAATACAAAATCCATAAATCTTTAAAAATGTTTTAATCTTATAGNATTAAAATACAAAATCCATAAATCTTTAAAAATGTTTTAATCTTATAACTGTTTTTTTATCATTAAGATGATATAAACAAATTGGTGGACCTGAGAAATCATTAATATCTTTTAATACATAGAGATCATCAGTATCAACATTCGAAACAACATAGCTTACAAAATGTTTATTATAAGATAGTACATTTAATGTTATACATAAAAAAAGAACTTTCTCATCAAAACAAATAATTTTTTTCAATTTATATACCAATAAATGATTGTTATTTAAAGATGTTAGTATATGACTGGTTTTATAAACTATATTGTTGTATATTATTTGGTCATAACAATGTGCCAAATTAAGTACAGATAAATCATTGGGAGAAAATAAAATTTTAATCTTTTCAAAATATTCACATAATTTAGTGGTAAGCCTAAGTTTGCCGAGATACAAGAACTATTTTTTAAATTTAAATTATAATCTGAAAAATGAATGGAGTATTTTATAGCCAAAGATATAGGAAGTTGAACTCTTGAAGTTATGTTTTTAGAGTATGCTTTAAGTTGTCTATGTTTAGATTCAAACCGATAACACCATACAAATTTTAAGGAGCCTGATTTTCTTATTATATTACAGTAGTGGATAAGAAAATGATGTTTAGGTTTTAATTTGTCTTGAAATAATTCTACATATTTATTATTGTGATATGTGATATGATTTTGTACATTTAAAATAATTTGATCATTAAAATTTGACAATAACAATAAATCAATCATTTCAATAAAATTTATCAAGAATAACCATATTGGATTGTTACAATTAGAATTTTGATTATTAAGAACTTCAGATTTCATGTGTTTAGAAAATGAACGATAAGTTGAGAAAGTCTGTGAACAATGTGGTATGCCACAACGGTAAAAACTTGATGATGTTAATGAATGAACATACTTCAAATGTGCAATGAATTGATGAAGTTCAATAAAGATATCTTTACAATTAAAACAAATTAGATTCATTATTGTATATAATTTAGTAACTGTAATAAAGTTTAAAATATTAGATTAGAATAAAATTATGAGCAATGTAATAGATAAATTATGAAAACTTATATAGTTAAATCAGAGATTATTGAAGTTAGCGAAGAGCTTTTAATATCACAATCATTGTGATATTAAAAATTGTGATACAAAAATAAATTTTTGTATAAATGTCCAAACTAAACTAGATTGAATGGGGTACTGTAAGTTAAATACTTGAAAAATTTTAAAGCATGTATCTAATGCTCGTATTATGTTTGAAAATTTATAATAGGTGTTGAAAAAATACACATTAATATTATTGATACCATCAAAATTAGTTTCAGCAACACAGATGAATGGTTGTATTTTTTCTTTTTTTTTGTAAGCGATATCAATTTTTAATTGAATTTGAACATGTAGATCATTCATTGAAGCCACTTTTAATAAAAACGAATTTCTAGCATCAGAAATAGATGTTTTTACAATGCGTCTCTTATTTGTAACTGAATCTATTTCATAGGATCTGGAAGTTGGAACTAATAAAGCATTCATTAGATCTAAAACTAAAAGATTTCTGGTTTCTGTAAAAAAAATTAAAATATTATTATTTGATTAATTAAAAATTGTGAGAAATTATCTTACCAATATCAGTTTCGTTTATTTCTATTAAACGTTTAAGTAATAATTTGCTGTTTCCATCCTTTATTTTATTTATCATTAACGGAATGATCTTAATAATAAATTGATCCCAATTAACAAACAATGAATTTCCTTTTGAAGTATATATATATTCAAAATCAATAACAATCTAGAATTAAATTAATAAGTAATTATGTAAATTAGTATCATTGAAATATAAACCTAATTATAACTAAGGCATACACACACATACATCTCTATAAATTTAAAATCATTAAATGCAAAATAAATAAAATTGTAATCCTGAACATGTAAACATAAATATATTTTTCAATTACTATATTAATTGAAATATACATAAAAAACTACTTTTAAAAATACTTAAGAAATTTTAATAATTAAAATACCAAGCTGTGACCAAATGACTGTTTGTACATAGGCCATTCTTCGAGAATATTATTAATGTTAATACTTGGAGACAACAAATATTCTCTACGAATTTCACAAGTCTCTTCCCATTTAATAATTACTTCATTCATAGGCTCAATGTTAAACTGAAGCCATTTTTTTACTTTAATTAAACATTCATTATCTACAAATAAACCCCATTATTTAACTAATTATTAGTAAAAATTACTATTATTAATTATTTACTTATAGTTGCCCTATGTAGTATAGATGTTTGCTCTAAGTTACTATCAGAACTTTTTTTTACTTTTTTTATGGGAGACCACAATTTGTGTTTGCGTAATTTTGTCAATGTATTATGATATTTTTGGTACAATATTCCCTTTGGTTTTTGTGCAGGCACACTAATGAAGTATGTTTCCTATAAGGCAATTATACTGATATATTTAAAATTGTACCAATTTTCATACAAAATTTTTAAAATTTTACAAACCTTAACTTCAGATTTAAACATATTAATGATACTATCAGAAATATTATTAATGATCTTAGGAGAACCATATATTTTATGCTGTATAATATATTCAGTAATTATTTCAGTCAACATTTTTCTTAATTCATCACTAAGCTTTAAATTTTTTTTATAAAATGACATTATCAAATTTCCTTTACCAGATGAATTTAATATTTCTTCTATATTTATCTTAAAATAAAGGAAAACAATATTTTTATAAAATAGGAAATAAATATGTATTTTTAAATTACTGTTAAAATTTAATATAGGTTTTAATTATAAATTACTTGGTTCATAAAAGAAATGGGACAACTATTATTTGAACTTGTAGTAGAGTATTCAGACATTTGTGAATCAGATAAAGGTTCTGATGCATTATCTTTACTAGCACTAGTGGTACTAGATTTTTCCTATAGAAATTATCAATTATGAAAGGTCTGTTAAAAGGCTTAAAATTAATTTAGTTAACTCACACTAACAAAGTTTGCCTGCCACTTTTTTAAATGGTGCTCAAATATTATTCGTTGACCATAACAGGCTTTTGGACAAATGTCTTGTAAGTGTTTTTCATTAATATATTTAAGGCTTTCACATGTTATTCCATGTTCTAAAATGTACATTAAATATAGTAAGGAGTTGAGAATTTAATGCTATATCATCTAATTTATAAAAAGCAGAATTAAAAAAAAAAATTAGAGAAATAATATTTTTCAAATCACTAAATTTAATGTAAAGTATAAAAGTCAATTTCCATTATAATTAACTGATAATTACTAAAACGTCACACGTTTAAAAGATATAAAAATAAATATGTGTACTTACCGATAAATATATTGAATATATATAAATATATTTTAACTCTCCTAGTACATCTAGTAGAGCTGATTCGTGTGAAAATTCTTCGGAAAATTCATTATTTTCAATGACGACAGAATTTAAAATTATTTCTTCCATTTAGTTATAAAAACAATCACTAGACACTATACACTAACCAAAACAATGCCAAGTGTAGAATAATGTTGCGTATAGTCACCGTTATCTAATAGCACAATAATAACAGTTCCAAAAAATTTACCTAAATATGCTAAAAATAAACGTGGATTTTATTATTTAACGATAAATGTCATTAAAATAAAGACGGCAGGGTATTGAATTAATGAAAACTGTCTAGTGGGGTTAGTAAACAAATAATTTCTCTACACTTCCGTTAAATCAAAGTTATAATTACTTTTAGTTTAAGTAAAACATTAATATTTTAATTCAATTTAGTTTTGATTTGAAGTAACATTTTTTACTTAAAAATAAAGATTCTCTATGATAGAAGCGTAGAACTTTTTGGTTATATCAATTACCCTATCCTTTAAAAGAAACATATTTTTATTACATTCAAGTAAATTGTGTTCATGAAACAAATAATGGACTCCTTTGTTTAAAATATTTATATTTTATTGATTTGATTACGGTATCTTTAAAATGTCATTAAAAAAATCTTTAAATTTATTGAATGTGGTTTTATTTTAAAAGAAAAATTGTTATTTTAATTCATTTCAGCGTTATTACTAAGTAACACGCTAGGCTTAAAAACAATGATTCAATTTCATTAAAGCATGGAACGTTCTTTTTCTGAGTGTGAGATTATGAGTGAAATAATTATTGACTATGTTGGTCCTCTTCCAAAGTCGAGATCTTATAAGTATATTTTAGTAGCTACTGATCGTTTATCAAAATTTTGCGTAGCTCAACCATTTACAAATGCCAATGCGCGTAGTACCAACAAGTTTCTTTTAGACTTATTCTTAAGATTTGGTCCAGCTAGGATAATTAGCTCAGATAATGGAACTCATTTTACGTCAAAGACATTTTAAGACCTAATGGACGCTTTTGGGGTAGACAAAAAATTCGGAATTCCGTACAAGCCTACTTCACAAGGTCAGGTGGAGAGGCAAAATCAAACAGTTATAGACATGATATCACATTACGTTCAGGATAACAATAAGTGGGTAGATTATTTACCATACGTTGTATACGCCTATAATACTTCAATACATTCGGTTACAAATTATACGCCATTTTATTTAGTTCACGGCTATAATCCTAAAAGCATGTTTGATATTGCACTAATTCCCCCTTCCGATGGGAACGTTATCGATGAAATTAATAAAATCAAACATATTAGAAAAACATTACCCCAATTATTAAAGAAACAATCCAAACAGACTAAACAAAAACTATTATCATCGAATAATTTTCAATCGTTTAAAGCGGGAGACAAAGTCTTAGTTAAAGTCCCGGTAAAGGGTAATAAATTTTCAGATAGGTATGAAGGCCCTTATGTTATTTTAAAGAAAATAGGTCCATATAGTTTTTTGATAAATCTGCCAAAAAACAATATTTTGGTCGAGTCGCCTGTTCACATAGACCAGTTAAAACCTTTCGTTCCTAGAATATAAAATCCATTCAAATCTCGGCCCGAGGCTAGCACTAAAATAGTAAAATATGTATAGTAATGAGATGACAATATAATTACAATTTAACAATTTTCCGAAAATATAAGAATTATAAGGTGTATAATAATCATTGTCCATATTATTACTTTTTTTTATTTTTGCTGACATAAATTATAGGCAAGGTCAGCGTAATAACGCATCCGAAAAATTGATCTTATTGCGACAACGATACTCTTCGCTTCTTAAGACCCAACGAATATCATTATATTGTGCTGTTTCAACTCTTAAAAATTCTTAAAAATTTGATTATAATTTATTTTTGTTCTAATATGTTCGAATTTATTTAATCCAAGATGGTTTAAGGGTAAAATGCTATATTAAATTACACTATTTATATTAAATACGCTTACCTACCACTTAATAATAATTATGACTCTAGAAAATTTTTTTTTTGTTATTGCTATTGACAATAATACTTTACCCTAGTGGCGACTGTAGAGAATATTCAATAAATCTGATTAATTCCCTAGATTACATTAAAAAAATTTAGCNATCTGATTAATTACCTAGGTTACATTTAAAAAATCTAGACACTCTTCAATTTTAAAATTACCCCCTGTCGGATACAAGGATTAGTATGAACAATCGTGTTACTCTTATATACTAATTACTTATATAGAATCTTATATCCTAAAAATTGCTTAAACTACTTAAATTAAAATCTTTTAATTATTCATTCAAATGAAGTCATTCTTCGAGGTTCATTCGACGGGTCATCTTAATCAATAATTCTATCGAAGACTTCATCGCTGTCACAGGACCTCTCTACTTTGAATATCGATCTACATCTCGATCATTCTCCCTGTAAAATATAGTTTTATAAATATCAATATATTTTGAATAAAATTCGATTATTGTAGACTTACTCCTGTATAACTATTTAGTTCAATATTTTAAAACCTAATTTCCCTTGTTTATCCTTGAGTCAGATAATCAAGTAATCGAATAACTAGGTCAATTATTAACCTCTATAGTGTATACGTTGCATTCACCTAATTGCCATTTTGCCATCTCGCCATTTTCATAGCCATTCATAGTCAGTCATCACTAACGCCACCGCCACGCCACAGCCGCGGTCAATGTCACGACCATTACCATGACTTTTGTCATTTTACTTTGAGCCACAGTCCCTTTTAATAGAACATCCAAACCACGACTTCAACATCTTCGTATAATTTCGTATGTAGCGACTTGATCACCGAGACATCAAATTATCACGATTCGTGCATATTTATGTTCTATCCGCCCTTTGTTGTCGACCATTGGTGAGTAACTTCTAGCTAGAAAAAATAAGTCCTTATTACTATTGCTATTGAAATATATAGTATTGTTATATTATTATTATATTATTATTTTGGGGCTCCAGCCACATTACTGCAAAGTCCGATTTATTTATTATATTGTGGCATATATTTATTTATATTCGGCAGGTCCGATTGATTTATTTTATTGTGGCATATATCTATTTATATTCGGCAAGTCCGATTTACTATATTGTGGCATATTTTTACTTAAATTCGGCAAAGTCCGACTTAGTTCATTGGAACATTATTATATATTATTTTATTCGGTATAACCGATTTTGTGGAATATTTATATTACTATTATTTTCGGTAAATCCGATAATTTGATTTTGGTATATATTTTATTATTATTCTCGGCAAGTCCGTTAATTAATTTAATTTGTGGCATATATATATATATTTTATTATTATTATTCCGTTCGACTAGAAATATTTTTATGATGGCATAATTTTATTCTAACTAACAAACAATGTTATAATATAACTTTTATTATTTCGATTGGCTTAGCCCGACTTCCCTTTATTTATTATATATTATGAAATTACTTTTATTCGATAGTATAAGGTGATATAAAATGCACGATACACGAGGTTTAAGAAAATTTACTTCTAAATAATCTATTTTGAAAAATAAATAGTGCCGAATTTTATAAAATTGGGTTTGAAAGAATATTTGAGGCAAATAAAACCCTAGGTTATTATTATTAAATTAAAAAATTATTTTATTGTGGTACTTACCAAACATGATTTCCAATATAACATTCCAGGCATCTTCAGTCCAAATAGGTCAAACATAAAATGAACAACACTATACAGTCAACGGTCACCACATCCCCACATAATCCCCTATAATCTTAGCTATAATATTACGTGACAATAATAACGGACTCTATTCATATGTTTACAACAATAAATCCTTTTGTTAACATATTATGATCTTATTGAATAGCCATTACTTATATAATTACAATTGATACTAATAGAGTGAGCCAGTTAATATTTTTAAATAAATTATTTCTTTATAAAATCAATTCGATATGCACGTTTAATATACAGGGTGTTCAGTAAGTCAGGAAACGGGTTTCTATTGTTTTCATTGTTACAAACAATGAGAACAATAGAAACCCGTTTCCTGACTTACTGAACACCCTGTATACAAGTTAACTAAGTTGTTACAGCAGCAAAATCGTCTTTTAAACAGCCGTTATTACGGCTACCCTTATTATAGTATAATTTATATAAAATAATCTTCCCGCAACTAAGGCGCAAGTCAGCCTAATTCAAAATACCCTATTGTGTATATTTCTTTTTTTCTATATAATAAATGGACACTGAATTTTATGAGATGGTCACTGTGTGTGTTTCACATACAGGGTGTTCAGTAAGTCAGGAAAAGGGTATCTATTGTTCTCATTGTTACAAACAATGAGAACAATAGAAACCCGTTTCCTGACTTACTGAACACTCTGNATGGTCACTGTGTATGTTTCGCATATATTTTACTGTATACATTAGTACTATTATCGAGCATGCTTAACTTAATTTAAGACACCTATTGTAAATGTATGCAAGTTTTTGACAACGTTTTGGCTACATACATTAGGTTAACTTAGCTTATTATTTTTATTGTAATAAATCACATTAAATTATTTTTTTTTAATTCATGAACATTTATCATTTATTGTGCATGCATTGCTTATAATTGTATTCGGTACCCCAACATCCCCTTTTAATTATTAATTTTTTTTAATAATAAGCGTTAGTGTTCTGAACAGACCTCGAGAACACGGAGAATACTCTTTGGGGCCCCGAGACTATTCAAGAAGTCGACGACAGGGCCGGGCTTTTCATAGGAACCGCTTGGTAGCCGACTATTGAGAGCCCACACGAAGGAAGCTCCTCTAACGCTCAAAAGCTTGTGAATTAAGGAGTGTGGACATCGAAGACCCAGAGGTTCTTACTACGACACTAATGTCCCTCCAAATTTTTTTATTTTAAATATTTTTTCTTTTCCTACGTAGCATTATTTTGCCAAAGTTATTTTGTTTTTTTTTTATTAAGGTCTAGGGTCAGACCTTAAGTGTAGGGGGAGCAGCTGATACGATCACATTTGCATGTGCCCATATCTCTGTCTCCCATAACATCGTTGTACCGTTTAATAGACATATATATATATATATATATA
>NW_026099573.1:14919265-14940065 GCF_025091365.1 Daktulosphaira vitifoliae
ACTATACAGTATTGAATGCATTATTATGATTGGTACATTTATTCAAATTCATTATTTATAAGTGTATATAATTTTTAGGTAATGGACAAAATGATCAAATGTTATGTTATTGCTGCAGTCAAGGTTTGAAAGATTGGGATGATGAAGACGACCCATGGGTAGAACACGTACGTTGGTCTCCTAGCTGTACTCATGTATTGTTATGTAAGGGACAGTTATTTATCCAAAATAATAAAATAACGAAATAAGACTACTATTATTTGTTATTCTTATACAGGGTTTTGTAACAATGAGAACAATAGAAACCCGTTTCCTGACTTACTGAACACTTTGTATATGTTTTTTATCGTTAAAATACGGTTTACTTTACTATCTACAACATTGTGTAAAATAAACAATAATATCCATGTAAGCAATTTAGTGATCCCCACTAGTAAGATATTGAATTCCTAGGGAATTTTATCCCAAACAATTGACTATATTGTGCCTAAAATATAAATTTTACTATATACTGTAGAAATAACCTTTTATCTGTTCATTCACTTTTTGGTGTTTTTATGGTTCTTTTCATCTATATCTACAACTGTGTTTCACGGCTATTCCTGTGCATTTTTCAACAGTTATTAAATTGTAAGTAAAATTTTTAAATTGTTATAATATCTTTCACGTTCAATGCATCTATTTATTTTTAATAATCTATATTACTTATAAATTTCAAAAAGTTTTTTCATTAATTAAATTTGTTTACTATAATTAAAAAGAAAAAAATATATATATGGTACTTGTTGCATTGAATGATAAAATTACGTTATTGATTACATTTGTTGTGGAAATAAAATTTTCATTCGTCTTTTTTAGTAGTAATTTATTTGTTTTTTAACCCTTTCATGTATTTATTTATTTTAAAAATCGATAACATTATGAAAATTTGCCAAAAAATTAATTTATTATATACATTTTTTTTTATTATAATCTAAAATAATTTATTTTATTCAAACCAGTTTTAAAATTTTTTTGTGACACAATTGTAGTCTGCTCAACTAATGCATGATTAAAACTAAAGTTATTATATTTTAAGTAATACAAACACAAATTTTTAGGTTAAATATATTCAATAAAACCGTTCCAGAATCTTTTTCAAGTGTATTTAATCAAAAGTAAGTTATTAGCTATCACTATTCAGTTCAAAATGTACTTATAAGTTTACAATAATTTTAGTTATTCAAAATGAAATTACCAAAAAGTGTCAATATTGTAGAACATCTGGTTGAATATATGAAAAGTACTGGAGTGTTATGTTTTTTAGAAATCGCTGAAAATTTGAAAATTTTTCGAAATCGCACAGCTTTTGACCGGGGAGTAATGAATGATGGGTTTATTATCCGCGATCCGGAAGCATTACGAACCATTCGGAGCTGTACCGATTTATACAAGAGAGAAATTCGAGCGGGTAAATTAATGATGCTGTTCGGGGAAAAAAATTATTTAAAATTTAATTTTTATAATGTACGTTATCCCGACGGCTCCACGGCATCTATTTGTAGGTCGGGTATATGTTTTTTAGAGTTATCGAATATTCAGGAACGTGTAATTGTACAGAAGGTGGTTGAGGAGTTTGTTCTCAACCCCTATTCTATGCACTTTTTGATATTGCATTTTCCACCTCACTGTTCATGTAAATTTTGTGATGAACAAATATTTACATGGACAGTGCAAATTAATTGTTGTATATATAGTTTTTTAAATATATTTAATGTATTATATTGAAATATTAAAATAAATATGTTGTATTAATGGTGTGTATGTGTGTACGTGTTTTCACTAACTTATAAAAGAAAAAAAAATGTATTGATTTCCTTATTAAATAATCTAATGGTAACAATGTAGTAACAATCAGCTCATTTGTATCGGGTATGTATCGTAAAATGAAATGGTGAATATATTAGTATTTATGTTGTAAAGGTTAAAGAATATTATCTTATATAAACATGTGTGTGTGTGTGTGTACTACGCTCCGATACACACTCTACGATTTCTATAGTGTATGATGACGAATAGTTTGTAAACAACTGTATTATTAAAGAAAAAAAAACTCAGTTTATAATGGTTAGATGAGTACACATAGCTGATGGAGTGCATCGGCTGTATTGTAGCTCAGTGATTTATCTTAAACATAAACAAGTAGAGAGAGGAAAGGGGTAGTATGCTATGAGAGAGTACCGATATGAATGTCAAATTAATGGTCTCGTGGCAAGCGGATGGAGGTGACGAAAAAAAAAAAATTCATAGCACTGTTTTCGAGTTATGTGCAAATTTCGGGAAATTTGTATTACGTGGTGTTCTCCTCCGTGTCATGCTGATGATAGTGTTATTGTTAAAAATGTATGTATCAGTGTCGAGTTGTACACCATTAATACAACATTCACCATATATATATATATATATAGTTTACTCACGAATAATTTTGGTGTGTAGAAAATGGAACAATTAAAACAAAAAATGAATAATCAAGCCAAAGGCATGGAGTACATTAAATGTCTGACTTGGTAGAGAATCATGCCTATAAAGTTGATTCAATGAAAAATTTGACTACGAGAAACGGTGTTGTGGTGGTGGCACGGTTGCCCGACAACCGACAAGTTTTTGTTCCAAGAAACAGTTGACGGACGATGAAATTAAAACGTACAACGACGACGACACCAAAATGTCACTGTGTTACAGAGGAAGAACGGGAAATACTTATTCATTTGATTTTCAATAAAATTTTTTTTTAATGCATTAACTTTTTTTTTTTTTTTACAATCAACAAAATTTGTTTATATCTAAAGATGATTTATGTACAACAATTGAAATAAAATTATATAGTTCGTTCACAATCTATTTGTGTTTACATTATTACTCCGATAGTATAGAACCTAATATTAGTTTATGACAAAGGTAAATTATACTTTAGATTAATATTATAAGATTAATAGTTTTTCAAATTGGTGGAAAATGTAAAAACAAAAATCACAATAGCAATACTTTAGAGTAGATTTTATGAAGAAAAACAAAAACTTATGTATTCAAGTTTTACACACCATTGATAATATAATCCGTTAACAGTCCAGTAGTGTTTACTCCAATAGTAAAAGTACATTGAACTGAATAGTTGATTAAAGAGGTGGCCATACACACGTTTAACTAATGTATTAATTTTTCAATAGTTGTTATCATGTCGTTTGTATGCGGTTGTGGGTCTTCATTTGTCGATAGTACTGGTTTGAATGTTCATTGTAGTATGAATCAGGGTCACCGTCAAACTGTTATTTCAGGGAAACGATGTTTGTCAGCGCCTGCGGGTAGGGTGACCAAACGCGCGTGCATGCACGTTGAAGGGACCGGTTTTGTTCCTATAGATTCTGCACTACGCGGTCGAGTTATACATTATTTTTTGAAAAATGAAACGACTATTGACGAAATTGACGATTTTATTCGATATGTGAGTGACGATTTAACCACCGTACTAAATGACGTTACCAAGCACGGTATAATAAAATTCAACGTTGTACTGGACACAACGTACATACATCAAGTTATGGGTGAAATGAGAGACGTATCGTTTAAAACGCGTAACAAAAAAGCGGTGGCTCGTACATTGAACTTCCACTGTGTATTAAACGAAAATTTGCGGTCATAAACGTAAGAAACGCCGACCAGCAGTGTTATAAATGGGCGATTTTATGTAAGAACAACAAGAATAAAAAAAATAAAGATCGATGGAATGAAGGTTACATTGATCTGGAAAAATCCACAAATATACGTTTTGACGGCATTGACTTTCCTACACCATTGAAACAAATTATTCGATTTGAATGTAATAACCCGTCAATGTCGATCAATGTATTCGCGTTGGACGATAAAAATAACGTGTATCCGTTGCGTATCACTAAATCGTGTACGAGCACCGATCATGTTGATTTACTTTACGTTACCGAGCCGGGAAACAGCCACTATTGTTATATATCAAATTTCTCGAGACTCGTGTCAAAACAACGAACCGAGGGCAAACGACACGAGTACTATTGTAAACGTTGTTAAAACGTATTTACCAATCGTTCATTAAAGACTCAACCGAGCGGACAAGCGGGGGTGGATGAGCACATTAAAATGTGTGGAAAGTTCAAGGAGGCCCGAGCCGTCCTTCCCGCACCCGACTCCAACCAGTCGGTACTGCGGTTCAAAAACACAAGGCGAGAAGAGCCGGTTCCAGTGGTTGTGTACGCAGACATGGAGAGTTTGTTGGTTTGCGCCGAGCAACAAGTGTCCAAGGACTGTACGGTTACACAAAATCACCAGGCGATGAGGCACTGTTTCTATGTGGTTCGCGATTCCATGGTGTTGCCGAAAAATATTTGCGATGGACTACCAAACGAACCGGTACTGTACCGGGGACCGGATGCGGCCAAACACTTTATCACAACGTTGGTAACCATTGGTAAACGCATATCAGACATAATGAAGGTGAACATCGATATGACGCCACTGACACCGAAGGAGCAACTACGTTTCGATACAACGAATAATTGCGAGTTGTGTTCAATTAGGTTCACGGATAAAGTAAAAAAAGTCTAGGATCACAACCACTGGACGGCTCGGTTTCGTTTCATTTTGTGTAACAAATGCAACCTGCAACGACGTCCACCGGCCTTTATGCCGGTCATCATACACGGTCTGTCCAACTACGACTCGCACATGATTATCTCAGAGTTGGCGTACGACGATAAAGACATATATATCATTGCACAGTCCGAAGAAAAGTACATCATGTTCAGCAAGACCATAAATGATTATTTTCGTATCCGGTTCATAGATTCTTACAGGTTTCTGCAAGCAAGTTTATCTAAGATGACCGCCACATTGTCGACACCGGATTTCGTGCATACACACAAAGTGTTTGAATCGCTGGAGTTGGTCAACCGAAAATCTGTTTTTCCGTACGAGTACGTCGACTATTGGGAGAGGCTCGAAGAAACACAATTGCCGCCCCGTGACCAGTTTTACAGCTCGATCACGCATCAGACGGTGTCCGAGGAAGACTACGAACACAGTAAAAAAATGTGGCAACACTTCAACTGCAACACTCTCGGTGATTACAGCGACAAGTATTTACTTGTTGACGAAATGGTATGTTTTTTTTTTATATAATTTATTTCCGAATCGTATGTAATAACTTTGTTGTTGATGTAGATACTGGCCGATGTGTTTGAAAAATTTCGAAAAGAATGTCTGACAAATTATAAACTCGATCCCGCGCATTATTTTTCGTGTCCGGCATTATCGTTCGACTTAATGTTGAAGTACACGGACGCATACATTGAACTATTGACGGACCCGGATATGTTGTTGATGTTCGAAATGGGTATACGCGGAGGTTTAACACAAGTTAATCAGCGGTATGCTCGAGCAAACCACCCAGATGTTCCCGACTACAACCCCGACTTGCCTCACAAATACCTTCAGTATTTGGACGCTACTAATTTTTACGGGACAGGTATGTTTATTTAATGTAATTTTATTTATATAAAAAAAAAAAATTGTAATTTTCTATTCTTTTTTTACAGCCATGATGGAACCTATTCCGTTTGGGTATTTTGAGTGGTCGACGGCAACACTGGAAGAAGTACTGAACACCCCCGACGACGGTGATTACGAGGGTGCGGATTAGTATGTATTTACATATTAGTCACAAATAATAAAAATTGAATGATTTCTTTATAGAAATATGTTACAGGACTATCTGATTATTTTAAGCTATAGTTGATGTTACATATTTTTACATATTTGAACTTACTTACATATTATTACATAATTTACTTAAATTACATATTTTTGTTAAATATTCAGCTACTTAATAAATTAGCAATTTATTCGCCGTTTTATATTTTGTGTTGTTATCTTCTCTAGTCAAGCCCCCGCTATTAATCGTCGTAAGTTGCGATTCTCCACAGTCCGCAACACGTTATCGTATAATCTATGGCTAAAAATATTTTTTCGTGGTAAAGTCTATTGTACATATGATATATTGTTATCAGCGATAACTTATCGCATATTATTGTATTTCGCCGGCAGTGTGATGCATTGTTGTATACGTTTCGTCAAGAGTAATTTCATTTCATTATAAGTCGTGTAAACGTTGTAAAGGTGTCCTCGTGTTTTTTTTATTTTTTTCGTATTTTTAGTTTTTAGTTGCATCAGTGTGTTTAATTGAAAATGCCGAAAGTTGTTCCTAAAAAAAGAGATCTCGTAATGAAGTACATACAAGATTTTCCGGACGAAATGTTTCGTGGCGATTCAAATATTTTGTTCTGTGATGCATGTAATAAAGCCGTATCAACTTCTCAGCGCTTTCAAGTTACACAACACATAGGAACCGCAATTCATAAAGAAAATAAACTCGGAAAGACAAAAAAAAAACAACAATTCATCACCTCATGCACTTCATCGTCCAGTAAATCAACTTTCAACAATGACTTATGCACAGCTTTAATTAAAGCAGATATACCATTGCGAAAACTCGATAATCTTAATTTTCGTCAATTTCTCAAAAAATACATAAGCAGTAAAATACCTGATGCAAGCACTCTAAGGAAGAATTATTTACCTGACTTATACGAGAAAACTTTGAATGATATAAGAAAAAATATTTCAAATGGACCTATCTGGGTTTCCATGGACGAAACCACCGATGTAGAAGGAAGGTACATAGGAAATATAATTGTTGGTAAGTTAAATTCATATTGTGCTTCAAAGCCATATTTATTAAATACTGAAGTTCTTGAAAAATGTAACCACTCAACAGTTGCTCGTTTTGTCAACGATTCTTTGGGTATCCTATGGCCGAATGGTATTTTGCATAATAAAGTACTCTTATTTATATCAGACGCAGCACCTTATATGGTGAAAGCTGGAACAGCTTTAAATGTATTTTATCCTAAATTAATTCACGTGACCTGCCTTGCACACGCTTTCCATCGTGTCGCAGAAACAATAAGATCAGAATTTCCCGAAGTTGATTTTTTGATATCAACTATTAAAAAACTTTTCCTGAAAGCACCCAGTCGTGTACATATATTTAAAGAAAATTATCCTCAAACACCTCTTCCTCCAAAGACGGTGATAACTCGTTGGGGTACTTGGTTACAAGCTGCTGCATATTATTGCGACAATTTTAGTGTCATTGAAGATGTAATTTCAAAACTCGAAATAGATGCCGTTTCAGTAGAAAATGCAAAAAAGTTAATTAAAAGTACCTCATTAAAAAATAATTTAGTATACATATCCTCCAATACTACATTCCTTGCTAATTCTATTACAAAACTTGAAGCTCAAAACTTGTCTCTGGCTGATAGCCTAGGTATTGTCTCCGAAACCGTCAAAAAATTAAAAGAATCCCCTGGGCAGGTTGGAATAAAAATTAAGAATAAAGTTGAGCAAGTACTTAGTAAGAACTCTGGTTTAAAGACAGTTGGAGCTATTGCAAACATTCTCAATGGCAGTGATACGCAAACTTCTTTTGAATTTAGTCTTGCTGATTTAGGGGCTTTTAAATTTGCTCCTATTACTTCCGTCAACGTGGAAAGATCTTTTAGCCGCTACAAAAACATACTTCGTCCTAATCGACGTCGATTTACCTTTAACAACCTAAAGAAGTACATGATTGTCCATTGCTTTGTTGACGACGAAGATCCTAGCTAATATTTGATTTGAATGTATTTTTTAGGTACATTACATATTTTGTATTCTGAATGTTTTTTTTTTAAGAATATAAACATTTTTTTTTTTTAATATAATGTATTTTTAGTTGCATATTTGGATAAAAATAAATACATATATATGTACATATTTTTTAATTTTTAATACATATTAATCCGCACCCTAGTGATTACGGATAACTGGTGGAAATCGATGCACATTATCCACGTGAATTGCACGATTTACACAATGATTTACCATTTTTTCCGGTAAACGAACGATCACCGTTGTCGTCTTCGAAACACAGCAAGTTGATGACCACGTTACAACCAAAACGTGGTTATATCGTGCACTACCGCGCACTTAAACTAGCTGTGAACACGGTGTGGTCGTAACAAAACTACATAAATGTATAAAATTTATGCAATCCCTCTGGTTGGCACAGTACATTCAGTTGAACACGGAATTGCGTAAAAAAGCGACCACCACGTTTGGACAAAACTGATGATCAACTCAAACTATGGTAGCATATAATTAATTTTCCAAACTTTAATGGTATTTTTTTTAACTTATTTGTTTCGCGTTCAACAGGAAAAACATTGGAGAACGTACGGAAACACCAAAACATACAACTCGTGTGCAACCCGAAGAAACTGTCGAGGTTAGCGGCAAAACCGTCGTTTAGTCACACCACCGTATTCAACAAAAATCTGTTTGCCGTGCACATGTACAAGGAGAAGATTAATTTTTACAAACCCATTTTTATTGGACAGGCCATATTGGATATAAGTAAATGTGTAATGTACAAGTTCCATTACGACGTTATGATGCCGTTGTACGGACCCGAGCGACTCCTACTCTGTTACATGGACACCGATAGTTTCATTTACCTGATAACGACCAACTGTTTCCACGATGATTTGAAAAAGTACTTACTCGAATATTTCGACACGTCGAATTACCCGATCGACCACCCTTGTTACACCGATCGACGAAAAAAACAACCGGGCACGTTTACCGATGAATGCAAGGGTAAGCATATGCAAGAAATTATCGCATTGTTACCCAAAGTGTACGCTTATTCAATAGCCATACAAAATTACTACGACAGGTTGTTGGTTACGTGGCAAACGGACGAGGTGAAGCGATTGAAAGGCATGAGCATGGGTGTGGTGAAACATGAAATCAAAATGGTTGACTATTTGAATTGCTTGCGTGGTAAACTCAAGCAAACCCGTAGGAAAATGTCCGTAATACGCACGAAACACCATAGTGTTTCGACGGTTGAAATTAATAAACTCGCGTTGGTCAACAACAACAACTACGATAAGCGGGCGTTAATCGGTGACGAAGGAGAGTACAAGGACGTGTATACAAAAGCGTGGGGGCATTATTCTCTAGTCGATGACGACGACGAAAAAACAAATTAAACTCAAAGTGTACATTAGTTTTATTTAATAAAATAAATCGATACATTTTTTGTAATTTTGTAACCAATTTTTTTTTTTTATAAAAATATGTAAATAAAACAATTACGAATTATCCGTTAACCATTGTTTCAAACACATTGCTTTATACAAGCTACACATTTCATGATTATTTATGTGACGAATACAACGTGGTTGGAATTCCACACATAATTTTCGCAGTGGTGGACAGTTTTCTTCTATTTCGACTACCCTCTGTCCGGGTAAATATTTTTGTAAAACTTGTTTTTTCTGCACGCCTTTCACGTAGATAGTATCGCACCGTAACAACGACATTATTCTCGGTATTTCAGTGTATTCCACGTCACCAATGTTCGTGTCCAAGCCGTGATGGTACTTTTTTAGTCAGTAAGTGGTTTTCACATCGTCCTTGATGATGTTTGGGTGTTTGAACACCCAGTGGGCCATAGTCATGGACTCCAGGTCTATGACGGTTATTTCTTTTACCAAGAACGAATGGTCGGCGGCAGCCACCAGGCCCTGAATGTCGACAATCATTGCCGTGAGAAATCTGCTTTCGGTATCCATGAGTTGTGTTCTGGGCCAAAACCCAACCACTTAACGTAGCACTGGTCTCCGCGTGTGCGTAACACCCGTTCCACTAAATACGTGTCCGGATACTGGGTCCTGCTCAACTCTTCGGTGTAAAATACACCCTGAATGGGGTTCCTCTGGTAATCTTCCAGATAATATGTTGGCGGTACTGTTCGTTTGACCTTGGTCACTGTGAACAACTCGGTGCTCCAGTTGGGCAAATAGCCCTTGTCAAACACGGATTTCGTTTTGCTTATTCTCACTTTGTCGCCCACTCGAAACTTAATCGGTAAATTATCGGGTATTTTTCTTAACTTGATTTCCACTGCACTGGGATTCCCAACAGCTTGTGCGGGTGTCATGCCGATTGTTCTGTGCACGTGATTGTTATTGTAATCGTAGACCAGTGCAGGCAACCTGACTACCCATTTGTACGACCCACGCGTAGTGAAATCACGCCACATGACCGTCTTCAGTGTGCGATTGAAGCGTTCCACAAGACACGCTTTCATCGTGGTAAATGTTGAATAATGACGGATCCCGTAACGGTCCATCAACGCTTGGAAATGTCGGTTGTAGAATGAGTAAATTAAATACTAAAGCTCAAATAATTTCACAATCCTATGATTGTTGGAATTTCTGTGGAAATATCATGTCTGAAAATTCAATGAAGTCAATCTAGAATAAGAATTGGTATGCTTTATAGAATAAATCTTTTGGTTGCAGATAGGTGCAAAATGTTTAAAGTAAAACCCAATATTAATAAAATATTTTTGTTTTATTAAAATAATAACATTTTATTTTGTAATAATTAAATTTTTTTAGGAAACCTTAAGTTTTTTTAACTTGATTAAATGTATTTACATTCATTTTTCTCATCCCCAAAGAATTGTCAATTAGTTGAATTGCACAAAAACTTGGATATAAAAACAATAACTATGGGCGCATTAGTAATAATAGATGGAATTTTAGATTTAAAAACTGTGAAGCCATTATAAAATGTTTCTAGAGTATTCTTATTGTACTTAAAAGAGAAATAGATAATGAAACTGATAAAGATGTCAATAAAGCAAAAAGTATAATTTATAAATCACTATTGTTTTTTATCCAATAATTGGATTATTATAATCAATTNTTTTTTATCCAATAATTGGATTATTATAATCAATTATTGATGTACATTTCATTGATATTTGTTTTATTAGAAATACTCTTAACAATTACAAAAGGAGACATTTATTATAGTTTAGTTCATCATGCACAACATCTTGTGTATGATCTTGGCTGTGCTTAATGCAGAGACTGACTGACAATCAAAGTTCCACTGTTTCTAGATAATAAAATGTAAAACTAAAATAATAACTATTCCCTATTGATACATTATTATTTATTATTCACAATTTTATTTAAATCGATTTTTGCAAACTGGGATGATACTCAAATAATATATTTTCAACAATAATAAATTTTTAATAAGTTTTTTTTTAAATTATTTTCTACTTATTTAAAATAAAAGACTGTGATGAATTTTACTTTATTTTTTCTCTCAGCATAATGAATAGATATAAAAATACCTTTATATCTTTGAAATTTTATACTAGGAAAGATTAGTGTAATAAAAGTTGGCTGTGAGTAAATGAGTGACTGGGAATCGTTTCTGTGGTATCAAAAACATATTTTCAACATAATTCAATAGTTAATATTTTGTATTTTTATAAATATTTTCTTCAGTTTTAAAAATAAATATTGTAAATTTTATTTTATTAATTTTTTTTCTGACACATAATATTTAAAATGTAATGTTTCACATTAACACCAAGCACTCTTTCACAAGTTCAGTCAAAGATGGTTATTGGCTAAACCAATTATGAAAGGGATGGGTATTATCTTGTCACGGTCGCATCTCATTTCCGGTGTTACCACCGGATGGCGATCGCGGCGCTTCCTCTTCACGTCCGACAGATCACGCTATTCGCGGTAGCCAATGGGCGGTGAGAACCGGTCGCTCGGCGCTGGACCATTGAGACTGATTTAATTCTAATTCTACTTTTTCATGTCAACGGTCACTGTGACTTAATAAAAACTTTTAAGCATCTATCTCTTTAACTATTGTTAATACTAAATTATATTGTTTTATCGACGGAATAAATGTTTTTAGTGTTATTGCTTAATTATCATTTTTATATTTAC
This sequence comes from Daktulosphaira vitifoliae, assembly GCF_025091365.1. Taxonomy (NCBI): domain Eukaryota; kingdom Metazoa; phylum Arthropoda; class Insecta; order Hemiptera; family Phylloxeridae; genus Daktulosphaira; species Daktulosphaira vitifoliae. The sequence goes on from NW_026099573.1 coordinate 14,931,211, forward strand.
ACTTAATTATCTTGAATACATCAATCTTTGGTTTGCAACAATGATCAAACACCACCAATGAGAAAATCACAAAAATAATTTTGTTGGCATTCTGGGGATTAAACTCAGGATCCTGTGCCCTGAAACATACATTTCTACCCAATAGCTAGACTGACCCATTTAAAGAGTACAGGTTAGTGAATATTCAATATTATAATTGTTTTTAATTTTTGTAATTTTAAAAAACAAAATAGTGAAATTGATTTATAATTAAATATATTTATGCCTTTTATTCTAAATCTGATAAATAGTTATTCTTCATTTTTTATATAATTTTTGTACAGAGAATCTGTATATTTAATTTATAGAATTTTTTTTACCATACATGTTAAGTAAGAAAGAAAGCTTAAAATGTAATTCGTTTATTGTTTTTATTTTATAACTCTGTAAACAACATCGATAATGAAATACATAGATCGGTAAACGTTTAATAACACTAATTATATAAATGCTGTTTCTGCTAAAAAATGTAAATAACTTTAAAGGAATTAATACTGGCTAATTGTTAATGTTAATAGTTGTTATAATGGTAAAGTATTTTTGATAATATAGTTAAAATTACCATGGAAACAAATACACATAGAAATTTTCTTAGTAAATTTGAGTTTTTTAATTATTTGTGATTTACTGAGATTTCTATTTTCGTGTTTATTGTATTAATAATGAATAATTAAATTTGTTTTTATTATTTATCTTTTAAACATTAACTGTATTTACAAGTAATCAATGTGTTATGGAAAATTATTTTATACTATATACAGTGATGCAATTTCTTTTAGAAATCGAATACAATTTTCAATAATAACAGAATGACTTGTTGTTGAGCTTTCAGACTAATGCCAGTCATAAAATATATATATTAAAATATTAATTTGACACGTATGAAATTTCAATAATAACCAACAACAGAAATTTATCAAGGTAATTTTTTCATTTTAATAATTAAACATTTTCCAGACAAATATATAACATTCTATTTATGTAAATTTACATTAGTTAAATTTTTTGAAACGTTAATTAGATATTTACTTTGAGTTTAAATGATTAAAACTGTATTGTTTCATTTTATTTAATTTGTTTAACTCACTAATTTTTGTTCTATAATATATTTTGCATAGTAGTACGAGTAGTAGCGTTTACCATATAATAATACTTTTCAAGGAGGGTTAAAAATAATGTTACAAATGAATTATTTAATGGTAATGATTAAATTGTATTAAAAGTTATTATTTTTTAATTAAAAACATTTGGAAAATAATGTATAAATTCAATGAGGTACAATTACATTTCTTTATTTTAGTAATATTTGAATAAAAAAGTTTGGACATCGCTAAATTAGTAGTTTTAGTGATAAATTTTGGTGACATTATTTAAAATCTACACAAGGGATTACAAATACAGGTAGCTAATTGGTTTTTTATGATATTGCTATCACAGTCACGGGTTGTTTATTATCAATTATGACTATCAATTCATATACTTTTTGTATTGTCAGTAGTGTATTCATAAACTCACAACAATGTACCTTACTATCATTGATAATAACAATGCTGTGTACCTGCTAATATCGATGTCATAAAAAATTAATTAGCTACCTGTATTTGTAATCCCTTGTGTATTATACCTATATATTAACTCAAAAATATCAGGTTACTTAAATAATTATCGTCATTGGATTAAAATAATTCANTGGTTGCTTAAATAATTATCGTCATTGGATTAAAATAATTCAAATGTTTATTATTTGGCTAAATAATTTATTTTTTTATATATATTTATATACACGTTATATTTCATTATTTGTATATTAAATGCTAGGTTGGCAAGATATACTCGTAATATTTTATTGTTAATTTTTTAAAGTAGAACAATAGTCAAGCAAAATTTTGTATTTATAATTTTTTAAATAAATATTTTAATACATTTTCAAATCTTCAACTTTGAATCGGATAGAAAAATACAGTTGTTCTGGACAGAGATGGCTTTTAGGGGGGCTAAGGGGCTGTTAAGAAACATTGGGACGTTTTAACAGTCATTATAACTTTAAAAGCTCTTAGCGGACGGGCAACCGCGAATAAGTCTTTAGCAGCTAAAAAACCAGTATCCAAAAAATCAGAGCTTTTATATAAAATAAAAATTATCGAAATCAAAGCACGCAAAGTGCTATCACTGAAAAACGGGCATTTGCCATGTCTCTGCTCTACCAGTAGTAACATTTTTATTCACCTTGATATTTTCGATAGCAAGAATCGATAATTGTAAAATCAAATGATGCTTTACAGTTTTATATGAATAAAAACTCCTAAATTTCCTAGAATTGAAACAGCCACTTTAATAAGTCATTAAGATAAGGCCGCGTCAATGACGATAATTTTATGCTAGTGGTATGTTTGTCCGCTCAACCAAAAAGCGTTGTTGNGTGGTATGTTTGTCCGCTCGACCAAAAAGCGTTGTTTTTTACAATTATTTTGCATTTTTACATAAACTTATAAATCATTTAATCTTGTTAGTATTCATCTTAGAGTTTTGAAATTTTGAGGAGGCAAAGAATATAACATTTAGAAATGTTTGTAATGAGCTTTTTAAGATATCACTATTCAGCAATGATTTATTGCAGTTAAAAAAAAAAAAAAATTGATTTTTTAAAAAATTAATTACACTCAAACCAAAAGTCCCCCCCAAAAAAGCCTATTACAATCATTTCGAAATAATGTTTTTTAAATATCCTCAAAATATCAAATTTCTACGATCACTTTAAACCGTATAATATGAATTATACTTTTGATCATTTTCAAGCCTAAAATTATGGCCATGTAGCGTCCTCTTAATATGAACATACTATACTTACATTTAAAATTAATAAATTTGTGTACATACACAAATTTATTAATAATGAAATAATGAAATAATGAACAAATATCGAATACTATATTTTTGTGGACCTCAACAAAATGACACTTTTGCTCGTTTGTCTATTAAGGTCAGAGTTGGGTCAGTATAGTACACAAAATTATAAGTATTATATGTACATATTACACATCTACTTTTTTACAAACAATACTTATATCATGACAAATGATTCATAATTAAAAATAGATTATTTTTTCAATTTATATTAAAATATTGTATTTATTTAATTAATTTTTACTTCACTTTAAAAATATAATCGCTGAAATCCCAAAAAAATGTCCACAAGAATGACTAACACATAATTTATCTCACAAAATATAAAAACATGAAAAAGTTAATATTTTTTTAATTTTATGAGATCATCAACTGATGTTTATTAAATAAAAGGTTTTAAATCATGTGATCTATTGAAAAATAAAATTTTTTTAAAGTATTATACATTTTATACATCTACAAGTAAACAGGTTTCTATAGTTCTTATGTTTATAACAATTGACCTGTTTCCTTACTTACTGAACACCAGTACGTGTGTATTATGCATTGTATAAATAAAACCAAATATACATTATATTACCCAACCCTGATTAAGGCACAAAATTGCATGAATTTGTATGTTATACAAAATGCTGGTTGTTTTTGAAACTAGCACTTCAATTGAATCAGTCATTTCAAAAACTACTGATTTTTCAGTAATGACTTAGTTAAATTTGATAATTATACATTATTATGTATTTTGGGTAAAAATTTCATTTGTCAGATTCATATTTACTACAAAAGTCAATGACTTCATTCAAAAATGTTTCTGTATTGTAACATTTTGTCAAGTTAAGTTTTTGTTATTAAAGAGAAATATATATATTTTTTTTAATGTTTTATTGAAAGTGCAATGGTTTATTAAGCAAAAACAACAAAATTTTTATTTTGAAAAAAGTTGTTACCTATAGACAAGTTAAGATAAGTTAAATTTTAGGAAAAAAAAAAATTTTTATTTTATTTCTTGATTTAGATTTCAATTTAATGAATTTGGTCAAAGTTAGACTATTTAAAACTATGAATTATGAATACTAGAAACCTTATAAAATAGTAACTAGNATTTGGTCAAAGTTAGACTATTTAAAACTATGAATTATGAATACCAGAAACCTTAAAAATAAATTAGTAAATAGGTGTAAGTGCAAAACAAGTTAGAGTTCTAGAGTTATTAAGTTTTTTTTGATACATGGAAATTTAAATTTTATTACTTATGTCGTTTTTGAAATGACCGTTTCAATTATTTTTTATCATTATTTTGTAGAAAACTTTTTTTCTTTTGCTTAACTTAGAATTTTTTTCACTTTGGAATTGTGAAACACCTGTATGAGAGTTATACTTTATACTTTATTCCATGACAGAATATGCGTAATACATGAATTCATGTAGATTATGTGTAATGCCATAGAAAATTAAGTATTAAGATAACCCTCCTACAGACATTTCAACAATTCCTAATGAAAAAAAACCTTGTTTCCTCATAAAATGCATTGCAATCATGCCTCCACTAGTATAGGTCATGGGGTTAGGTCTAGTATAGAGTTTTTGTTCTGAATAACTATTATTTCTCCCTTAAAAAAAATAATAATATCTTCATCATGTAATAATTTTTATTGGAAGAAATTTATCCCACCTAAACTACTTTCTTTCAAGCACAAGAAAAATTGTAAAACCTAGCACTGACACAATGAAAAGTGAATAGGTAAAAATTTATTTATTATTTTTTATTTTAATTTATAAAATTTATATATATATAATTTTTTTTTTAATTTTATGTTAGTATCCTCTAATATTAAATAACCGTCAATTATAACAATTAAATATTGCAAAGTGTATGAACCTTATATCATCCTATGCCCTTTTTTTGGCATGGCACTGATGCCAATTTTAAAATACAGTAGAACCTGGATAAGTTAAAGATCAAGGGAAATTATTTTTTTAACTTAATAAGATTTTTGAACTATTAAAAGAAAAAAATTGACTTAAAATTATTTAAGAATTTGAGTTTGTATTCAACACTTATTTATAAAAATATAACAGATTAATTCCAATTGATAATACTAAAATTTGTGAAGTTTTAATGAATTTATGTATTTATTTTAATATATAACAGCTTTTAAATTTAAAATAATTGCTTTAACTAGTCTAACCTACCACATTCAAATCTTTTAGCTATAAAACTACAAATAATTTATTTGTATTATCTACAATATTTATTTCTTTTGAGTAAAATTTCCTTTTTCAAAGAACGCAATATTCTGAACTTTATCAAAATTCTACTGTAGTAAACATATTATTTATAAAAATAATCATTATACTATAGTTTTTTTTAAGTACTTGAATGTAACATATAAAATAACAATTACTTATATCATAAATTTTAAGATATTTTCTTACTACTCCCTCTAATATTACATCATAAAAAGAGTACTATAATAACTACATGTATTACTTTATTACATTGCCCTATTTTAATTAAAAAAATTAACAATTACTATTAGATCTATTTATTTTTTGCAATTTAATATTGTTCAAAGAAAATTCAAATGAGAAATTTAGCTACAATACTGTCATTGTAGTATAACAATTCATTCTAATGTTGATCTAATATGAAATTAAAGCTTACTAATGTAGTATACTAAGACAAGTGTATACAAAATCAATAGATTGTACAAAAACTATAACTGAAATCAAATTTATAACAAAATAAATTAACTTTGAAATAAAATTTGTAATACTAAAAAAGGAAAATTTATTTCATTAAACTCACTTCAGTTTGTTCAAGAAATATATGTTAATTCGATAGATGACTGTATTATGATAGACAGTAATAAAAAATCATGATTACAATCTTTTTTGTTTCTTAATATGATTAGGATATTAATCTTATGATATTGAAGTATCTTAGTTTACTTATAAGTGCATACTTAAAAATACAGATGATAACTTACAATAGCAGGTATCAAAACTAAAAACTGAAATCAAATTAAGGAACAGATTATTAATTATTAAAAAATAACTAAAAACTGAATTTATATTAAAACAATTTTTTTAACGAATTTATCTACTGTTGGCAACTTTCTAGACAAAATTCAAAATAATTTTAATTTATGCAAATTTTTATATATTTTAAGAACACTCGTTGCTACTTAGTGAAATAAATTAAATGTCCTAATCCATGCACACTGAATCAAATAATAATAGCCATGAGCACTATATCAAAATGGTTGCTTAATATTTATTTATTATCTACAGTGAAACATAACACAATCATAAGTTCTCTTTTTAAATTGTGTATTAATATTCAGTAGCTGATCCATACAATTATTCAATTTGAGAACTCTAATTTAACTAAGATAAAAATTATTTTAATTAATTAGTGAAAAGTTTAAAATCAGATTTAAAATTACATTATTTTAAATTTAGCAATTTAAATATAGTATTTAAAATACTTTCATAATAAAGATAATTGAAGTTTATTATATACAAAATGTTTTAAAATATCATATTATTAATATCATTTCATTTATAACATTCACAATTATACAAAATTGTTTAATTTCAATATGGGTATAATGTTAAATTTTTACTAACCAATTTAAAAGAATGTATTCAAAATAGTTAAATTTAGATAATTACTTACAAAATTGTTAAATATAATATACCAATATTGTTCTGTATATTATACTCATTTTGGAATAGTTGGAAAATAAATTAAAAATCTATGGCCAAAAAAAGATCATCAATATATGTTTTTGGAGCCTGAAGTTTTCCTAATCTGGCCTTAATTATACTACACATCTAATATTACATCATTATATCTATTTACTTTTTAAGTAAAATGTCACTACAGCAAAACTTATTTTTTTCAATAGAGAAAAAAGTTTTTCGGTAATTTTGTCATTCAACAGCAGCAAATCCAAAACTGTAAATATCTTCAAAAATTAATCTCTTTAATTTTTCGGTAAATTTTATTTTTTCTGCAGCTATTTCATAAAATAAAATTATTAAGACACATTTATAAAATTTACTTCATTGTCTATTGTACTCACCTATTATTCGATATTCTTTTAATTTAATTATTTCAATAAACTTTCAAATATAATTTATTAATTGTAACAACATACAAATAAAACAGTTTTTTATTAATATGCTGCACTAAAACACTATATTTAGATGATAATTAAACAATGTAACATTATTAATATACAAAAATGTTTGACCACGCAAGCTTGTAGTACAGCCGGCAAATAAGTACTGTACCCAGTTGTTTTTTTAGGTTATGTTTAATATATTTAAATAACGACCAAAAATCTTTTAAAAGACGAGCATTTATATGGTTATGTTAAAACTTTTAATTCATATCAGTCAAAAAANCAATATTGTTTGCAAATTAGCGATACCACGATGCGTGGACCACCGTGGCCACTGATTTCATAACAGTGACGAATAATTAATTTAGAAAGATATGATGTCTTGACTAGTAAAACTTGATGCTTTTGGCTCATGGGTAATTTAGCATTTGATAAACGGCCACCGACACATATTAAACCGCGACTATCGATAAATGGACGGAGACGGGCGACTGGTTTTATTGACACGGGCAAATTGCGTGACAACTCACAATGTAATTTACTGAATTTATAGCGCTGTGAACAATGGGCGAGAATAAGAGCCGCATTATCTAATTCACGACGTAATAACGGACCGCTATCAGTAGGTCGTCGTCGACATCGATTGATAAAACGACAAAGGTATGCGACAACGTGTAGCATATGCGGATACGATGAAAATCGACTGTACCATTCATCCTCTATAACAGTAGCACTGGTAATTAAATTTACTGTCGTAATCGCCTTGACTCCGGGTACCGTTAAAATTTGCCGATACATTTTGTTAATCTCAGCCATAAAGGTAAAGCGTAATAATTGGAATAATGTTAAGACATCCGCATATAAACATTGGTTTAATGATGTTCCGGAAAACGGTTGAGCCGACGCGTCCAAAACCACTATTGATTTTATATCCCCTTCTGATTGTTTATTTACGGCATGATGAGGAATGAAATATAAATCTTTAGATGTAGCAAGAGACATATGGCCCAAGGCCAAATATTTTGCCATGAATGCACAATAAGACTCACGTAACCGACGATCCGCCTCTAATATTTTCTCTAAATACGTAAAACGTCGCATAGCGACTGCACGTGAACCGTAAAAAGTATTTTCCGTAACCGGTTGACAAAAAAACAACGGTACCACAAAACGTCCGTCTTCATCACGCGACCCTTTTTCAATATACATAGTTTCACAGAGACCTGCGTGAGTAAAATCATCAGGCGCAGCCTCAGGTTCCTCTATTTGCCAGGATTTACTAATTATATTTTCCACCGACGACACAAGAGAAATAGGGCAAGAGACTTCAATATAATCGTTGGTCTGGGGGACTGGACCGATAAGTATCCATCCAAACACTGAGCCAAAAGCCACTGGCAGCGACTCTCCGACGGAGACGCGATTACCGTCGAGTATACGTGCGAACAAGTCTGCGCCGAGCAATAAGTCCACATTATTAGGCACCGCAAATGACGGATCAGCTAAAGCTAGGTTATCATATTTCGCGGCTATGTCATCAGCAATACCTTCACTGGGCATCTGGACGGTAATAGTAGGAAACATCCATGCGTTGAATGTAAAAATAGGCTCTGTCGCGTATCTTGGTCGTATATCACACTTTACTAACCCTTGAACATTTGGTACTGATGTCCCTGACAAACCAGAAACCGGGGCCGTCCATCGTGTAACCCGAAGTCCTAATCGCGTAACACAAGCCGAAGTTATTGCATTAATTTGTGACGCCGAGTCCACAAGTGCCCG
>NW_026099573.1:14942459-14953610 GCF_025091365.1 Daktulosphaira vitifoliae
ATATATATATATATATATATATATAAACTAATAAATATTCAATATATCAATATATTAACATTAGAATAATAATAGTAAAAAAAAACAAACAACAACGAAACATCACCCAGCCATCAGCTATCCATAGTGCAATTAACGTTGAATCGACTGCCAAAACGCTTCCCAAAGTAATTGTTCCTTTTGCGTTAGGAATGTGCAACCTCCGCTGCTCTATTTCCGTTGAGCACTCGAGTAATAGCACGTAACTGGTAATATAAAGTGTTGGTTGTCACCTAAACAGGCCAATACCAACCAAAAAAAACAATGAAACAAATTAAAAACACGCCAGCTCACTGGCCACGAGTCATCAGACTCAAGAGATGCGGTACGACTTCAATCGCGTACACCGACGTAGTGCTCGCAAGGTGCCGGTAGGTGCCGGACACGATTGTTGTCATTACATTGAGAGGGGTAATGCCAACTCGAGCTATGTGTAACTTTACCGGCTACAGACATAACTTTTGAACACTTAATATTTATTTATTATCTACAGTGAAACATAACACAATCATAAGTTATCTTTTTAAATTGTGTATTAATATTCAGTAGCTGATCCACACAATTATTCAATTTGAGAACTCTAATTTAACTAAGATAAAAATTATTTTAATTAATTAGTGAAAAGTTTAAAATCAGCTTTAAAATTACATTATTTTAAATTTAGCAATTTAAATATAGTATTTAAACATACTTTCATAATAAAGATAATTGAAGTTTATTATATACAAAATTGTTTAATTTCAATATGGGTATAATGTTAAATTTTTGCTAACCAATTTAAAAGAATGTATTCAAAATAGTTAAATTTAGATAATTACTTACAAAATTGTTAAATATAATATACCAATATTGTTCTGTATATTATACTCATTTTGGAATAGTTGGAAAATAAATTAAAAATCTATGGCCAAAAAAAGATCATCAATATATGTTTTTGGAGCCTGAAGTTTTTCTAAATCTGGCCTTAATTATACTACACATCTAATATTACATCATTATATCTACTTACTTTTTAAGTAAAATGTCACTAGAGCAAAACTTATTTTTCTCAATAGAGAATAAAGTTTTTCGGTAATTTTGTCATTCAACAGCAGCAAATCCAAAACTGTAAATATCTTCAAAAATTAATCTCTTTAATTTTTCGGTAAATTTTATTTTTTCTGCAGCTATTTCATAAAATAAAATGATTAAGACAGATTTATAAAATTTACTTCATTGTCTATTGTACTCACCTATTATTCGATATTCTTTTAATTTAATTATTTCAATAAACTTTCAAATATAATTTATTAATTGTAACAACATACAAATAAAACAGTTTTTTATTAATATGCTGCACTAAAACACTATATTTAGATGATAATTAAACAATGTAACATTATTAATATACAAAAATGTTTGACCACGCAAGCATGTAGTACAGCCGGCAAATAAGTACTGTACCTAGTTTAGTTTTTTTAGGTTATGTTTAATATATTTAAATAACGAACAAAAATCTTTTAAAAGACGAGCATTTATATGGTTATGTTAAAGCTTTTAATTCATATCAGTCAAAAAGAATTAAAAAGATTATTTTGTGTAAAGAAGGATTATGATTACGATAACATTATCGTAGTATTTGATTGTATTTAGTTACTATACTATGGCGAAGGGAAACTAAGATATTTATGATTTAGTCTTACATACCTATAGACTGCTATTAATAATACACCGAAAATCCGATTTGTGTCTGTTATTGTTATCACTCATTTAGTACATCGTAAATTTTTATGGTTAATTTACCTATCATAACTTGATCAATAAAATTTAGTTTATTCAACAGCAAATAAAAATAATGACTTCTGTATTTAATACAGTAAAATAATAATAGAAACTTGGTATAAAATCACTCAACTTTAACTAGCTACAACGGACGAACGATTAATCGAAAAAAAAAATCCCTGAAGAGATAAAAAAAAAATTTATTTAGCTTCATATTATTGTAGAGTTTTATAAGCTTAATAATTTTTCTCATTACAAACATTTAAAATTTTGAATAGTTACTGAGTAAACGAGTGTCTTATCCTTAAAGAATAACTCTGTATATATATATATATATAATCAAATTCCATTTAGTTTAAAAATTTTTTTATTTTATTCAATTATCAGCGAGCTATGATTCATTAATGTTTAGGGGACGTGACTATACATAAGTTTTTCCCGTTTCAGTACAATACACCAGTAGTTTCTATCGATACATTAAATATTCTTTTTCCATTTTCTTTTAATTCTATATATGTGTAATGATAAAAATGTTACTAAAAAATAGAAAAAGGGATTGACATTTGAAGATAGAAACAAATGTTTACAATGTGTAAAATTATGAGCAAAATTAACTTTACCAAAGATTATGAATTATTCGATTAAAAATTGTTATTAAATATAAAAATATTTTTAAATCTTCGAAATTTTATTAAAAATAATAAATAATATTTATAATTTAGTGTTGTTAAGTTGGCTATACGGGAAATGTTACATTAATAGGAATCGTCTCTATGGTAAAAAAAAACACATCTTTAGCAACATCAATATATTATATTTTTATAGTTATATTATTATTTTCAATATATTTTTAAAAGAGTAGTGTAGTGAATTTTGTTTTACAAATGTTTTTTCAAACTTTCCTTTAAAAATTAAACGACTAAAGAACATAATAAAAGTGATAGAAGATTAATGACACTAGTATTACATTATTGTCTTTGCTATCAAACATCAATGATTTTTAAAATATAATTACTGGCCTATCGTTAATGTTTTAATTAATAGTAAAGTATTCTTGATTATTCAAAGTTACAATTACCATGGAAACAAATTACTTTTAATACACATTGCAATTTTCTTAGTAAATTGATGTTATTTAATACTTTTTAATAAAAACAATTTTCTTTCTTCTTGTGTATAAGGATTAAATAATTATACTAGCAAGTTTTCAACGTTTCATGAAATGTACATTAAATTATATATGGTGATGTCCTTTTTTTTTAATATAATCCAATACAATTTTCAAGAGTTATTAAATGGAGTACGATAAAGATTGTATGCTGTTGAACATTCAGACTTAATCCAGTCGTAAGTACATTTATTAAAATATTATTTTAAAATATCTAAAATTTCAATAAATTACCATCAATATAGATATTATTCAAGGTATATTTACTTTATAATAATTAAACATTATCCAGAAAAAAATGTGGTCATTAAAAAAGTATACCACTTTATTTATGTAAATTACTAGTTAAATTTGTTTGAAACCTTATTAAGATATATTTTTTTAAGTTTAAATAATTGCTGTTTATTTATCATGTATGTTTTAACAACTATTCATCATAATTAAAATTTATTATATTTGTTAAATTCACTAATTGTATTATATACTTTATTTGCATATTAGTACTAATAGTAGTAATTACACAAACAATAGTACATTATGGGGAGGGTCGATAATAATGTTAGAAATATATTTTTAAATGATAATGATTAAATTGTTTTAGAAATAATTATTATTATTAAAAAATAAACCTTTGGAAAATTATATATATATTCAATGAGGTTCTTTTAATTTTTTGTCAATTTAGTAATACTTGAATAAAGAAGTTTGGACATAAACTTTTTTTTCCAAATATATTTTATAAAATTGGTAATATATCTCTCAGATTTAATGTTGGCCATTCTATTTCTCTTGGAAAAAATATTGAGAGTCATCTTTTAGCTTTCATTATATACATATATTTCTTTAATTATCTATAGTTATAATTTTTTTCTATAAACTTTTAATAATAATAAATTTATCATTTGGTTTTTTACTATAATAAACCTTTCAATAATACTTAAATTAATTAAATTGAAATTCAGAAAAGTTGTAAGAAATATTAGATCAAAATTAAGGCTAGAATGATGTCTAATTATTAAATTTGGCTGAGATAATTAACCAAGATGTATTTTTATTATTCTATATTTGTACTCTAGAATTATTAGCTATGTGATAATTTTTAAGTCCAACCCTTATGCCTTGTATGGGCGTAAACATTGTCTTTTCAAATGAGAACACTTATTTTGAATTAATTTAAATAAAGTATTGTTTTAATATTAAATGGCATTTGAATTTTTAACATGACTATTTTTTTATTAAATATAAAATATTAAATTTTTGAGTTAATATAAATGTATAAGCCATTTTCTTTTAATTCTATATTTGTCTAATGATAAAAATGTTACTAAAAAAGATACTAAAAGCGATAGACATTTGATGATAGAAACCAAAATTTACAATATTGTCTTTGCTAAAAAATTACAATGATTTTTATAATATATAATTTTCTTCTTCTTCATATTATAAATTATAAATCATATTTGCAATTATTTAATATTTTATGGAATATACGTTAAATTATAAACAGTATTGCAATTTGCATTGGAATGACTTACAGTAGTGGTTTTAATCACTGTTAAATTTAAATCTAAACAGATTTTCCATTTGGCCAGAACTTTTCTATAGACACATGTAGAATAAAATTTCAGTGAGTGTTATTTTTATTTTCTCACTCTAAAAAATATTTTTATTTAAGACCACATTGTATCCTACATTTTCTGTGAGGTCAATATAGCTTATAGATTTTAGTGAAATTTAAATTAATTTTTTTTTTGTTCTTAAAAAAAATAACGAAAATATGCTTTAAACGTTTTCTAAAAAATTCCAATTATTTTTTATTTAATAACATTCCTATGTAAACAGAACATTTTTGAAGTGGATGAATTTCATGGGTGACAATTGATTTAAAATTAGCAATCGAACTTTATATATATCAAGTTATTAGTATATGTGTCATTTTTTTCCCTGACATTACACTTTAAAGACAGTATAATCTTACTAGAGTATATTATTAAAACTAATACTTACTAAGTATTAAATTTAAAATGTGTAAATTATGAGCAAAATTAACTTTATCAAAGATTTTGATTTATTCTATTAAAAATTGTTATTAATTATAAAAATATTTTTAAATATTCGAAATTTTATAAAAAATAATAAATAATAGTAATAATTTAATATTATTAAGTNACTTTCAAAACAAACGATGACTTTAATCTTATAATATAAAAATAGCGGGCTGTACATAGTTTGATATATCGAGACAGTTATGTCACTAGTACGCGCTATAAATTTGCAAATGTAAAAAAAAACTGGCTGTACTATGCTAACATTTTCAGAAAGAAATGTCGCATGTACGAGTTTTAACATTTGCTATAAAAAAGTCATTTGTTATATGTATCTTAAATAAATTGATACATTCACAATTATGTTACAAGGCTATTGAATTGTGATAATTTTAGAGGTATCTTTAATATAAGAACAGAATTTTTTTTAATTTCCATAGTCAAATAATTTTTATAACAATTACATTACTACACACTTTTTTTTTTATCTAAACACTAAATTTCTCGTACATTATAATTTATGTATTCAATATTTTTTTGTGGGTGAAATTCAAATAAGTTATGATTAGAGTCTAAAGTGAAGTGAAATTTATTTCAAAAATTTAGTACATTTAGTTGAATAGGCATAACTAGAAGCTATGGTAATTTACAAAAAATGTAGGATATATCTGTGTTCTTATATAAAAATATTTTTAGTGTGAAAAAATAATAACACCGTGTAAAATATTAATTCTAGTTGCACTTGTAAATTCCAAAAAAATGGGAACTCATTTAGATTTTAATTTAAAAGCAATTAAAATCACTATTTTAAATAATTTGTATAAGAATGTACATAAGAAGTTCTCTATTCGTGTTGAGCCTAGTTCTAGGACGAATTAAAACTTTTATTTAGTATAGATAATAAGTGTAGTTAGATAAAATATCAATTATGACTTTGTTAACAGATGTTCTGGCTATTCTTTTAGCTTCGATGCGAAGCTGAGAATGTATTGGTTTTACTAAGATGTTTTTTTTTTTTTGTCTGTTACCACTTTTTCTCAGCTCTCACCGAACCGATTTCTTTCAATGATACGTCAAAAGATCACAAACCGTATCTAGTCGAAGACATTGCCCTCAAAAATTGAAAAAAAATCCCTCGTTCCCCGTAAATGGGAGAAACCTCCAAAAAAATTACAAATTTAAAAAATTGCTTGATCCAACTATGCTGCGACCGCCCTGTGCTGGGTTTTATTTTTTATTTTTTTATTTTTAACTTTATAATGCTATAACTTATTGAAAAGTGTATGGATCAACATAATTTTTTTATGAGAAATAATATTTTTTAATAATCCCTTTTTCATTCGATATACTTTATCTGAATCAGGATATTAATAACGAACTAGCAGATCATGTTGCTTTTGGAATAATCCACCTATATTTTAAAATTAAACACTATCTAAAGATTTGCATCGTAGCGTTTTTTTTGATAGTGATTTTAATCACTGTCAGATATCATTATACTTGATCCAAATATGTCACGTCACCACTGTGCCGCGACCCCCCTGTGCTGGGTTTTTTTTTAATTACAAAATTTAATGGAAATAAAAAGAAAACAAAGTGTATTTATTTTATATGCTTATTATTAACATTAATGTAAAATAAAAATAATTTTACTAATTACATATAAGGTATAAGATTAAGTTTAGAGAACTCGCATGTAGTCCCTACTCTAGGTATTTATTACCAAACTAGTTGACCCGAGATGAGATTTTTTCTGATACTATTATCGTTATTGTTGTAAAAAAAATGCTAATTAATCACAATAATTTTCATATTAATAAATAAAGATCGATTCATTTTTTTACCGTTTTATCTTTTTTAGGTACTTTCGTACCCCGAAAGAAAAAATTATTTTAAACAATAAGTAGTAACTCACCCCACCCAACAAAAATTATTATTTTATTTGGGGTTAATATGTATCTATGTTTAAGCTTCTAGAAGATTTGATTTTCAAAAAATTGTATTATAATAATAATAATTAACGTATTATAATTACCATGTATACAATATTAAAATTATGATATCATCATATCTGTGAAAAAAACTAAATGTATGTTTTGGAAAGTGTTTTTTGATTTTTCATAAAAAAATAATACCATGTTTTTTCCAATTAAATAAATATAATATATAATCTCTTCATTTATTTTTTTCAACAATTATTTGAGTTTAATGATTCGATAAAATTTAAATTAACATAGGGAAATATATGTATTTCACTCTTGTTGTGACTAAAGAATAAGTATAATATATAATACTGTACCTTAGTAAAATACATATCCAAGATAAATAAATAAATTAAATTATATGCTAGTAACTAAAGAAAACTTTTAGCGCTTACATATAGTTGGCAAACAAATTTAATAATTCCAACATAAATAATAGCTGATATCGTCACGGCATTTTATATAGGCAAATTAGCTACATGTGTGTACACATTGCTCACAATTTTGTTCATCAATAACTCACAAGGAGCTACACCAATATGTGGTATTGTTGTACATCGATACTCTAGTAATAAATCATTTGATTCCTTTCTTTCACCTATGGATTTTTTTAACAACTGTTTAGCTGTTTGAACTGCTCTCTCTAATAAACCATTCGACTGAGGATAGTTAGGACTAGATGTTCTAAGTTCAATGTTATATTCTTTACAAAATTTTCTGAATTCATGTGAACCAAATGGTACGTTATCCGATACTATTATTTTGGGACACTCATGTACACTCATAATAGTCTTAAATTGACTAACCATTTCATTAGCAGTTTTTCTTAGTATTCTATTGATTTCTAATCACTTTAAATAATGATCTGCTATTACTAAATAGTCACTACCACCAAATGTTAGTATGTCACAGCTTACTATTTCAAACGGTAATGTTGGGGTTTCATGTGAAATCAGTGGTTCCTTAATATTAGCATTCCTAAATTTTACACACACATTACATTTGTTAACAAACTGTCTAATCTCATTTTCCATACTAATCTAATAAACTTATTGTTTGGCTCTTAGTATCGTTTTTACAACTCCATTATGTCCTTCATGAATTAATTTTAAAACATTATTTCTCAGACTTTTAGGTACAACTATTCTGTTATCATAATAAATTATCCCACTTTCTACAACAATTTTATCTTTTAATTTCCAAAAATGTCTTATACTTTCATGCAAATTATTTTTATTAGTAGGCCACCCTTTATTATATATTTTAATCACTTCTTTTAATTCAATATCACTTTTTGTCTCTAAACTTATTATTTCAACATTAATGTTTTTATAATCTATTGCATGAATAACTCCTATCTCTTCCTCTGAGTCTACATCATTAAAATAGTCTCTAGACAGCAAATTTGCAATGAACATAAGTTTGCCAGGTAAATAATTAACCTTAAGATCATAGATCATAAGTTTCATTTTCATTTTTTGTAATATTACAGAAACAACTTTATCCAAACTTTTTTTAAAAATTGTCACCAATGATGAATGAACACTATACTTAACATTTCCTTCTCAATCTGTGCATATCTCTACTCAGTTTCATTTAAGCTTCTTGATGAAAATGCTATAGGCCTATTCTCTTGAAGTAAGCAACAACCTAAACCAGTTTGTGAACTATCAAATTGTACTGTAATTTCTTTACTTTGGTCGAAATTGACCAATACCTGTGGACTAGAAATAATTTTTTTTAACTCATTCACAACATCATCATGAGTATTAGTCCAACACCAACTAATGTTTTTTCTTAACAAATCTCTAAATGGTGTTATAATTGTGGACACATTAGGTATAAAATCTCTCAAGTAATTAAATGCTCCTAACAGTCTTTGTAACTCTATTTTATTTTTAGGTGCTTTCACTCTAACAGTGCTCTTACTCGGTCATCATCTGGTTTCATGCCTTCATTATTGAAATTCATTCCCAGATATCTAATTTCTCTTTGTTTATAATGAATTTTATTACTATTAAATTTTATATTTAATTCCTTTGCTCTCTTTTAGACTTTCTCAACTATTAAATCATGCTTTTGCTCATCTGATGTTGCTATGAGCAAATCATCAAAGTAAATTAGTGCATCTTCAATGTCACCAAAACATTCTAAGTTTCTTTTTTGAAATTTCTCTG
The DNA here is from genome assembly GCF_025091365.1 of Daktulosphaira vitifoliae. NCBI lineage: Eukaryota > Metazoa > Arthropoda > Insecta > Hemiptera > Phylloxeridae > Daktulosphaira > Daktulosphaira vitifoliae. The sequence continues at coordinate 14,951,632 of NW_026099573.1, forward strand.
GTGCACAAGACAAACCAAAAGGCAATCTTAAAAATCGATAAAAACCAAAGGGTGTACTAAATGTACAAAGAAAACTAGAGGCTTCATCTAACTCCATTTGCAAAAATCANGAGGCTTCATCTAACTCCATTTGCCAAAATCCACTTTTTAAATCAAATAATGTAAACCAACTTTTACCACTTAAGTTGATCCTAAGTTCTTCCAATGTAGGGATTAAAAATTGATCTCTTACTATAACTTTATTCAGCTCAGTTGGGTCAAGACAAATTCTTAATGATTTATCTTTTTTTTCAACTATAACTATGTTACTAGAGCATCCCTGTTCTAATTATGTTTAATAATGTTTAATTATGTTTTTATTATTTACGGTACACTTTAAATCAACATAGCCCAAATTTTTTATTATAAAACCACCATAAGCATTAATTTTTAAATAAGGTTTCTTAATATTTTTTTTACACTTTATTTTTTTATAAATGCATAACGGTATAATATCAATGTTTGACCCAGTATCTAGTTTAAACTTAATTGTGTAACTATCATTTATTTTAATATTTTCAACCCATTCATATTTTATTAAATTTTTATTATTAATTTCTAAGGTATTAATTTCAAAAAGTTTAAAATGAGGTTCATTACTATTGCTGACCCTATCTTCTTGAATATTATTCACTTGTTTGAAACTATTCTTCTGCATTAGACAACCAACTGCAAAATGATTCAATTTACCACACTTCACGCAACTTTTCCCAAAAGCATAGCACTTGCGAGGGCCATGTCGTTTACCACATTTTCTACAATTATATTCTGCATCTTCATTTATTGACTTTTGATTAATATTATTATTGACTTTTTTTATATAAGTGTTACTGAGAATTTCAGTAACATTAATATCCGCTTCATTTTTATTATTGAGTATTGCTAGATGATGTTTAGAAAATTANTATTGAGTATTGCTAGATGATGTTTAGCCAATTCCGCCGACTTGCAATGCTCTACTATTTTGTCCACTGTTAAGTCAGGAGCTCTTAATAACCTTACTTGTAATCCTTTATCACGTACTCCCAAGACAACACGTATTTTAACCATACTGTATTCTAGGTCTCCAAGTTTACATCTTTTTGCAATAGTCTTAATGTCTCTTAAAAATTTATCAAAGGATTCAAAATCTTCATGTTCTCTTTGACAAAATGAAAACTGCTCAATAATCACATTAAATTTAGGTTCATAGTAATTCAATATGACTTTAAATATATTTTCCCAAGTTGCACTATGACCTGTAGAATTTAGTGATTCTAGTAGCTCATATGCTTCATCACCAATATCACTTAATAAAATAGGCTCTTATGTAAAGATCTAATCTTTTTTTAAATAATTTAATATTATTTATTACCATAGCCGTATCGCCTATATCTAACTGTGGTGGTGAAGATACTGCCAAAACAATCTACTGCGCCATGTTTTATTGTTGTTTGGTTCTTAGTGTAGGTTTTATTAATTAATAGACATATATATTATGAATAATATAGATTTTTATTATGTAGCTACGCACTATATGACATTAATACAAAGAAAAACGTAACCGAAGTGTATATCAAAAAAATATGTTAAGATATGTAATGGCTGAAACAAGACAATGTTGTCAACCACACAACAAAAGTATATATAATTTATTAATTATTAAATTTCTAAAATTAAATTAGATATTACATTACTTTATGAATGATGTAGTCTTTAATTTAATATTAATACTATGAAAATAGAATATTTATAAGATTTACTTTTTAAGTATTCCTAATAAGATAGATTAATTTAAATGTCGTATTAATTACTTTAAATATATATTTAAAAACAATTTTTTCTTACTTACACAATTATTCATAAGTTTATAACATAAGTTATCGCAAGATTATATTTATTTACATATAATTTATTCGCTTCGATGCGAAGCTGAGAAGGTATTGGTTTTACTAAGATGT
>NW_026099573.1:14955767-14956177 GCF_025091365.1 Daktulosphaira vitifoliae
AAAATCTTTATTTTTCTTACTAATACAATTATACATAAGTTTATAACATAAGTTATCGTAAGATTATATTTATATATATATTTTATTTTTAATTTCTGTATATAAATTAGATAATATTTAGTTTAACAAATGTGTAGTCTTTAATTTAATACTAAAACTAGAGAATAAATTATTAATAAGATTTACTTTGTAAGGATTACTTTTAAGTTAGATTAATGTAAATTTTTATAAAATGTATATTTAAAATCTTTATTTTTCTTACTAATACAATTATACATAAGTTTATAACATAAGTTATCGTAAGATTATATTTATATATATATTTTATTTTTAATTTCTGTATATAAATTAGATAATATTTAGTTTAACAAATGTGTAGTCTTTAATTTAATACTAAAACTAGAGAATAA
>NW_026099573.1:14956277-14957081 GCF_025091365.1 Daktulosphaira vitifoliae
CGATATGGGTGCATGATTAATTAAAAAGTATAAATTAATAAGCGCACTTACTTTTTGGACCCTTGCGCTTCTTTTTATTAATTTTGTTTTTTTTAAAAGTGTGCGCCGTCGTGGTGCCGCTTACGCTCACAATATTGCACTTTATGAAAACTTGTTTCATTTTATTTTATTCTCTATACCGTTAACTGTGATATAACGCTAACAGATTTTTCAGTCCGGGAATTCTTTGCCACTCCCAAGTCGGACTTTGGACTCCGTCGCTTTATAATCTCCGAGAGTCGTCAGCGTTTAAACCGAGTTCAATCAGATCCCGCCGCCGATTTTTGTGACGCGATCGAATAGGGCTATTCACTTATTTAGCCGAACCCTAAGACGCTCGCCACCATCCGAGGTCCGCGTTCGCTTTTACAGAAAAGATGTTTTTCGTAAAACGTCAATGCCCCTAACCACGCCGAATCAATTATTTTTACGCGCGACGCGAAATCCGCGGTAACACGGCCGCTGCAGTTTTTCGTCACACGCGCGAGTTGAACTTTGAACCGCGCGACTTTCTATCGTCCGTGTCTCTGACCACGACCCGGTTTCGGTCGTCCTACCGATATTACTTGCATCGTCGCGTTATCATTTCACAAATCCGAAATTTATAATCAATCGAAAAGCCAAATTTTCATTTTTATGTATACACTTATGCGTATTGACTACACAAAAAAAGGATTTTTCGTATTTTTGTTTTTCCCTACGCTACTAATATACATATATATACAGTGATAACTCATTTATATATTTATATATATATATATATAT
>NW_026099573.1:14961126-14991848 GCF_025091365.1 Daktulosphaira vitifoliae
CGTTATCTTTCGTCTCTCGCAGGAATATGAACGAGGTGTGGGTCGACGAGACCCGACGACCGCCGGAAGAGGCACCGCAAAGAGTGACCATGTTCTTCATCGAAGACCGCAACAGCGACCCGATGCGCTACAACGCCTCGCGCGTCAACGAAGTCGCCGCGGTGTTCACCGGCGAGAACGGCTTGCCGCGGCGCAAGTGGATTTCGCGGTTTACGACCGCGCGACGGCCGGACCCGCGATGCGCACGCTGTCGACGAGGTCGCCACACATCGATCCGATGGTATACCCGCTGCTCTTTCCGAACGGCGAAAGGGGATGGAACCCACACATGGAACAGACGGGCGCGCGGAGAACGACCAACAGGCAACGCGTGTCCATCAGGGAGTTCATGTGCTATCGTCTGGCCGTCCGTTACGGGGGCAACAACGACGGCGGCGGTCACGGCGGGTTCAGCCCGTTACACGCCGGCGGTTTTCTGTTTCAACAGCTCCTGTGCGACTATTACGTGCGCATGGAATCGGAGCGGTTCGAATACTACGAGGCGCACCAGTCGGACTTTTTCGTGGAGGCCTACCAAGGTCTGATGGATCACATCAACGGGCAACACGACGTGACCAGGGACAACGACGTCGGGTCCCGCGTCATCCTGCCCGCTTCGCACACGGCCGGCGTGAGGTTCATGAAAAGACGTTATCACGACGCCATGGCCTTGGTGCGGACGTACGGCAAGCCCGATCTGTTCATCACTTTCACCTGCAACCCGAAGTGGACGGAGATCGCGGACAACCTGTCGGACGCGTTGACGTACATCGACAGGTCCGATTTGGTTACGCGCGTGTTTCACGCCAAACTCAAAGCGCTGATGGACGATCTGACGCGCAGGAACGTCTTCGGCCGCGTGGCGGCTTACGTCTACACGGTCGAGTTTCAGAAGCGCGGTCTGCCGCACGCGCACATACTGCTCATTCTCGACGAGCGGTTTAAAATACGTTCGGCCGAAGACGTGGACCGGATCGTGCGAGCGGACATACCGGATCCCGTCGCGCAACCGACGCTGCACCGTCTGGTCAAGACCCACATGTTGCACGGTCCGTGCGGCGTGTTTTTCAGAACGTCGCCGTGTTGGGACCAAGAGAAAAACGTCTGTACCAAGCAATACCCGAAACCGTATTGCGAGGAAACGGTTTACCGCGCCGACGGCGGTTACCCCGAGTACAGGCGACCCGACAACGGTCGTACCGTCGAAGTGCGGCGGGCCACCCTGGACAGTCAGTGGGTGGTGCCTTACAATCCCTATCTGACGGCCAAGTACAACGCTCACATCAACGTGGAGGTGTGCTCTTCGGTGAAGAGCGTCATGTATCTGTACAAGTACGTGTACAAGGGCCACGACGCCGCCACGTTCGCGGTGTTGAACAACAACGAAATACAGAGGTACGACGACGACGACAAAACATTTGATATTCGCATTTTGATCGTTTCGTTTTGTTTTCCAGCTATTTGAACACGAGATACGTGAGTCCGCCGGAGGCGTTTTGGCGATTGGCCGAGTACGAAATTCAAAAGCAGAGTCACGCCGTCGTAAAACTGCCGGTTCACCTCGAGGGCCGGGAACCGGTATATTTCCGACAGGGCGAACTGCCGCCCGCGGTGCTCTTCAGCGCCGGGGTGCGCACGATGCTCACGGAATTCTTCCAGCTGAACAGGAACGACGCAGGCGCCAGGCGGTACCTGTATCACGAAATACCCAACTGCTACGTGTGGGACGGCAGGGAATAGTCTTGGCGTATGCGCCAACGCGCCCAGGCGTATCCGAACATCGCGAGAATGTACGCGGTCAGTCCTTGCGACAGGGAGCGTTTCTACCTGAGGACGTTGCTGCTGTACCGCAGGGGACCGATCGGTTTCGAGGACCTGAGGACGGTCGACGGCACGGTGTACCCCACCTACGCCGAGGCCGCGACGGCTCTGGGCATCTTGCGAGACGATCGCGCGTGGAGGGCTTGTATGCGAGAAGCTTCCGTCCACGACACGCCGCATCAGTTGAGATGTCTGTTCGTCACGATACTCCTGCAATGCTCGCCCAACGACCCGCCGAGACTGTACGACGAGTTTAAGGTATAACTCTAACTGTTTGTTTTTTTTTTCGCATGGTGACGGCGTTCTTTTAATGTGGATAATTAATATTTTACGAATATCTATCCGAGTTCAAAATTATAAATTCCGTTTGTCCGCGGACAAAACGATAACAATAATTGTTATAATTATTATTGTTGTCGTTATTATTAATAATATTCTTACTAATAGCTACAATTAACATATTAATATCGATCGCATATAACGATGATAATAACAATAAGTAAATAAATAGGACAACGGGAAAAATATGTAGATTCAATACTGTTGCAACGCCGCGACTTTTCATGCCATGTATCATTGACTGGCAAATTTAAATTTTCCACGTCGATTCGATATAATCGTAACATTAATTTACGTGTTCATTACAAATATTTTTTCATTGTTATAGCCGATTGGTTTCTTCAATAGTGTTTGATCCCCGTATATAAATTCATAAAATGTTTATTAAAGCGCGTATTCACACGTTGAGGTAAAAAACAAAGTGTGAATCAACTCGATGCAAATCACTACCAGTGTACGACATGCTTATTTCATTGCTTTTATTTATTATAAATATTTCATTTTAGACGATAATAATGATGATTATTTGACAATATCTATTCAAAGTACGCGGGACGGTTTTGTTTCGTTTTTTCTTTTATGGCTCGCGCAATAACGGCAAGAGCGATGAATTTAATTATTAATCGTTCGTTGTGTTTACAGGACAATCTGATGGAAGATTACTTCAGACGACGCGCAGACCGCGACACATCCGAAGCCATGTGTTTGGCCGCCGTGGAACGTCACCTGGCCGCTTCGAACAAGACGCTCGCGGGTTACGGTTTACCCGAGCCCGATCGCGCTCTGTTAGTACCGGACGCCGCGCCAGCCGACAACGCGACGGCGGCGGCAGACGTCGCCGAGTTGGTCGGTCGACTGAACGAACAACAGCGGACGATATACGATCGCGTCATGCGGGCGGTCGGCGACACCAGGCGTCGATTGCCCAAGTTGTTCTACGTTTCCGGAGCCGGAGGTTGCGGCAAGACCTTCCTGTACAACTGTTTGATTTCGGCCATCCGGAGCCGCGGAGGGACCGTGATTTCCGTGGCCTATACCGGGATAGCCGCGTCGTTGATCCAGGGCGGACAGACCGTAAGTGTTGTTCTGCATAATTAACGCGCGACCATTGCGATTCGCGTTTATTTCGTTCCGCACTAACACCACGCGTTTACTTACAGGTTCACTCTACGTTCGGCGTGAGGGTGGCGCCCCACGATCAAGAAGACCCGTCGTATCTGGCGATGCAATCGAGGAAAGCGCAGGCTCTGCGCGCCGCCTCGCTGATCGTTTGGGACGAGGCGTCCATGTCGCCCACGTCGCAGCTGCGGGTCGCCGACAGGTTGCTCAGGGACGTCATGAACGTGCCGGACACGCCTTTCGGCGGCAAACCCGTGCTGTTCGCCGGCGACTTCAGACAGACGTTGCCCATCGTGAAGCGCGGTTCGCGGGCCCAAATCGTTTCGGCCACCATACGGCACGGTGTTTATTGGGTCTCGATGGAAAAATACTCGCTTGAGTGCAACATGCGCGCCGACGGCGACCGGCCCTTCGCCGATTGGCTGTTGCGGCTCGGCGCGGACTCGCTCAACGACGGACTGGAACGCGTGACCATTCCGGCCGGTGCGGTAAGCGAATCTTTTGCGTCTCTATTGGACTTTGTTTACCCGCGGGCGATGTCGTTGGACAACGTCCGCGATTACGCTAAACATATTGTTTTGTGTGTTACAAACGACGAGTGCAAGAACATCAACGATCAGGTGCTCCGCAGTCGAGTGACGGGGTCGCAGAGGGTGTACACCGCCACCGACACCGTCGTGGCCGACGACGACGACGAGGCGGCCAATTTTCCCGTAGAGTTTCTCAACACTCTGGAAGCGGACAACTTGCCGCCGTACAGGTTGACTCTGAAGGTGGGCGCGATCGTCATGTTGCTGAAGAACCTGGACACGACCAGACGGCTGTGCAACGGCACCAGACTGGTAATCACCGAGCTCAGGCAACATAATTTTAAAGCTAGACTGTTGACAGATCTCGACGCCGAGGAGACGGTCGTTCCGATCGTTCAGACGAGGACGTCCGGGGACGGCGACATTCCGTGCCGCATGTGCCGTTACCAGTTTCCCGTGAGGCTCTGCTACGCCATGACCGTCAACAAGTCGCAGGGGCAGACGTTCGATCGCGTCGGCCTGTCGCTGACGGTACAGCCGTTCGCCCACGGACAGCTGTACGTGGCGTTTTCGAGGGTGCGCAACCAAAATTCCATCAGGGTGTACACTTTGTCGGCCGTGGACGGGCCGTGCGTTGTGAAAAACGTTGTGTACAGGGAAGTATTGGAATAAACGACAACTATGGCGGCACTTTGCGTGTCGGCCGCGACGGGTCTTGACTGTGGCATTTATGCCTGTCTCCCCGTTGGCTCAAACTTGCGATCGCCGTCCTTCAGTGGCCTGATCGTCCGCGTTGGACAGCGGTGAATCGGGTTTGTTGAACGGACTACCTAGCGTAGTCCGGACAAGAAGCCCGATTGCTGCTGGCACTTAGGGATGCCGGCAGCGACGGATCTCCACTTTGGCGTTTATGCGAATATTCTGCCTGTGTCTCCGTGTGTCCCTAGAAACGGCTATTTTCCCGTGCTGTGTATTTGCCATTTGAACCCCAAATTGCATCTATACGGGCGGGGAAATTTCCGTTTTGTGCGGAGAGATTGTATGACAACCTTCACGTGGTTCTCTCTGAATGCGAATCCGTCAAATGGTCATGACATAAAATATTGTAAAATTTTTAAAATATTTGCATTACAACTCGATAGAAGAGTCACTTTTTACCACACGGATTTGTAACTAATGTCATACGTTATAATTAAAATTTATTTGTATATTATAATATATTTATTTGTTTGATTAACATTCAATTTTTTTTCCAGAACTTAAATGAATTAACACAAATAACTCGGAGGACGTTGGTAACACAACGAACGTTTCGACAAAATAATATCAACGTATGCGCGATCGACATGAAATTCATAGCAATTATCATACACGGCAATTCTACGCTTCATTAGATATTATTATCGACCATTTGTGAGATATAGATTTTTATTGTTTAATATACGCATACATTATTTATTATATAACTTTTCACTTTAAAAGTTCAAATGAAATATAACATTTATATGGCGAACAATTGAACAAATCAATTTTTCTTTTTGCCTGTTCTATAGTAACAGTTTAATATAATAACATTTGCTTTTATTTTGACTTCTTTATTTTAATATGAATAACTTTCATCTCATGTATTAGGTTTGAAATGTCGTTAGCAAATTTTGTTCTATACGAATTCAACACCTTTTTTTTTATACATTTAAATTTACATTAATTCAATGTATAAATTGGAATAATATATTATACCATAATAATACACAATATTACTATTATTACTGTTATCGTTTCATTGCTATTTAGATTATTTTTATTTTTACTTAGTTACATTTTACTTTTTTATTACATAAAAAAATTCAATAATATTATTATGAACTCCTTTTAATTATTTTTATTTTACAACACATTTTTGTTTGTGATATTATTATTATTATTGCACTATTTTACATGTAAATATCACAATAATTGTTTTTACATATTTTTTATACTCATATTGCTTTACCCTTTTATGTAAATATTGTATTGAAGTAATGAGTAAAACATCAAATAAGTGGTTTTAATTAAACGCTTTATTTTTACAATATTATCATTGTTACATATATTATTACATAAATAAAATCAGTTTTTTAGCGATGACGCTTGCTTATTTTCTGCGTGGAAAACTGCATACTTCCCTATTGTACAACTCATGATTCCCCGAGTCCATTACAATGTTTTTTTCCCATGTCTACATTTGCAATAAAGTCTTTTCCCGATATAATAAAATCACTGAAAAGAAAATAATTTTATTTAATAATTCTAAGAATAAAAAATTGTTTGCATCAATAGAATCAATAGAAAATAAACAATATAATCAATACACATACTTATGTTACTTTTTTATATTAATACCACACCAAGACATATTTCTATGCTTCATAAGTTTAACAAATACAGTTGTAAGTGATTGGCCACAATTGAATGACCAGTAATCGTTTATTCATAACGTTATTTTCTGTTTAAATTAATTTTTATACGTCAAATAAAAATAAAATAGATCGTGTAACATTACATACATGAAATAAGTAACAAGTATTATTATTAATGCGTAGTTGAACCAAGCAGTTTTTTTTTTTTTTTTGCCACTTGGCTAATTAGTTGGCCAACGCTGGTTAGAGCCATATTTTTTGTTATTCAAATCTGAAAGTGAAAAATATTACACTGCTAATTGTTAATTANAAGTGAAATATATTACACTACTAATTGTTGATTATTTAAACGTATCGTTCGGGTTTAAATAAATACATATACACTACTTACATTTCTGTACGTTGTACCGTAACGCGCACACACGAAACGACATAGAATAATATATAAATAATAATAATAATATAACGTGTTTAGTAAAATTTTGAAATAAAATGCGGGTATAGATTAAATGCGCCTAACGTCTTTATCGGATACCTGCAAAAGTACACTTCTAATCATATTTATTCCGCTAGACGCGACACTAAATCTAGACGAGTTGTGCTTGCAACTATATTTTAACTAAAAACGATTTTGATAACGTATTAAGTCGAACAATATTTCTGAACTTCATTTAGTATCATAACGTAATGGTTTACTTATTGAAACATTACTTATAATCAAAATTACAACATTTATAATGTTTTTTTAAATAAATATTCCCGTCTATGATTATTAGGATTCGACGATTATAGTTTTTACATTTTGTCGTATTGTCTGAAATCTAAACTTGAGGTATTTGATTGAAATTTCTCAGTGGCTAATGTCCCATAGCATTCATTGAACACATTTCCCCGTTTCATGAATAGATTTTGAACAAAATATTTGTGAGTAAGAGGTAAGATATTGAGGCACTTGACCAGTGTTCGAAACCAAAAATGATAGCAGAATTTTTACGTGCACAACTGTATACACAGCATACCGCAAATAAAGATCCTGTTCAGTAAATTTCTGTATATTAAAAGTACGCCTTCCCTTAGGAATCATTACTATAATCAAATTCATGTAATTCAAAGAATTTATGGAACTCCCTAACGAAATTACTTATTAGCATAAAGAAATACAACATAGCGGATATGAGATTGTGTGGAGACCGCAATACAAATAAATCGGAATTTTAAAGNAAGACCGCAATAAAAATAAATCGGAATTTTAAAGCAGAAAAAACGTAAAATCTGTTCCAGGTGAAGCTATTTTAGTATATAGCTAGAGACTAGACACTAGATACTAGATATACTAGATACTAGATATACTAGATACTAGATACTAGATACTAGATACACTAGATACTAGATACTAGATATACTAGATACTAGATACTAGATACTAGATACTAGATATACACTAGTATTTTCTAAAATTAGATAAAAAATGTCTATTTAATAATAAATTAAAATAAAAAAATCTTTTCGATCATAAATGGAGCTACACTGACGTGACTGCTGCCAATCAAAGCACTGTTATGTTTTCGGACCGAGTGATCTATTTGTTTTCATATAGTCTGTGTTACTAGCGCTTTTAGTTCACGAACTAAAAACTAAACACCACTTTAACACGGCTAAAGCATTGAACATATAGTGACGACCGTCATCCTGATTAAATAACCGTGGAAACGGCTAACACAGCGGCACAGTGACTGATAGAATCGTTCATTAANAGCACAGTGACTGATAGAGTCGTTCATTAAAAGTGTTGTAATTTTTTTTTTAAGTAGTCGTATTTTTCGGAATTGGCCACACTGTAATATTGTTTAGTATAACATGTTGTATTTAAAATGGCCAACTTATCGTGCCTGTTAATTTGTGTAAAATCTCTCGAGTAGTAGTATTTTGTTTTGTGTTCGATTTTATTTGATTTTAATTTCATTAAAGTAAAGTCTGTGGTTTTGTTAGAATATAATAAACTTGTTGTGACTTATGAACAACGTTTTTCGGAGTAACTAAATTAAGTAAACTTTTAATCTTGTAATTTATCTGTAATATTAAAATTTTAGATGTCCATAAAAGAAAAAAATGTAAGATAGACATATAATATAGTATAGTTTATATAGTATATAAATTTTAAGTGTCATTCAGATGAAGGCGCGAAATGTTTAACAAAATGAGCTGCGTTGAATAATCTCCATTTATCTATAAAATGGACAAATTATTTATAACAAAATAATTTGTTATTATAAATATTATTTATTTAAAAATTGGTATAACTGAAGAATTTAAAATATTTTAATAAAGAATCAAATATTACTAAAAACGAAATAAATATAAAATCATAATATCTNTTAAAAACAAAATAAATATAAAATCATAATATCTTATACAATCACACAAAGAGTTAAAATTAATTAGATGTTATCAATATTTATTCAACAACAACTCAAAGATATTTTCAAAATTTTACATTCTCTAATTTAAATTATCATTCATTTATAATAAATAAATACCGATGAGAATTATAAAATGGGTAGTATTACTACTCGAATTTTTTGTTCAATTGCAGTCGCTCATTCAAGCACAGATAATTTTCATGGCAAAAGTTACATATTTATAACTAATATTTAATGTGAAAAGATTTTGTTTTCTTTTGTCATTTTCTCAATTCATATTGTAATGTTTGATATCGTAAAATTAAATACAAAAACTCAAATTTTCATCAACTTTAAAATGCTACAGATAATTTCTTACTGAACATTAATAAGATAATTTTTTACTAAATTTGTTGTCAACATCTACTCTACAAAATGGTTATCTTGAAATTTTTTTTACATTTCTTTATCTTTGTATTTCTTATAATATATACATTTCATTATTTTTAATCTTCGTGATACTCCTGTATAAATGTACAGTGAAATGTTTATTTTATTTTTTAAATTTTAAGTTTTTATCTGGTTAAGAAGCAAGATATATAACAAGACGAACTGCATTGAATAAGCTCCAATTATATTTAAATGATCTTCGTACATTATATAAAAAAAATGTTGATTATATAAAATTGTATAGCATTTAATGATATTTTTTATTGCAGATTAAATGACTAAATATTTTGATAGAAATTATTGTTTAATTATAATTCAAACAACAGAAATATTGTTTTAACTTACATGATGTATTTATGAATAATACTACGTAAAGTGTACACCCGATATATATATATATATATCTGTTTTTAGGATTTCGGAGATGGTGGCGCTTTTCCGGAAATACAAATTGCTCAATTTCCCCTAAATATGGGGAAAAAAAACAAAGAAACTATTTCAAATGCTCTTGCACTTCAAATGACCTCAGATGGAAAAGTAAAATATGATGCTATTGTTCAACAAGGTCATAGTAAAGATAAAGTTATTTATTCTAAACTGTCTGATTTACTTCCATCTGAAGTATTNATAAACTACATGACATGCTTCCATCTGAAATACTTAATGAAGATGATCCTTCATTACAAAAACCAAGCTTGGAGGAAGTTGCTAAAATAACTAAAAGAACTAAAGATGCCTTAGAAAAACTTACAAAATCAAAAATAAATGCTGCATTGCCTGTTCGAGCTGCAAACCTGTATGTTTAATTTTTTTTAAATAAATTTTTTCTAACTGACAATTAATAATAATACAATTTTCAGGCTCCAGTTCAATGGTTCCGCTATACACCTACTGAACAAGGAAAGGAATATAATTCAGGATCCAAACAGCGTGTTATTCGGTTAGTTGAAGCACAGAAGGATCCAATGGAACCACCAAAATTCCAAATAAATAAAAAAATTCCACGTGGTCCCCCATCTCCTCCAGCTCCCTTGATGCATTCTCCTACTAGAAAAACATCCGTAAAAGAACAAAAAGAATGGAAAATTCCACCTNTTAAAAGAACAAAAGGAATGGAAAATTCCACCTTGTATTTCAAATTGGAAAAATTTTAAAGGCTATACAATCTCACTAGCTAAAAGATTAGCAGCTGATGGTCGTGGTCTTCAGCAAAACCATATAAATGAAAAGTTTGCCAAGCTAGCTGAAGCACTATATATTGCTGATCGTAAAGCTCGCGAGGCAGTAGAAATGAGAGCCCAGTTAGAAAAGAAAATGGCTCAAAAAGAAAAAGAAAAGAAAGAGGAACATCTTCGGGTTATGGCACAAAAAGCTAGAGAAGAAAGAGCTGGAATACGGCTACCTGGTGCAAAGAATGACGAATCCCGTGAACGTGATCAATTGCGTATGGAGCGACAAAAAGATAGGGCACGAGATCGTAACCTTGCAAGAAATGCTGACAGTCGAAAGAATAAAGTACTTAGAGACCGTGATGTCAGTGAACAGATTGCTCTTGGTCTGCCAGCTATATATAAAAAAAATGAAACTGAATACGACACTTGATTACTAAATTCCACTTCTGGAATAAATACTGGATTTAAGGATGATGAAGAATATGATGTGTATGACAAACCCTGGCAAGGGTCATCTTTAGCACATCATATTTACCGACCAACTGCCAATATTGATGACACTTATGGGGGTGATTTGGACAAGATTAAGACAAATAGGTTTGTTTTAATTTTAAATGTTATTTTTGTACAAATGAAGCGTGGCAGGGCCAAGTGATCAAAGTGCCAAAAAGATTTTGTCTGGGAAATTAATAAAAACCATTCCATTTTCCCATAAGAAGTCTTTGGTAACTCTATCTTTGGGTACTCGTTTTTAATTTTGATAAATAGTTATTGAAATTGAATTATTTTCACAGTATTGGTGTGAAAATTTTTTTATAATCTTAAAATTTTTATCTGATAAATATTGTTNGTATTGGTATGAAAATTTTTTAATCTTAAAATTTTTATCTGATAAATATTGTTTTTGGTACTTGGTTCATTTGGCCCTACTACGCCTCGAATAGTTATAATAATAAATATTTTTGTTTTAGATTTGTTCCAAATAAGGAATTCAGTGGAACTGATCGTGATTTTAAAACAAGTGGACGATCTGGTCCTGTACAATTTGAAAAACATCAACAAGAAGAAGATCCATTTGGTTTGGATCAGTTCTTAACACAAGCTAAGCATGCATCTAAACGAGCTCAACCTCAAACTGACCGAGAAAAGCGTAGAAGGAAAGATTAATTTTTTTTAATTCAACACATGACAATAATCACAACAATGATAATAAACTANGTAGAAGGAAATTAACACATGACAATAATCACAACAATGATAATAAACTATAATTCTAAATATATTAATATGTATCGTGTAACATATTTTATGATATTTTTCTTTCAAGTCCAAAAAAAAATATGACTCATAATAAAACAAAATTTTAAATTTATACTTTAATTATTATTACAATCATGTAAATGGTAATGCAATATTTTTTCGAATTAGTATATTTACTATTTATATATTTGATTATAATCATTGCATTTATTCAAATAGTATAATAATTTTTAATGTTAGTTTTAGTTGTAATAAAGGTGGGCAAGAGCTACCCATGCACTCACCCCTATAGGTCCATTGTGCGCACCTCCTTCCAAATTATATTGATTCGGTTATATAAATAAAGTAAACTTTCATAATAACACTGCAAGTATAAGAATATGTTTTACAATTATAGGGTTTATTCTGTAATGGTAGAAACTAGACTCACTAACGCTATAAAAACTATAATAAGTATTTATTCATAAATTATATTTTAAAATCAAAGAACTACTAATCAGGATATAATTATAGAAATAAGAGTTGATATTGCTTTTGGAATAATCCACCAATTTCCTACTTTAAAAAAAAAAAAAATTTGGTCTTTCGTTGACTAGAATGAATCATTAAATAGAAAATTTTATGAGAATTAAAACAATGTTATTTTTAAGATTAATATGCAGTCAGGAAATTTTATAATTACTATTTACAGTATATTTATCAGAAAAACTCATTATTTTTTTGCATTTTTATCGTAATAGAACATATAAATAAAAATCATAGTAATCATTTCTAAGTAATTTTTGGTATTTAAAAATATTCAACAATTGAAATATCCAGAACTGAATTAATTTTAATGATTTCCTTTAACTAAAAAAAAAAAGTTATCATTTTGAATCCCTCTTGTGGACCGGTAAAGGGTTAGATTTACATTTATATTTGTGATTCCTTTTATGATTATTTCTTATTGAAACGTGTTATTGACAATTTCATAGCAGTTATAGTAATAATATAATTTTTATATTGTAGATATATTATTATTATTATTATGGTAATGGCAGTATTAATAATTAATACTGCCATTAACTACTTAATTAATTAATTATTAATTTGTAGTTAATTTTCAATCTGTTTTGCCCTGTTGACTGTGTTTGATTAGAGGCCATCCAACCCGAAGAGTGCTGGCTCTAATTCATAAGGGTTGTATTACACGGGTAACTGATTTTGACTAATTTTATTTGAAATAAATTTAATTACTTTGCCTGCTTTGATTATTGGGTCGGTCGGTATTTTATTTATTGTTGATTACAATGTAATGTGTACTGCATCGGCCGATAAGATCCAATTGTTTTTGATTTTTTCTACGTGTATATTTATTTATATTCAGTTATGGGATTATTTATCGAATTGTGTGCAATGGAAGTAGGTGTATAAAATATGAATCACAAGTATGGAGGGTTAATCTACATGTGGGGATACATAAGAAAGGGAGGATATGATGAAACTCATCATAAGGTGATCATTATTATGATATTAAAATAAATAAATAAATATGTACAATATTATACTATTTCATAGATAAAATATTTATACGTTAGAAATAATATTTTATCGAATTCTTTTTTGATTATTCAGTCACACTACCGCGTTTATTATAGACATTTTTTGTAAATGTGTAATCGTTATTGTATAAAACCAGGGGCGTCATTTCAGTTTTTCTTAGGGGGGCAAAATTTTTATCGCCCCATCCGCGGTGTATTTTTTTTTTTTTTTTGAAGACTTTATGCTCAACCGACAAAAAAACTGGATAATATTATCAATACTTTAAAAAATACGTCTGAACCTACTCAGGATCGCCCCTATCATTTCTGCGTCCTTGGCAACCGTCTACCTCGCCAACCTCTTTTTACAAATATAAATATTTTTCCAAAACAGTTAGTTACAATTTTTACAATAGACATTTTTTGTTAATGTGTAATCGTTATTGTATAAAATATATGTATACACATACTCTATTACATAAATTTGTATAAAAATATTTAGAAATAGAGAGTTTAAAATTAATTATTATGATATTAAAGTAAATTACTTAAGTGATAAAGGAAAGGGTTAGTATACGGGGATATGTGATCTGTAATTTGCTGACCCTCTATGAAAATATGTGATACATAAACTTTATACATTTACGCTTACACATTAATGTTTAATAATAAAAACAACGGTGTCACTGAATAATAGTCAAAAGAATTTGATTAAATATTATGATTGATGTATAAATATTTTCACTTTAATATCTTAGTAATTGATTTCATATGAAATAGTAAACTATTGTACATATATATATATATATATACCTATAATCAAGATTTATTAGGATTATGAAAATTGGAGCACATAGCTTTCTGTTCTAATCGTCGTTCAATAGCATAATATCTAGTTGTATTCTATTTAAACACGGGTGTATATTATAGATATATAGTAGAACAATTATTAAATATTATCAGTAAATAATGTTTTGGACAATTGTAGTAAGGTATATGCTGTTCATACTCAATAATGTATATAGGCATACATATAGTAAGACAATTGTTAATAAATCAAAACTGATCACTTCATACATCTAGGTGATGTTAACATAGATACTTATGGTATGTCATAAGTATAATATACTTAAATGACTCGTGTGTAATACATATATTGTATTGTATTGTATTGTATTGTATTTCTATTGTTCTCATTGTTTGTAACAATGAGAACAATAGATACCCGTTTCCTGACTTACTGAACACCCTGTATATGTGATTAGATACTTTAGTATATTGATCTCGGTTGATCGATTCGATCTAACCTGGGGATCTATTTTTGAATCGTCCGTTCGTCGAACGTATACGTCCGTTGAACGGACACGTTCCTCGAAATACGTCGAACGAACGGACACGTTCCTCGAAATACGTCCAACGAACGGACACGTTCCTCGAACGGTCACGTTCGTCAAACGGTCACGTTCGTCAAACGGATTCTATTGTTCCATTAGGTATACGGCCTTCTAGGTATTGTTCGATGAACATTTATGTTTTACGATTGTTTGCAATTTATTGTAATAACATAAATAAATATTTTGAAAATTAAATTAATACAGCTTGATTTTTAATATTTTAATATTTATTTTTAATTAATATATTACTTTTTAATAACAATAATTTATTACTAACACATACATTTATAACTTGCTAATATAATTTATTTGATGTGAATTTATTTTAAGTAATTCGTTAAAACTATACAAATAATTTAATTACACAAATTCTAAAAAAATGTATTTACAATTGCATAAATGTTAAATTAAAAATTATTAGTACACTTTAAAACAACAATACTTAAATTTTCGAAAATAAAGTGTTACATATAATTTATATAATTTTATTTTATTTATTTATTTTAAGATTAATTGATATAATTTATAAATTATGTTGCATATAAATAAATAATAACTTTAATAAGATTTTAGTTCTTAATTGGAAAAAATGCCACCCTAAGTCACGATCTACCCCTAAATACGTCACTGTTTGGAAAAGTTGTAACATATAATTACATGAATAATTTTCACAAAAAACTTAATATAAACAAAAATCACATTATGTAATAAAATTAACTTGAAAAATGCAACCATAAAATACATTGTATACAGAGTGATTTTTTTATCATTACCCACTCAATTACTTACAGAATAATAATAAATTAAACATTTTTTTTTCGATTATCTTTAGTTACACATCATTCTTGAATTATTAATTATGTAACACTTTTTAAGTTCATTCCTTATACTGAACACCCTGTATATGTATAATATATAAGAGATTATAAATACAGGTAGCTAATTGGATTTTTATGACATTGCTGTCATAGTCACGGATTCCTTATTATCAATTATGACTATCAATAGATATACTTTCTGTATTGTCAGTTAGAGTATAAACTCACAATAATGTTCCTTACTCTCATTGATAATAACAATGCTGTGTACTTGCTAATATCGATGTCATAAAAAACCAATTAGCTACCTGTATTTGTAAACCCTTGTGTATTATACATGTATATTAACTCAAAAATTTTTACCCCTATTGTTTGAACACGTGCAGAAAAAAGTAATATTTATGTTTTAAATATTACGTTGTCTAAAAAAAAAGTACAAAACATTAAAATATTATATTCACTATTATAAATTAATTTCCATTTTTCAGTTAATATGTTAAATAAATTGAAACATAGTATTATATTATGATTACTCAGTAATATTAATTAAAACTCGTAATACGTGTAACAACTATTTTGTTGGTTGCATCCTTGCACCTTGTAATAAACCATCTTTTAAAAATTTACCTTAAGTTTTTTGTGAAAATTATTCATGAAATNAAATTTACCTTAAGTTTTGTGTGAAAATTATTCATGTAATTATATGTTAACAACTTTTCCAAACAGTGACGTATTTAGGGGTAGACCGTGACTTAGGGTGGCATTTTTTCCAATTAAGAACTAAAATCTTATTAAAGTTATTATTTATTTATATGTAACATAATTTATAAATTATATCAATTAATCTTAAAATAAATAAATAAAATAAAATTCACGTCATAATGGTAATGACATTAATCAATGTCATTACCATTATTATCGTCATTATGATATTCTAACGATAATATTTCGTCAAAACGGTTGTCATTAGTGGTATTAAACGAGATAGTGAACTGCCCATCAACAATACGTACATCGACACGGTTATGAGCCAAAAAATTTCGTCCAAATAAACAATCGTTTTTAATCGTCTGGTGGTCGGGCACTACGCGGAACCGTAATTTCATAGGAACATTTAATTCGTCATTTAAAATTTCAGCCATGAACTCATCAACAATACATAGTGGTGACCCATTTATACCTACCAAACTACACTTAGAGGGAGTAATACCTGAGACATACGGAACAATACTAGATTTTAAAAGACTCACTGGACTACCAGTATCAATAAGAGCAGTAACATTAGAAATATTACCATTGGTNCCAGTATCAATAAGAGCAGTAATATTAGAAATATTACCATTGGTGTATTTTATACGGATATCTAACATAAAGGGGGATATAAAACAGCTATAATTATGTTCTGAAATTGATACATTCTCACCGCGGGAATCATTGGACCGTTGACTTCTAGGACACTGACGTGATTGATGCTCTCTGAACTGACAATGGTAACATGGAAGACGTTCATCTCGACGAGCTGGACATGAACTTGAATAGTGGCCAATGGATCCACAATTGAAACATCTAACATTGGCGTTCTGATTACTTGGACGGCTGGATATCCTCGGCGTAGACTGACTAGATTGAAGTGGTGGACTGGATGGTCTCGGCTCAATAGCTGGGAGTTCTCGATTAAAAGATACTCTAAATCTATGTGGGCTAAAAGTTGCATTTTGTGATGAAAATATTCAAAAACGCAATCATTCTTTAATTGTAATCGATTGGACATGAGACGAACTCGATCGACTGTATTGAGTCGGCATCCAACAAACGTTTTGGTAAACTGTTCAATAAAACTATTCCAATCGGCAAACTGGCGCGAAGAGTACCAATATTTGGATGGGCCAATTAACTTTAACCGCATAAGTTCGAGTTTAAAGTTATTGGGCCAGCAATGTAATTTAGCCACACTTTCATCTGATTGAAACCAAAGCTGAGCGTCCCTAGTTGACTCGCGGTCTGTAAAGTTATTGATACTGTTATTGAAATCAGGCATGATGAAATATCCTTGAGATGGAGGAACGGGTGGTGCTGCATTGTTATCTGAGTTCTGATTATTCTTCGAAAGTAACTGCTGCATTAGAAGATTATTTGAGTGACCAGTGTAGCCACTATATCATGAAGATCAGCCACGCTGTTATGAGCGTTAAAGTTCGTGTCACCTTCCAGCTCTATAATAAAAGGGGATGTGCTGCCGCCTGACATTACGTCTCTGACGTCACTTGCTGGTAAAACCGACTGACTCCGTAGCCGCATAGACTTTACAACCTCGAACGAACTGGATAAATTCAAAACTCGCAAAAATATTGAAGTTGCATACAATATCATGGAAACAATTAAAACATAAATTAATCACTTCGAATAAAACTTATCTAACTCAACGAACGAACAACGATACTATAAACGGACAATAACCGGCATCGGCTAGCGGTCTACCCCGCACCTGAATTTGTAGTGTAAAATATTAATAAAAAAAAGCATACAACTACACATGAAAAGTACTTTTCGTAAATATAATTATAATTTATTAATACGACAATTAAACAAAACAACATTCTTAAAATAGACAAAAATTACCGATTACTCAACGCTCCGGCGCAGCACGGCGGAGAGTCAAGCACACAGTAGCGCAACTAGGATTATTTTGAGGGGGGTGTCTGCCTCATTAAAATACCTTACCCCGTAACATATTTCAAAATACGTCTCTGGTATCGAGTTTTTGATAAACTAAAAATGCATAATATCACAGATATAAATCTTAAAAAATATATATATATTTTCAAATGTTTGTTTCAGAGCTTAAAAATATTATGTTTTGTTACATATTTATAAATAATTATAAATATAACTACTTTAATAAAAATTACAATCAATTTTTAAAAACATTTTATATTACAAAATCTAATCGTCTTTTTTTCTCACTTAACTGTTTAATAATTTCATCTGTAGTAACTGTAATTTCGCGGTGAATATTCAAAGCTGCTAATCCATTAAGTCTAAATGCTGATATAGAGTTTCTGAGATAAGTTTTAACTCTTTTTAGAGTTGAAAATGACCTTTCAGCTTCACATGAAGTTACAGGTAACGTTAAAAGAATTTTCAACAATTTATACACGTTGGGATATAGATCAATATTGCAATTACTAATTACTTCAATAGCAGTAACCATTTTTAAATTGGTTTCGACACGTAATTTAAAAACTTGATGATGCCAAATTTTTACTTCAGCTAAAACATTTGATGAATTTTCTACATCGTTAGCATAAAATTCCGCCAAATTTTTTATTAATTTTTCTTGTTGTTCAGTAAGAGGTGCAATCGGGAAAAGCAATTGAAAACCTTGAATAATTTCATTATGATTAATAAATCTGTCATTTAACTGACTAATAAATGTATCTAAAAAAGGTATAAATAAAAAAACTTTAAAATAATCTTGAACTGTATTATTGGGAGTATTCTGACTATAAGTGTGTCTTTTTGTAATTCTTGGAATTTTTATCTCAAAATCTAAATCATTTGATTTACTTTGAAGTTCTTCAAAACATTCTAAGAACTCTTCATCGACATTATTCCTAATTGAATTTATTTGAAGTATCACATTGTTGACATATTCTAGAGCTTGAATAAGATCTATGTCAGGTTTTTGTAAGTATTTGCATAAAGATACAGTATACCGAAATATTTTTTTTAAAACAATAAGACTTACATTAAATTCACAATTTTTTAAAGCTAATAATAATATATGAGCTTTAGTAGATGTTTCGTTGTCTGCCCAACTAGTCATTTCTTCTAAACACGAATGGACAGCAGGAAGAAGTTGATCAAACACTTCTACTGAGTCATGCCTTTCAACCCATCTTGTCATACATAATCGTTTTAGTTTTTCTTTATGAGTATTTTCTTGATTCAGTTCTTTGACATGTTTTGAAAATGCAGCTTGTCTTTTTGGAGTATTTAAAAATACGAAAACTTTTTCGATTGTACCCATAGTATTTCGAATGGATTGTACACCGCAAGCATAAGTTATAGCTAAATTTAAACTGTGCGCACTGCAATGAACATATATAGCAGTTTTATATTCTTTTTTTATGCATGATTGTACACCATTGAATCTCCCACTCATCGATGCAGCTCCATCATAACCCTGTCCTCTGATGTACTGCATTTCAATTTTCATGTCAGTAAGTTCTTTAATAATTATACTTGCAAGTGCGCTTCCACTTAAGTCCATAACAGGTACAAATTTTAAAAATTGTTCTTTTATTATTTTACTTTTAGAATCAAAATAACGAACACATAACGAAAATTGTTCAATGCCAGCCACGTCTGCCGTTTCGTCAGCTATTACCGAAAAACATTTACTATTATTGATTTCATCAATGATTTTAAATAAAATAATATCATGACAAGAACTGATAATTTCGTTTTGAATCTTCCAACTTGTATACTGCGCGTTTTTTGCACAATTTGTTCTTGCCAATTCGTAAGATTCATCACCAGACAACTTTGTCGCATTCATATGAAATCGCATTAAAGCTCTAAAGTTACCGTCATTTTCTATTGGGTTTTCCGTCGTTAGCATTCCAAAATCCCGATGTCCGCGTAAGGCAATTCCCTGTCTTCCGCAAAAAACCACAGATTCGATTACTGGAATAATTATTTTTCTATTCAATTCTTTCTGCATTTTAGAAGCTTTATTTAATTGTAAATCTATTGAATCTTGTTTTCCAGCTTCAATAGCAACAATGTTCTGATACTCTTCAACTGCTTTGAGGTGATAATTACACTTTTCGTGAATATTAAATTTTTCTATTGCTTTATACCAAATTTTAAAAGGCTTAAGACTAAAATTACCCAAAACCTGAGAACCTCCTTCCGTTTTATTAAATATAACACAATACTTGCAATACGCGCCGTCTTCTTTATGTGAATACGCCAACCAAATCCATTTCTCCAACCAACTAAATTGAAACTTCAATTTTTTTTTGTTTTTAAATTCTGTTGTTGGGAAAATAAATGTTTTTTCTGGGGTCCATGTGTTTTGAAAAAAATCTATTTTTTCTTTATTTGATAACTTTTTACCAACACATAATTCAATATCAAATAAACTAACCTGCAGATTATCGTGCTGACAATGTACATTTTCTATTTGTTGGCTTAAATCATCTTCCGGACAAAATTTCGCATTATTTGTATTTAATTCCTGCCGCGGTACTTTTTTGGCAAAAAAGTCAGTTATACTTTTATTAACACGTTTACTCATTTTACGAAACAGTATATTATATTGTAAGATTAGAAATACAAAACCTAATCACGTTTATATAATATCTTATATCGCACATGCACACAAATACGTAGATAACTCAAAGAACCGACACTGAGAATAAATATCGGACAACTGATGTTATTAATTTATCAATATTATTAGACTTAATATAAACTAATAATAACTTAGATGGCCACGTGGTCGGTTTTCGTATTACAAATTTACATCAATATCTAATTGCCTATCATAAAAGATAAGAACCTGAATAATGTAAATTATTTCTAAATATAATAAAAATAAAAATAGTTTACATCAAGATTCAAATAATATTCTTATTTTAACCAAGATAAATATTTCTGAATTTATACATAAATTATTATGGACTTTCATAATAATATTTTAAACCATTTGTTCTGATAAATCGTCTGCATTATGAAGACTGCAATATTATGATTTTTATGTTATAAATTTAATATAAATAGATCACTTTTCAATAGTTATTAAATAAAAAATACGGTCCAAGGGGGGTGTCCAGACACCCAAAACACCCCCCCTGGTTGCGCCACTGCATCCACATACTGACTTTATCTAGCGATGGGCCCTATCGCCTTTATGACAATTTACAGAATACTACATTAATATTATTTTATTAATATCATTATAATAATTCTATTGCAATGATTGATATTTCAAAGCAGAACGGCACAATTACAGTCCTGTACTTTTCACCTGCGTATTGAGATTGTAGCATCAACTGCGTTCCCCGCTAATACGACTGCATATGCTCTAATCATTTCAGACAATGTATTTACTTAGACACCTTTTGACGGTACCATCCGTATAATTTAGCATTAATTTTTAAACGTTTATGTAAACATTTATAATTAACTTTGTATTTATTATTATTATAGTTATTATTATTATGAAATAAATATATTATATACAAATAACAACAGTTTGTTTTTCATTTCAGATTATAAGTTTATTATAAGAAACTAGTACAATATATAAAGTTATTGTTCATAAATTATTAATGTAGGTTAATTTTCTGACGTGATTGGGTTTCGTCCATTGTGACGCCCATGGACTATAACTATTTTCTCGGATAAACACTGTTGTATCGAAAAATGCCGGACCGTCATTTTCGTCATACATTTCTTCTTTTTCCTAAAATATAATTATAAATTTAATGATAATAAAAGTTATGGTAATCTATTTTCATTAAACTCACATTAATTTGAAGCGTACCCTCGGACCATGACTTAACCCAACGATCGACTATATTTTATTATATGCTAAATTCTTCAACTCGCTTATGTAATTATTGTCGCCTTTAGGAAAAGTATCGCATATTTCTTTATCGTTTAAACTTCTTATAAAATTAACCATTTCATCATTTTTAGAATGTTGAAATTTAGGGCTTGACCATTTACCGTCGACGTATTGTATGATGTGGTGTATTTGATGACATAATTGTAAACGTGTTTTTATTTTTCTTGATATTGTACTGTTAATAATACACTAAGTCCATAAGTCTATTAATGTTTTCGTTATTCAATAACACTCGACACCCATCGACCATCCTGGATTCTACTACTAAATGTATGGTATCACGGTACAATACTTTGATTATATTAAAATCGATATTTTGGTATAACACAATGTTCTCTCCTTTTACCGGAGGTGATTGTAGAAATAATGATATTTCATCCATCATGCCGTAAATAATATTTAAATAGTCCGCTGACATACTAATATATCGTGAAGGAGTAATAATGCATACCGTAACATTGAAGTCATCCTTTGGATTCAGGCCCACTTGCAAAAATTTTCTGTCGCTGAACGCAATAGTGTAACTGCTAGAGTTAATCATCTCGGCGGCGGCGTTGGTGCGATATAAATGTAGCGCTGTTTTCTTACAGGTTCGGCAGCCATATTATTCATAGAGTAGAGTCTTCTTTTTAGAGCTGATGGTTCTTGATAACACTGTGACCTTATCAACGATTTTATGCTCATTTATGCGGAAAAATCGCATTTTTCATAGGGGGAGTCAGCAAATCATAGGACATATATCCCCGTATACTAACCCTTTCCTTCATCACTTAAGTAATTTCACTTTAATATCATAATAATTAATTTTGAACTCTCGATTTCTAAATATTTGTATACAAATTTATGAAATAGAGTATGTGTATACATATGTTTTATACAGTAGCGTCATTTGGGGGGGGGGGGCAGACGAGGGCATTCGCCCCATCCTTGATTTATATGGGCCAGTCAAATTTTCGGTACGCGAGGCCGCTGAAATAGCAGCTTCGCTCATAGAGGGCCACTTGTCCAGGACACATAACAGTAGATGGTTACATTTTTAAGAAACTCAGAAACATTAGAAGAATATAAAATGAATAATGCTAATATGCAATATGAATGATATATTGATGATGTATTTGTCACGAATTTTAATTCTACCATCATACTGCTATCACATTGTTTTTATGATAAAAAAAGCGTAACCGTCGAAAGATTAAATTATGTAGTTGTAAAAGTTTTTTGCTTTTTCGATGTTGTTGTACAATCATGGATATAAATAACTTTATTTATAACAAACTATTATCAAATAACAAATATAAATGTTTTGAAGTTTGACTACTTAAGTTTAAAATTGAAGAACAAAAATAAAAAATGTCAACGAGTAACAGTTTAAATAAAAGGAAAAGTGGAGCGCAAAAATTGCGAGACAAAAAAATAGCACAACTCAAATATATAGGAAATGATTCTAAACAGGGTAAAATAAATTTTTTTATTAAATTAATTGCTTTATCAAACGTAAGTTTAAAAATTGAAATAAATAAAATTACTATACAGCTTTTATTGTTATTAATAATTAATTTCATTGGTTTGTTTTGTATGTCGGCATTTTGGGGCTAATATTTCATCACCAGGTGAAATCTATAGTAATTACAGTTTTGTAAATAATGGAAATAATTGCAAAAAATGGAAAGAAATCAAATCACCATTGGATCGCCATCAAAGAATTAACAGACATGTTATTTCTATGCAACGTTGGATAGACTATAGATTAGTTCAGAAAATAATGACTTATCTATAGCACATCAATTATATTCTGCAAGACAACTTGAAATAAATGAAAACCGTTTTTTACTCAAAGCATTAGTTTTATCTTTTTTTTCTGAGTATATACATAGATTAAAAAGAATAATTTTATTTATTTTGTTAAGGAGATTGGAAGCGATTAATTTCTGTTATTGTCTGACTCGCATACAACATAGGAGCTTAAATTTGTGTTAGATAAAAACAAAAAATAACAACTTTCAATCCTCTTATTGGTGCAATGGTGAATACAAAAATTTAATTATCCATTTAACATAAGTAGGGGTGTAAAGTATGAGCTGGGACCCCCCCCCCCCTAACCCACATGTTGTGGGTTTACCCTGTCTTAGGTGGACGGGCGGTGTAAACGGCTGTTGGGATATGGTGAAAGTCATAGTCCCCCCACCCACATGATGTGGGTTTACCCTGTCCTAGGTGGACGGGCGGGGCCCCGACGCGATTCCCTGGTGTGGGGGTTGGTCCACGATCTCGCCCTGGAATGGATACGCGCCGTCGCTAACCGCTGCCTCGCGGAGGGTGAATTCCCCACGAGGTGGAAGAAGGCCAGGCTGGTGCTTCTGAGGAAGGGTGACAAGCCCGAGGGTCTCCCCTCGTCATACCGACCGCTGTGCATGTTGGACGACTTGGGGAATATCTTCGAGCGGCTGCTCGTCACCCGGATCGAAGCCCACCTGGCCTCGGTGGGGGGGCTGGCCGAGGGTCAGTTCGGTTTTAGGAGGGGGTGGTCGATGGACGACGCGGCCTCCCTCTTTAGGGACCTGGCCCTCAGGGCCGAGAACGGACAGGGCTTCGGGGTGGCGGTGAGCCTGGACATCCGGAACGCGTTCAACTCCGTGCGATGGTCACACATCCTCGGAGCGCTGGACGCGTTTCGGGTGCCTCCGTACCTCGGGCGGATGATCCGGTCGTACTTCGGCGACCGGGTCATCACATACGAGAGCGCCGCGGGCCCGAGAACCAGACCTGTGACGGGAGGCGTCCCGCAAGGGTCGGTTCTCGGGCCTCTGCTGTGGAACATCGCGTACGACGCGGTGTTCCGCCTTCCGCTACCACCGGGCGTGCGCATCGTCTGCTATGCGGACGACACGCTGGTGGTGGCGGAAGGCGCCTCGTCCGAGGAAGCTGGATCCCGGGCGAACTGCGCTCTTAGCGCAGTCACCGCCTGGATCCAGCAGGAGGGGAGCGGACTGAGCCTCGCCCTGGACAAGACCGAAGCGGTCCTGTTCACGGGCAGGTACAAGTTCGCTCCTCCGCGGCTCACCGTGCTGGGGGTGGACGTCCCGCTCAGGGATTCCATGACGTATCTGGGCCTGGTCTTCGACAGACGTCTAATGTTCGGGCCGCACATCACCCGTGCGGCCCAACAGGGCCAGAAAGTCATGGACAGCCTGGCGGGGCTCATGCCCAATCTGGGAGGACCGAGGGAGATGCGGCGCAGACTCCTCGTCAGCGTCGTTCACTCGGTCCTCCTGTACGGGTCCCCGGTCTGGGCGGATACCCTCGAGTATTCGGCCAGGAACCGCGAAGCCCTGCTCCGGGTGCAGAGGCGGGCGGCGATCCGGACCGTGTCGGCTTACCGAACGGTCTCCGGAGTGGCGGCGGGAATACTGTCGTCACTGCCGCCCGCCGACCTGCTAGCCGCGGAACGGGCCGCCGGACATGAGCTCCGCCGAGAGCGCGACCGACCCCTCGAACCCGAGGACCGGTTGGCGCTCCGGCGGACCACCATGCTCCGGTGGCGGGCTCGCCTCTCGGAGGAAACGAAGAGAGGCGAGTGGACCAGGTCCCTCATAGGACCCGACCGCCTGGAGAGGTGGGTGGCCCGGACACACGGTGAGATGTCTTACCGTCTCACGCAAGTGTTGTCCGGCCACGGCTGCTTCAACGAATACCTTCACGGTATTCGGAGGGCAGCCGCGCCGACGTGCGACCACTGCCAGGATCGCCCGGGAGAGGCAGACAACGCTCTGCACACCCTCTTCCGGTGCGAGGCGTGGGCCCAGGAACGGGACTCGCTGGNAGTGCGAGGCGTGGGCCCAGGAGCGGGACTCGCTGGAGTCCCGTCTGGAGTCCACGATCCGCGTTGGGTCCTTGGTGGACCTGATGTTGGGAAGCCGGGAGGCGTGGAGGCTCGTCCAGGCGTTTGCCGAATCCGTCCTGAAAAGGAAGGAGGAAGCCGAACGCCTGAGGCAGCGGCAGCCGCGCCGCCCGGTGCAGGAGGACCTAAGGCGCTGGTTTAGGCCGGCGCCTTAGGTATTCGTGTGTTTATGTTTATGTGTTTGTGAGTTATTTTATGCCCCCTTCGCAAAGTCCTGCCCCCACCTCCACGTGGTGCAACCCGGGCAACGGATCCCGACTTTTGGGATCCGGCTAACGGGGGAGGCCACACCACGTTGTGAATCAGCTCTTGATTAATTTCGGGCTGATTCACAACGTGGTGGTGTGAGTTTTAGAGACGGCGTGGGCCGCCCTGAGGTAATACCTAACGGTAGTTCCGGGGCGGTCCGCATGCAGGCCGGTCGTGAAAAAAAAAAAAAAAAGGTGGACGGGCGGTGTAAACAACCGGGAGGGGGATATGGTGAAAGGTATAGTCCCCTCATCCACCCACATGATGTAGGTTTACCCTGTCCAAGGTGAACGGTCGGTGTAAACGGCCGGGGGATATGATGATCGGCATAGGGCCCCCTTCCCATGAAAGTTTAAGAGTGGAGGACTATCTCATGACAGTAGATATCACAAGTATGGGGGGTACATAAGAAGAGGGGCTATGAAAAAATGAATACTTTTTAGAAATTACTTAATAAATTGTAATTAATCAGTAATTATAAGTTAAAAATGTTTAAGTGGTGAAGGAATGGGTTAGTTTACGGGGATATATGTTTTTTGATTCGCAGAGTTTATAATTGATTTTGTTACATTTAATGAATATTGTCGCATAAAAGACGGATTATCGCTTGAGTAAAATTAATAGTGTTGTGTCAGTTAAACGTCTGAAAATTGTTTTCTTATGACAAGTGTGAAAAAGTGTTTGCATTCAAACATGGACTGGTACGTCATCAAAAGAGTCATGATGGTATACGATTTAAGTGTTATTTATGCCCGTCTAGTTTTTCGGACAAATGGGCACTCTCGC
The DNA here is from genome assembly GCF_025091365.1 of Daktulosphaira vitifoliae. Taxonomy (NCBI): domain Eukaryota; kingdom Metazoa; phylum Arthropoda; class Insecta; order Hemiptera; family Phylloxeridae; genus Daktulosphaira; species Daktulosphaira vitifoliae. The sequence goes on from NW_026099573.1 coordinate 14,987,960, forward strand.
GTCATGTTAAGACAATTCATCGTGAGTATTACAATTGATTATTTAGTAAAATAATAATATGAAAAAAGAAAATATATTAGTAGAGTGTTAATATAAGTGTATTATTTTAGATCTCGTAAAGTATGGTATAGACTATAATATTGCTATAGGAAATCATGCTGATTCGAGGGCTATGTCAACGAGTGGTAAGTAAAGAAAATATATATTATTAGAAATTTATATGCTAAAATAAATACATGAATATTTGTTTTTAGAAAATGTAAATGTTGCGGAGAGAATGCAGGCGGGCCCTAGTGCAATTAGTCCTAAACGTCGCCAACAATGTAACACCGACAATACGATTAAATGTAAACGGGTAAAGATGAAACCTTTATAATAGCCATTACACTTATATTACCGATTTTGGTCGATTGGTACAATCACAAATAACAAAGAATACGGCAAAAAGGATATTTTGTAAACGGTGTTTCACAGGCTTTAATAATGTACCTAAAAAGTATAAACTACGTGGAGTTGAGGCGCTAGAAGAACATAAAAAAATTTGTGGCGAAAACAAACCGTTTTTACCTGTAATGCCTGAAGAAGGTACTAAATTAAAGTTCGAGTCATGGGGCAAAACACAGGAACATCCATTTGCAATTTATGCAGATTTTGAAAGCCTGCTGGTCAAGTCCAACAATGATATGAAAGGCAACACAAATTGTGTTCATGAACATGTTGCAATGAGCTATGGATACATAGTAAAAGCAGCCGACAGTGTACCCATAGAATTATTGCAACAGTATAATATTCAAACGACGCCTAAAATATACAAAGGAAATAAAAGCAGTGAGCCGGAGGAAATAGTCAATCGTTTCATGGATGACGTAACTGAAGTGGCGTTGAAAATTAAAGAGTTGCTCAAGACGAATGTTGATATTTGTATGACACACGAAGAAACTGAAGAGCATATAAAGAAAACCTGCTGTGACTTGTGTAAAGATAGTTTTACAGAGAAAAATCATAAAGTAGCAGACCATGATCATTTGACAGGTAAATCATAAACATAACTATGTTAAATGTATTGTAATTAATATAAAAAGAAAAATGTATATATATATATATTTATATTCGTTTCAGGTAGTTTTAGAAAAACGCTTTGTAACAGTTGCAATTTAAAATTAACAACGCCCAAGTTTGTTAACGTATATTTCCATAATCTTAGCTCGTACGATGGACACTTTTTAGTTAAAGCCCTTGGAAGAGATACTAGTAGAATAAGTGTAATACCCGCTACAGAAGAAAAATATATTTCTTTTTCAAAATTTGTTTCAAANTGTAATACCCGCTACAGAAGAAAAATATATTTCTTTTTCAAAGTTTGTTTCAAATAAATTTTCGTTAAGGTTCGTCGATACATTTCGTTTTATGAGTACTAGTTTAGCGGCTCTCGCTGAAAATTTGCGCGCCGCCGACATAAAATTATTCGAAGAAACCGCAAAAGCGTTTTCATCGGACGATGACATCGATTTGGTGACCCGTAAAGGCGTGTACCCGTATTCATACACCTCAAGCTGGGATGTACTCGAAGAAAAACAATTGCCATCAAAAGCCGATTTTTATAACGATCTGTCAGAAACGCATATAGAAGATGCCGAATACAAACACGCACAAAACGTCTGGCAACATTTCAATTATAAAACGCTCGGTGAGTACTCTGATCTGTACCTGAAAACTGACGTAACAATACTCGCGGACGTTTTTACGAATTTTCGCAAGTTATGTCTACTAAAATTTAAATTGGAACCAGCATATTATTTTACGAGTCCCGGTCTGTCTTTTGACGCTATGCTGTTGCATACGGGCGTTTCACTAGATCTCATGAGTGATTATGAACAGCAACTCTTTATTGAGAGAGGAATACGGGGAGGAATGACAACTTCGGTGTTGAAACATGCCACAGCCAACAATGAAAAGACGCCCCAATATGATATCAAACAAAAAAAATCTGAAATTATTATTTGGATGTCAATAATTTATATGGTTGGAGTATGTCTCAACATATGTCATGTGGTGACTTTAAGTGGTTAGACGTGGACGACGAAACAAAAATTTTAAAGACTGTGGAAGAGTTACCTGCGGATTCTCCTATAGGAATGACCCTTGAAGTGACGGTGTCGTACCCGAAAGAGTTACATGATGCCCACAACGAAATGCCATTTCTACCTGAACGAAAATGTCCCCCTAATTCACGGGTCAAAAAACTGTTGTCTACTTTCGATCGGAAAGAAAACTACGTTGTACATTATCTAAATTTAAAACAGGCCATGGCGAACGGATTAAAAGTAGAAAAGGTAATTCATAAAATTATACTTTAAAAATATAATAATAACATGTCATTAAATTACAGGTGCATAAGGTGTTACAATTTAAGCAGTCGGCATGGCTATCAAAATATATACAACTCAACACGGAGATGAGACAGAAAGCCAAAAATGATTTTGAAAAAGACTTTTTTAAATTAATGAACAACGCTGTTTTTGGTAAGTTTTAAAATTAAATAAAAATATATAAACATAATTTTAATGCGATTTCGTTTGTTAACAGGTAAAATGATGGAACGTGTACAATTTAGAACGCAAATGGAATTGGTCAATAATCCTAAACGAGCGGCTAAATTAATTAGAAAGCATAATTTCAAACATTGTACAACGTACAGTGAAAATTTATCAGCGTTTGTATTGGAAAAGAAAATTATCGATTTTTGTAAACCAGTATACGTAGGTTTCGCAATTTTAGAAATTAGTAAAACTCTCGTATACGATTTCCATTATAACGTAATGAAGAAATATTTCAAAGACCGTGCTCGACTATTATACGGTGACACAGGTAGATTAATTAATATTTTTTATTGAAAAAAAATTAAATGATTTTATTTTTTGATTTTATTGTTCAGATTCATTAGTGTACTTTATCGTGGGTGATGATTTTTACGCGTTGGCAAAGAAAAATCCTGATCTAATGGCTAGACTTGACACTTCAGGTTTGCCGAGCAGTCACCCGTGTTATTCAAACGCTAACAAAAAGGTGCCTGGTTTGTGGAGTGACGAAGCGCCGGGGAAATCTATATTGGAGTTTATTAGTCTAAGACCAAAATGTTATGGTTTTGACTTGGAGAGTAAAGAAAAAATTAAGGCGAAAGGGATACGTGGTCACGTTGTGAAAAATCATCTTACAGTCGAGGACCTGAAACGGTGTTTGTATGCTGAAGAGGAGCCTGCAGTAAGCGAAGCTCATGCAACAGCGGCTACATATGGCACGATGGTTGTAAACAACATTCATGAGAGAGCCGTGGACTCTTATTGCCCCGTTGTAAAGTACTCAACTTATACACCATACAGAGAAAATGTGTCAATCAGATCATTTCAACATCAAATATACACCATTAAGACTATGAAAATGACATTAAACCGTTTAGATGATAAGCGGTTTATATCAGAAGACCGTATTACTACCTACGCTTACGGTCATTATAAACTAGAGTACGTATACCATAATTATGCTAATAATTATTAAATATATATTAAATAGTGTTATTTTTTAGGAATGAAGACAGCATTGAAACTTAAGATTTGTAGATACATCTTATAAACTAATGTAAAAATAATAAACAGATTACAAAAATTTATTAGTAAACAATATTATTATTATTATGTACAAAAATTTATTGTTGAAATTATATTAAATAAAAAAAATTAACCTTGGTTAAAATATAAATAATTGATTAATCGACTCATATAGTAATAAAAAACTATGCTTATTGAACTATGCCTGTTCATAGCTAATACATCACCCTCTTACACGTATAACGTTACATACAATAATCTATGGCACATTCCTCAATCAGTAT
>NW_026099573.1:14992656-14999491 GCF_025091365.1 Daktulosphaira vitifoliae
AGTAAAAAAAATTGAAAAAATTTCGAAAATTAGCGATTTTTATATTTGTAATTTTTTTGGAGGTTTCCCCCTTTTACGAGGAACGAGGGAATTTTTTTCAATTTTTAAGGGTAATGTCTTCGACTAGATACGATTTGTGATCTTTTGACGTATCATTGAAAGAAATCGGTTCGGTGAGAGCTGAGAAAAAGTGGTAACAGACACAAAAAAAAAAAAACACATCTTAGTAAAACCAATACCTTCTCAGCTTCGCATCGAAGCTAATATTATACAATTTGATTACATTATTTAATTATAGTGAAATATATCGATATTTTAAGTACTAAGAATATTAATATACCAATTTCTTAACATAAACATTTTATAAAAACTACAATAAGTAGGATTCAAATTCATATGAAATAAACATGATGGATAAGAACTATCTGTTGTCAGTTGTGTTATATGAGGACAGCCAATATCTTCCATGTTAATGACATTTACGTGTGGCATATACTGTTGTAAAATGTCTCTTTTTTGTAACCCTTTTACAAATATGTCTGTAAATTTTAACGAGTTTAAAATTCTCGGTAGTTCTTCAATTTCTACGTCTCCGTACTGAGGTTGCATTGAATGTCTGTGCTTTTTCAACCACGCGCTAACATTTCGACTTTTTTCATCTGTTGGAGTTGTATGTTTAAATATCCAGTGTTGTGTAGCATAAGTGTCAGTATCCACTACAGACAGTTCTTTTATAAGATACTCGTTATTCGATCCCAATATACACTCAAAATCTGCTATTGCTGTAGTCATTATTTAGTTTGTTAACTAGTACGTTGAGGATACGGATCTTGTTCTAGGGCGTTTTATTTTTTGAATTAACGTACACTGGAGTCAGTATAGGCTTCGTATTTTACAAAACCTTTAATTTTATTAATCTGTTCTTCTAGCTGACTATATCGTAACTTAGAAGTTGAATCTATTGCGTTAAAATTAGTATTTAAATTTTCAGTTTTAACTTCTACTCCGTGTATTTCTTCATTTATTTGTTCAATTATTTTCCTATAATTACTAAGCGTTTCAGTAATTTTTATAATATCTGTTTCTAATTCAGCTAATTTAGACTCTAGTATGCATATTTTTTTTATTCTTTTACTTTCTAATTATGAACCAAAAACATCCATTACTGTTAACGTTTACGAGTGAACTAAAAATATTTTATTAGTTTTGCAGATTTTATTCTCCTCGGATGATTTTTTATATTTTTAAAAAATAATAACACACAGTTTAATTAAAGATAGGTAGAGGGGATATGTCACATTAAGGTTAAATAAATATACATATTTAAATATATATTGATACTTTATTATATGGAGTAAAAAATACAATTAATAGTGCATATTATACATTTTTACATTAATATCTTACAATAATATTAAAATTATTTATTTTTCAAGTTCATTTTTATTCATCCATGAATCATGTTTTGAAGGAAAACCCATCCAACGAACCAATACTTTATCTCCTTTACGTCGTACAATTTTTTCAATCAGATAATTATGCGGATACTTGGTTTTTTGTAATTCTTGTTCATAAAAACACCCTCTAATTGGATTTTTTTCAAAGTCTTCGAGAAGATAGGTTACTGGTATAGTGTTGCATACCTTTGCTATAGTAAATATTTCAAAAGACCAATTACTCAAATAGCCTTTTTCAAATACGACCTTGTTCGAACTAACCCTTACATAATCACCTCTACGAAATTTAATTTTTTGTTTCGTTTTATGTACAGTACTGTGTATAACCACTGCCGAAGGATTGTTATCGGCATACGTAGGAGTCATTTTTATTGTTCTATGCACGCTGTTGTTGTACTCGTGCATAACTTTGTTTAATATAGATATCCAATTGTGTGATCCTTGAGCGGTAAACTCTCTATATAATTTGGTCTTGATGGTTCGAATTAATCGCTCACAAATTGACGCTTTTAATGTGCTATACGTCGAGTAATGATTTATGTTGTATTTTTTCATAAGAGTTGAAAATTTTGAGTTATAGAATTCTTTACCCAAATCGCTCTGTACGTGAACGATATTACGTTTTGCAAGTATAGGTTCTATTGCTTTCACTATATCAGCTCCTCTTTTTGATTTTAGGGGTACTGCCCATGAATATTTTGTAAAACAATCAATTACAAACAAAATATATTTATAGCCTTTATTCTGTCTATGATATGGTATAAATTCAGCTAAATCGATCTGAAATAAATCGTCACGGCTTTTAAGTACAACACTACGTCTATCGTAATGTATGCGTCTAGGTCTATGCAGTTCTTCCGCAATTTGTCTTTTAAACATTTGGTATTTTTCTAATTATGCCCGCCTCGTATAATTCTTCATAAATTGATATAATTTCATTACCACGTGCATTATTGCCTGTTGCCTGTGAAGCCAATAGTAATCTAAGACGGACGCAAAGCTCATCTGCGTTATTCCAATATTTATAGTTATTCGATGTATTCAATGACAACTCAAGACCTCTGCCCTCGACAAACAATTTACTTATAACTTCTTTATACTTGTAGCCATTTGTTTTCTTAATTTTTAATTTATTTGTTGTTAAGTTCGCAGAAGTATGAACTAGAATGTCTCTATAGACATTCAAGTCATTTTTACCGTATGCGTTAGGCCGTTTTGAAAATATTAACTGTATTAGACCGGGGGTCAACAGATATTTATTATTTTCTATGATCAGCTGAGCTGTTTTATAATTAAACTGAACAATTTTATCACCAAATTTTATTAAATCCCCGTGTTTTTTCGGTGCATACGCTTTGTCCCCGTCATGATAAGCTAGCCAAGCCTCAACAGAGTCCATCATAGAAAATATTTGGTTTTCAGAATATCCACTAGAATTAGTGTCTTCAACATTATAGCTTTGATTATGCAGCTCAGTTACTATAGAATTATTTTCATCGTTTTTATAATTGTTACCATCATGGTTTTGTTCATATTTTAAATACTCGTTATTATTATCAAATTTATTAGTAAAATTTGAAATATGCGATGTTTTCTCTTTTTGAAGTGTTGTTAACTCATTTAAAGGTTCAATAATGGGTTTTAATGTACGTTTCATGTAAATCTCATTAGCATCATCATCGTTTTGCAATGATTGGAATTTTCGTTTAATATTTTGCTTGGCCTCGGCTAATTGTCTCAATATTTCGTTATTACATTCTCCGTCCATTGTTAATCGATTACTGACAAAATCTCATTATTACACGGCATTATATTATTGCGAAAGTATCGAAACATTTACGATACCTGCCTTCATTTCGCGGATGATCTTTACTAATTACTACAAAACTAAATTTACTATCGTTCCAACATGAATGACAAAATTCACGAAACTGGTTAAGTGTCATGTCCCCTGAACAATTATTAAAATATATATGCCGTATATTGGTTTCGTCTTGTTTGAATAGAATAAGCATATTAGCGTTATCCCGTATCAATTGTTTACCTACATAACTAAACGATTGTGTTAAATAAAATATGTCAATGTTATTATGTCTGCCTCGAGTAAAATAGGTTCTTATAATTTCTTGAGATTCGGTTATTACGTCGTCGAATATAAAAACTGAATTTGGCAATGCGTCCTCAGGGCTAATTACAGTGTCGTTTTCATGAAACATGAATATTTGCATTCCTGGTATACTTTCTATAATATCCTTAAGCATTTGATATTTTGGNTGAACAATTATTAAAATATATATGTCGTATACTGGTTTCATCTTGTTTGAATAAAATAAGCATATTAGCGTTATCCCGTATCAATTGTTTACCTACATAGCTAAACGATTGTGTTAAATAAAATATGTCAATGTTATTATGTCTGCCTCGAGTAAAATAGGTTCTTATAATTTCTTGAGATTCGGTTATTACGTCGTCGAATATAAAAACTGAATTTGGNATTCTAACAATTTCTTGAGATTCGGTTATTACGTCGTCGAATATAAAAACTGAATTTGGCAATGCGTCCTCAGGGCTAATTACAGTGTCGTTTTCATGAAACATGAATATTTGCATTCCTGGTATACTTTCTATAATATCCTTAAGCATTTGATATTTTGACTGGTCTAGAGTTTTTGAATATATGTAAATATTTTTGAATTTTATGCCGTTTTCAGCGACTAGTAAAGAAAATGAAACATTAGTTTTACCACAGCCCGACGGTCCCGCAATAATCGCTCTAATAGAGTTTGGTAATAAAGTGTCGTGTCGGGAAGGTTTATTGTCATTATTTTCAGTATCTGCGTTTATCACGGGGAGTTTAATACTTTGCCGTATAAACTTCATGTTTTCCACTATAAATAGTTTATCAGAACATTAAACTGATCAAATGATGTCTCGTCATGGTCGCAACAAGTCTAAAAGTGGTGTCGGTCTATTCAATACGCTCTTAGATAAATTGCCTATAGAATTACACCTTAAAGGTTATGATTAACGTTAAAAGAACGTTTAGCAAGAGGTGACGTGGGGGTAAACAAACTCGACGAACTCTGCAAATCTCATGACATTTTTTACGATAAATATCATTCGACTGCAGAAAGACATAGAGCAGACAAAGTATTAGGACACGGGGCTTGGGACATTGTTAAATCAAAGGACTCTGGATTTAAAGAACGGTCAGCAGCATACCTAGTTACCAACGCCATGAAAGCAAAACGTAAAATCGGAATGGGATGTGGTTTTAAAACTATAGTTTCTGAAGCGAAAAAGGCTATTAAGAAACATAAAAAGACTGCCGGCAAAGATATTACAAAATTAATAAAAATTGCGTTGACCGCTGCACGCAAAAAAACTCGTAGTGGTAGCATTTTCCCCACACCACGTGTAATACCAGTGCCGAAATCCGGTGGAGCGCTTCCTCTTATTCCTATTATGAATAGGCATTATGAATCTCTTGATCTATTATTACTAAAATATAATATAGTCTATTATTTGTAAACCTAGAAGTAGAACACTTTTGTAATGTTTGGATTAATTGTAATTCCCCGACTTATTGTTACTAGATCAGGAAGTAAATATTTATAAACCTTTTTGAAAATGATTACTATATGAATTTTATAAAAAGACAAACAAAATATTTTAGTATATAAGATGAAATGGAATGAATTAAAAGGGGAGAAAGAGAAGACCTCGGCAGTACCGAAGGTAATCTCTTTCCGTGTGGTACGTTTGTGACTTTAAGTTTTTATTTTGTGTAATATTTATTTATCCGGTTTTAAATGTATCAATATTTAATATGTTTTATTTTTGATTGATTATATTTTTATTAACTACATTTTGCGTTATTATTGAACTACAATAACTATAAGTTAGAACAAAAAGATTGTTCCATATTTAAATACAACAAAGTGATATATTTAAATACAACACCGCCCAAGACAAAAAACTAATATCGAATCTGCCAAAGACTGCTCTATATGACTATCAAATTATAAAATATGCAAATTTATTGAAAATACCTCATTTTAGAGGGGTCTTTAGCAGAGACACATTGCCGGTACGTCCTTTAAAAAACGAGAGTGCAGTTATTAATTTAAGCAAACAAAACGATCCAGGTACTCATTGGGCGTGTTATAGAAAAAATAACAGTAAAGTACATTATTTCGATAGTTACGGTGATTTGGCTCCACCGTTAGAGTTACAGAAATATTTTAACGGGTGTACCGTAAATTACAACTACCAATAATTCGTTTTTACCTTTGGAATTTGAAGAGGGTGCCGAAATTTGTCTTTTGTTGAATTTTAGGGCCCGACCATTTACCGTCGGCGTATTGTATAATGCGGTCTATCTGGGGGTCTATTTTTCAATCGTCCGTTCACGAACGTATACGTTCAGATTTTATTTTATATAGGTTTATATGGCGAACGTTATCCGTGAACACGTTCGGAACGTATGAAACATCGAACGGACGACCGTTCAAAACATTAAAAAACGTTCGTCACAACGGATAATAGAAACCATCCGTTAGCGAACGGTGGGTCGAACGGTCGATCGAACGGACGGTCATAAATAACAAAAGAAAGGTTTGACCCTTACACTTGCCTTTTAGACAAACATATTTACCTAAAATATAATTTTGAATTAAAATCGTTTTAATTAAATAAATTCATTAAACAAATCAATTATTCGTAGAAGTAGCTATAATCGGAAATAGGGAGCTAAGGCTCCTTCATGTTTGAGTGAGATTTCCTTATTAACTTATGAACATAAAAAAAATATTTAATATATATTTTTATTAATAAAAATATATTTATTATAATAAATATTATTTCAATTAATTATGTTGTTATACAAAACATAAATTAGTTGAAAAAAATGATTGAAATTTACAAACAAAAATTTTTAGTTAAATATTAAAAATTGTTTTAAATAGAACTATTATCTAATAGTTTCCAAATTATTTCAATGCAACTTACAGCGCATCAATGATACATAATATTTGTTTACGATCTCATTAAATGCAGCGAGACCTTTTTTGAGATAATTGAGTAATATAAACAAAAATCACATTATTTAATAAAATTCACTTGAAAAATGCAACCATAAAATACATTGTATACAGAGTGATTTTTTTATCATTACCCACTCAATTACTTACAGAATAATAATAAACTAAACATTTTTATTTCCGATTATCTTTAGTTACACATTATTGTTGAATTATTAATTATGTAACACTTTAAGTTCATCCCTTATACTATTTATGTATAATATATAAGGGATTATAAATACAGGTAGCTAATTGGATTTTTATGACATTGCTGTCATAGTCACGGATTCTTTA
>NW_026099573.1:14999891-15002707 GCF_025091365.1 Daktulosphaira vitifoliae
AAATAAATATATTATATACAAATAACAACACTGTTTTTATTTTAGATTATAAGTTTATTATAAGAAACTATTACAATATATAAAGTTATTGTTTATAAATTATTAATATAAGTTAATTTTCTGACGTGATTGGGTTTCGGCCATTGTGAAGCCCATGGACTATAACTATTTTCTTGGGTAAACACTGTTGTGTCGAAAAATGCCGGACCGTCATTTTCGTCATACATTTCTTCTTTTTCCTAAAACAAATTATAAATTTAATAACAATAAAGATATTGACAATCTATGTTCATTAAACTCACATTAATTTGAAGCGTGCCCTCGGACCGTGACTTGACCCATCGATCAACTATTACATTGCATGCTAAATTTTTCAGCTCGCTTATGTAATTACTGTCACCTATTTCTATATCGTTCAAACTTCTTATAAAATTGACCATTTCATCATTGTTTGATTGTTGAATTTTAGGGCCTGACCATTTACTGTCAGCGTATTGTACAATACGATCTACTTGATGTATTACTTGCATACGTGTTTTTAATTTTCTTGTTATACTATTATTAATAGTACACTCCATTTGTTTAAGTATCTGAATGTTTTCTTTATTTAATAAAACACGGCATCCTTCGGTCGTCGCGGATTCTAATACTAAATGTACTGAATCACGATATAATGTTTTAGATAATTTGAAACATTCATTTCGGCATAAAATATTGTTTTCGTTTCTAACCGGAGATGATTATTATAATAACATAACTAAGTATTTAGGTAAATAATATTTTTTTAATATTTATTATTAGGCTTCGCTTAGCTGAAGTTTCGCCCCATACCCGCAGGGCTGTCCTTACAGGTAGGCTACTGATTCAGTTAGGAGTACTCGGTTACGCTGGGGACGATATGTGTTGTGCAAAAAGACTATAACTCCAAAAGCAGTTTAACAGAAAATTAGGCCCACTTTTAAATTAAATAATAATTAGAAAAGTAATACGACTACAAAGTAATTGTATGTATTAACAATTATACTTCATGATGATCTACTAATTAATATTCAAAACAACAGATAGACGAAAGAAAACTTAATAATCAGCGGGTCAGCTCTTTAATATTACGTATAACCAGTGTTGAGAAGGAACTAGTTCCAAAAGGAACGGATTCCTGGAACGAGTTCTTTTTGAAGGAACGATGCTAGGAACTGCTTCCTTTTAAAATAAAGGAACGAGGAAAATGAACAAATTCCATTTTTTAAGGAACGTGAACGGAAATTACAGTTTCTAAAAATTTTTATTAACATGTTTTAGTGTAGTTTTCTTCGTATCTAGACATTAAAATATTATGGTATTTTTAGTTGACTTTTGACAATGGAAGTCCCCTATATACCCAGCCGAGATCGTAGGCTGTTTAAATGAATCAATTGACTATAGATAGAGTTATTATCACATGTAGGTATACAGTAAATATTTAATATATGTGTACATATATTAAATAATGCACCGAATATTATCGTCGTTTCTTGTTAACTAATTTATGTTAAAGGTTTTGGGTTTTCTGATTTATTATTTCTAACTTATATGTAGACAATAGACATTGGTCGCGTTGACACAAGTCGTTAGCATTTACTACCTGCTTATAAATATAATTTTCGAATACTTTTAGATAAGGAATACTACAAATTTGTTTTGTATTCGACTGCTGATGAAAATCATTGATGACCGTTATCATGATCTCATTGCCACAATTTTTTAAATAACTTGGTTACATAAAAGGAACAAAGAGTGGAACGAGTTCTTATTTTGGAGGAACTGGATCTGGAACAAGTTCCTTCTTAATATAAAGAACTAGGATCTGGAACGAGTTCATATTTTAGAAAATGAACGGGGAACGGAACGAGTTCCATTTAAAAAGGAACTTTCCCAACACTGCGTATAACAGACCACTATGTTTTCAGAATGTTAGATCACTATTTCATATCATTGAGTGTTCCGTTTTGTCGTTTATAATATTTGGTTTAAGAGGACGTTATACAGAAAATTTTAAAGTGTAAAAACATATCTTTTTAAAATGCATTTTACACACTAAATACTGCACTTATAGCAATAACACCTATTATAAAAACGAAAGAGAACAATATTTTGGAGATGATCTCATATGCGTTTTTGGATATATTGTATTAGTAAAGAGTTATAATTGATTGAAGTTTAATAAAAAAGTACATTTTCAAATTCAATTATCAAGCTTAATCCCAAAATGGCTATAAGATTGTCTTCGAAATATTGTTTTCTTTCAATTTTGTAATGGGTGTTAAAGCTCTAAATGTAATACAGAGTGAGTAAAATGTATTCTTTTAAGATATGTTTTAGACAACTTTTGTAGATTTTTTTGTCGACTTTGTGCTGCCCCTATCGATTATATTTTAAAAATATTAACTGATGATGGTGCGGCGTGCGATGTGGCTCGATATGTGGCCAAAAACGTTATCAATATTTCTTTAAATAATTTCGCTAACACGTGCGGACCAATTTTATTATGCCGGCGCACTCAATGTTTGAATTGTTGTTACTTTTCAGAATTTTTATTAAATATCGTTCCTGATGACAATATAATATCTGCATTTATCCTATTACTAGTGAATAAAGATATAATGCTAAGTCCTTTGATTTGATTAAAAAAAATCATAAATGTATCCCCAACTATGCTTTATGTGCTTAGAGTGAATTAAAGAATACTAATTTTGTCGCACACTCAGAAAAAGAACGTTCCATGCTTTAATGAAATTGAATCATTGTTTTTAAGCCTAGCGTGTTACTTAGTAATAACG
>NW_026099573.1:15002807-15004669 GCF_025091365.1 Daktulosphaira vitifoliae
TTTAGTTAGAACAAGAACTTATATAAGGCTAAATAATTTAAATAATCAGTTAATTTGTCAAAAATTTAAAAAACAAAAATTAATTAATAAATAAATGTATGCAATAAGTAAAATTAAATTACCAAATAACATTAGGCCAGTTCGCCTTAGGATACTGTCGTAACACAGGAAAGAGAAAATGATATTAGGTAAATGTGTAACTGTGTGTACGAAGATGAATATGAGGAGGTGGTGCCTGCTGTCTAGGTATTCACGTGCGTGTTGTCGTACAGCAGTCACCGTGCTCGGCTGACACTCCGGGTTAGCTGTGGGTGTCGAAAGGCTGTTGTTATAGGAAGGGAGAATAAGAGTAACACCTAGGTATGAGGTGCAGACGAANGTACAGCAGTCACCGTGCTCGGCTGACACTCCGGGTTAGCTGTGGGTGTCGAAAGGCTGTTGTTATAGGAAGGGAGAATAAGAGTAACACCTAGGTATGAGGTGCAGACGAAGTGCAAGACACAAATACCAGGTGTACGCAAAAGGAGCCAAAAGTATGAGGTGCAGATGAAGTGCAAGACACAAATACTTGGGGTATAGGAGAGGACAATGAAGTACGAGGTGCAGACGAAGTGCAAGACACAAGTACTCAGAAATGTCGAGGAAAAGAGTATATAGGTTAGAAGAGGAATAAACAAAGACTTTACTTTAAACAGTAAGCCGGACAGCGACAACCGAGTACTGAGACTGATGAATGACACAAGGCACTGGAGTCGACTGACCACGATGGTCAGGTCTATTGGGTTTTTATAATAATTAGACTTATTGCCGATTTGGCAATAAATATTATTTGTTAATTCATCAGTCTCAGGCAGCGGATGTGCTGTCTGTATTTTATTAAAATAATTCTCACGATTATGAAAACGTAACACCATCACAATACTGTGCTGACAAACCAACCTCTTGGCTTTATAAAAAAAAAAGTAACATTAATGTGAAGCAAATTATATATGATTTAATGCAATGAAAGCACTTCTAAATATTAAGTATATTACATACATAATTGTTCATTATTCCTCTATACGCTACAATTTATTTTTGCACAATATTAAGTATTAACGCATAAATGATAATAATATCACTATATTTATGGAAAATGACCATACAAATATTCGGCCAATGAAATGAGGCGAACCAACTATAGATGGGATGAGGAGTGGTTTGCGTATCACAAAGTTTCTGACATACCTATCTATTTTGTCATGCTTAGAACAACAAATCCACATAAAAGGATTTATTCAGAAGAACCTATTTCTTCTAGACACATGTAGATTCATAACCATAAAAAAAAAAAGGTATCAGTCTTTTATCACAAAAGGACAACATGAAAAATGTGATAGCCTTCCACAGTGTCGCCCTATTCTGCGGCGCGAACAGTTAGTTTTTGTAAAAAAGTTGCTATTTTTAATCCCCTTTGTGAGCAGAATAAGTGTTAAATTTTCAAAAAAAAATGATATCAAACGAAAGGAAATTAATTAAGGTTTCAATATAAAAAAATATTATTTTGATTTGTTAATATTAGAAAAAGTTAAGGGAGTTTTAAGTACAAAAAACATCCTTATAGAAGGTGATTTTTATCGCAAATATTACATTTTTTTTTAAATTTCGACAGCAATTTGCACATAGTAGATAAGGTGTCGGGACAAATTTTTTTTTTTCATTTTAGAGTACATAAAAAAAGCTTTAATTTGAAATATATTTAAAGGACGCAGTATTTCCGGAACA
Source organism: Daktulosphaira vitifoliae (assembly GCF_025091365.1). Classification (NCBI taxonomy): domain Eukaryota; kingdom Metazoa; phylum Arthropoda; class Insecta; order Hemiptera; family Phylloxeridae; genus Daktulosphaira; species Daktulosphaira vitifoliae. Next base: position 15,004,572 of record NW_026099573.1, read on the forward strand.
TTTTCAAAAGTTAAGTTGAAAAAGTTCTATTTTTTGTACAATGTTTCAAAGTTTGAACCCCCCCTATATAAGGGGAAATTGTCTAATTTTAATAAAAA
>NW_026099573.1:15005044-15006057 GCF_025091365.1 Daktulosphaira vitifoliae
TTTTTCTCAGCTCTCACTGGACCGATTTCTTTTAACAATACGTCAAAAGATCACAAATGTATCTAGTTGAAGACATTACCCTTAAAAATTTAAAAATTTTCCCTCGTTCCCCCGCCAATGAGGGAAATATCCAAAAAAATTACAAATTTAAAAATCGACAAATTTTGTCATTTTTTTCACTTTTTTTCTTAAAACTTCCATAACTTTTTCAAAAATCAACAAATCAACATAATTTTTTTTTAAACTAAAACCTTAGATATTTTCCTTTCATTTGATATAATTTTTTTGAAAATTTAACACTTAACCTGCTCATGGGGGGGGATTTAAAGTTGCAACTTTTTTACAAAAACTAACATTTTCAACTTAATTTTTGAAAATGTTCCGGAAATACTGCGTTCTTTAAACATATATCAAATTAAAGCTTATTTTATGTACTATAAAATGAAAAAAAAAAATTTGTCCCGACACTTTATCTTCTGCATGTAAACGGTTGCCGTAGTTAAAAAAACACTATTTTTGTGTTAAAATTTTCGATTTTCAATTTTTAATTTTCAACTTAAAAATGCTATAACTTTTCGAAAAATGCATGTATCAGCACAATTTTTTTTTTTCTAAATACATTATAAGTACATCTTCCATTTGACATACTTTTTATTAAAATTAGACAATTTCCCCTTATATAGGGGGGGTTCAAACTTTGAAACATTGTTCAAAAAATAGAACTTTTTCAACTTCACTTTTGAAAATGTTCCGGAAATACTGCGTCCTTTAAATATATTTCAAATTAAAGCTTTTTTTATGTACTATAAAATGAAAAAAAAAAATTTGTCCCGACACCTTATCTTCTATGTGCAAATGGCAGTCGAAATTATAAAAAAAATGTAATATTTGCGATAAAAATCACCTTTTATAACGATGTTTTTTGTACTTAAAACTGCCATAACTTTTTCAAATATTAACTAATCAAAATAATATTTCTTTATATTGAAACCTTAGGTAATTTTCTTTCATTT
>NW_026099573.1:15007035-15070979 GCF_025091365.1 Daktulosphaira vitifoliae
TTAAAGTAAATTATTAAAATTAATTAAGTTCTGAATATTTCAATTGCAGAATCTTTTTAAACACCAAAAGTTATTAGGATATGATTACTATTCTTTCTATTTCAGTTATCTATTACGATAAAAATGCAAAAAAATCGAATTTTTCTGATAAATGTACTGTAAATAGTAATTATAAAATTTCTTATTTAAAATATATAAAATATAAAATTAAATCTTATTTTATGTACTATAAAATGAAAAAAAAAATTTGTCCCGACGACCTATCTTCTATTCGCAAATGGCTACCGTATTTAAAAATATGCTATTTTTTTATTAAAATTCTAGGTTTTGTATTTTATTTTATTTTAAAATATCTTATTAGGAGAATCCATGGTGAAAATAGCTACCGTATTTAAAAATATGCTATTATTGTGTCAAAATTCTTGGTTTTGTATTTTATTTTATTATAAAATTTAATATTACAAAAGGGGATTACACTGATTTTCATAAATATTATATCAATCTAAATGACATAGTATAAAAAAATTAATCATATTTAAATTTTTTTGTTTCATTGAAGTCGAGAAAAATAACTTTAAAATTTGAACTAGCTAAATTTCCATTTTTATTAAATGACGAATGAGACGTACGGTTTTTGAGATGGTAACACTTGGGTATTAAAAAAAAATGTTTAACTCATTTGATTTTTATCTCATTTAGATTCAATAACTTCAATAAATATCAAGAATTCCATTACTGTAGTCTCCTCTCGTGAGAAGAAATTCATATTAATATTATTTTACTATGTGGTTTTTTTTTTGTAGTTATCATTTATTTTCTCAGCTCTCATTTAACCTACTTTTTTAACAAATTTTTTTTTTTTAATTAAACACTATCTACAGATTTGCATCGAAGCGTTTTTTATGATAGTGATTTTAATCACTGTCAGATATCATCTATACTGGACCCAACTATGCCACGACCCCACTGTGCCGCCACCCCATAGTGCTGGGTTTTTTTTTTGTAATCATACCCGGTTTTTGACCACAGCATTCATTTATATATTTTTTTTCTAAACATGGTAAACCGGTGTGTTTTATGCTTCGCCACCGTCGCCGACGGTATCAGTTTATACAAGTATATACACGTTAATTAATTGTTTTCGACTCCACGCACAGTAGGGCAACGAGCTTCAAAAGTTGGCATTAAATCATAGAGCCAAAAAATGTATTCCTAAAATTAATATTATTTTTATTTTTGTCCATCAGACATATAAAAAATTATTTACATAATATTAATATAAGGTATTTATTTATTTTAAAGACATTTTGACAAAAATGCAAAAAAATCGAATTTTTCTGATAAATGTACTGTAAATAGTAATTATAAAATTTCCAGATTGCATATTAATCTTAANAAAATTGTATTATTTTAAGTTTTAAATTTAAAATTAGTCATGGTTATCGTCATCACTATCTTTGACATATTGAAGAGAGATCCGGACATCTAGTGATTTTAGTAATGCAAGTGCTTCAATTAATTGTGTTTTTTTCTTAGGTAGTTTTCTTTTACTTGAAATTACTGGATCTGAATTTAATATATCTAAATTAGTTTTTTCACGACAACATTTCCTCGAGTTATGCTCTCGAAATCTCTTTAAATCTTTATTTCGTGCTTCTTTGGCTTCTTCAGCCAACTGTCCTATTGGCAATAAAGCAGATTCAATTATCTCTGGTCCATGAATAAAAAACTTGTGCATAGTAAGTGACATATTGTACCACGGATACTTCTCAACAAAATATTTTGCAGTTTTATACGTGTATTCTCGAAGCTCATTGACCTTTATTTCGTGTTCACTAGCTACTGCTATTATGACTATATGTATTTTTTTTATTATTCTATGTCTATATTTGTAATTTCAGTAGAAATTTCTAAATTTTGAAAAAAAAACCTCTAGCTGTATTACCATCATTAGAATTTCCAAAACCTGGTTTGAGTTTATCTACAAGTAATCCTAATTTTTCTTTGAATTTTTTTTGGATTCTAAGTTTGTTTTCTGAAACAATTTTTTTTCCACATCTCCTCTAGTTTGCCATTTCTTGAGTGGTAATTTGTAAGACAAATGTAGGAGACATTCGAAAAAACGAGTCCTCCCATGTAAAACTGATATCCCAGAAGATAAATTATCAATTTTTACCTCTCATTTAACCATTTCATCAATTAAATTAAACTGTTTCGATGTTGCACCACCAAGAAACATTTGTGTTTATATCGTGTCTGTTAGTGCATTACATATTTTTCCATTAACCATTGCTAAAATCAAATTGTGAGTTACAATATATGATTTATTATAAAAAGTCTATGTACTATTAATTAACTTATTTATTTGACTCTGAACTTTTTTTTTCTCAGCTATAGATGTCTCTGTAGATTCTTTTATAAACTCAATTTTTATAGGCCTACAATATCTAGTTGATGCAGGTTTTTCTATTTCTATTTTTATAAAATTAAATTTTATAATTTTGTTTTTTAATAATTATTTGATATGATTTTAACATAGTTTATGAATGCATAAATTATTTAAAAAAATATATATAGCTAAAACGTTAACTATGTCAAAAGTTATAAGAGTTCTCAGTTAGATTTGTATAGTCTTGCGAATGTTTTACTTTGTTTTATCTTTTTTTCTTATTTTTTTTACGAATGTTTTATTTTGTTTTACTTCTTTCTTGTAGAAGTTATTAAAGATAATGCCAAAAAACCCATGACAAACTCTGATGTAGAAATAGAAATTGACGAATGGCTTAGGCGTGCTAACACAAGAGTACAAAGGGACAAATAAAACGAGTGACAATATAATTTTTATATAGGTTATTGTTTTTTTTTATACATTTATAATTACAGTTATGTTTTAAAATAATATTTATAAAAAGTTTTTATTTATATTTAAGAAAGTACAATTTTTATTTCTTTATTTAGATTGATACATTATCTATAATATATAATAAATAAATATTTAAAGTTTTTTATCTAGCTTTATTTATTTTAGAAAATTAATAGAAAAAAAAATGTTTAGGAGAAGTTACAACTAGATACTTCAGACAAATGTTAAAATTGGAAAAACAGAAATTAACAACATCTTCAAACAAATCAAATAACTCTAATATGCCTACACATCCAATATTAGAATCTGGTATGAATTCAAATTTAGATGTTAATTATAGTTCTATATCATAGTCTCTTAATGTAATAGAAAATTCTTTAGTTACATCAGTATCTGATAATGAATCGTGTTCTGGAAATTTTAGTGATATAGATGATATTTATTTTTCAAATGTTAATGTGGATTCTGAAGATAATTCTTTAATAAAGGATGTATCATTTAGTATTGAAGATGAATTAAGGTCTTGGGTATTGAAATTTAAAGTATCTCATAATAGTGCAAATTGTATACTTAGAATAATTAATTCTGCTGGTATTAATGTACCTAAAGATAATCGAACTCTAATGAAAACTCCTAAAACGCACATAATTTCAAATATAGGTCATGGGTCTTATATTCATTTAGGCTTAGAAAACATGATATCTCCTTTATTAAAAAAATACAATAATTTAATCTATACCCCAAATATTGTTTTAAAGATTGGTATTAATTTGGATGGTCTACCATAATCAAGAAGTTCGAAGAGTCAACTTTGGCCAATCTTAATTGCATTTACAAATTGTAACTTATTATCAGAATATGTACTTCCAATTGGAATATTCCATGGAAATACCAAACCAAAGTCAATTCATGAATTTTTAAATCCATTTATTACAGATCTTTCAATATTATTAAATAATGGCTTAACTATCGGTGGAAATTTGTATCAGTTTGGTGTTGGTCATATAATTTGTGATTCCCCAGCTAAAAGCTTTGTACTTAATGTGAAATCATTTAATGCTTATTTTGGATGTACCTCATGTACTCAGGAAGGTTCGTTCATAAATAATAGAATGTCATTTTTAGAAATAGAATCGCCTCTTAGAACCGATGAATCATTTCGTTCTAAAACACAGGAAGAATATCATAAAGGTAGTGCCCTCTTGAATTATTACCTATAAATATAATTAACGACGTGTGTCTTGATTATATGCATAATGTTTGCCTGGGTGTAACAAAACGTTTGTTAGAGTTTTGGGTTAAAGGTAAGAAGGACGTTAGATTAGCTGAGGAAAATAAAGTTAAAATATCTAATAATTTGATGAATCTACGATTGAACGTATCATCTGAATTTAGTCGTCTTCCTAGAGAATTAAATAGTATAGAATACTATAAAGCTACTGAATTAAGAATGTTTGTCTACACTCAGGATTAATAGTTTTAAAAGGAAATTTAAATAAATTAAAGTATTTTCATTTTAAACTCTTGGTGTATGCAATAAGAATTTTGATATCTCCTGATATATGTCAAACTTCAAATGATTTAGCTCAAAACTTACTGAATGAATTTGTTTCTCAGTACTCTTCTTTGTATGGGGCTCATTCTATGACTTATAACGTTCATAGCTTAATACATCTTCCTATGTATGTTAAAATTCATGGCTGTCTTGATAACTTTAGTTGCTTTAAATTTGAAAATTATTTACAATACATAAAAAAATCAATAAAAAGTGCCAAATATCCTCTTTCATAAGTAACTAATAGAGTTATTGAAAAACAAAAACATTTAATATCCAGTAGTATAATTCTTGATCCTATTGTCACTTTTAAAGAGATTATTAACACATCTACTCCTTACTTTAGTTTAGATGATAAATTATATGAAAAAATAATTTTAAACGATCTAAAAATAATTATTAATACATGCAATGAACGTGATAAATATATAATATTAAAAAATAGTGACTGTTCAGTATACGATGATCGTTTGTGATAATGGTGGGATCGAGTTGCTCGTTATATGCCGCGCCGGTAACATTGCCGGACCGATTCGCGACGTAATAATTGTTACTATAAATAATTTTTCATTATAATAAATTAAAATCTAGAAATACAGTCCACTCTTTTTTATTATTTAAATAACGAGTTGCTCAAACATTGGTCCAATCGAACCGGGTGCGAACAAACATTGTTCCAAGAACTAGTATCACATTAGAGTTCAAAAAAGAAGACGTCTAAAAGGTTAGTGAGTCTAGTTAAATATTAAAAGTGGCTTATTCCTTAAATTATTCTCCTGTAAATCTATATCTAATATAATGCAAGAAGATAATAACGAATTGGCTGCATTCATTCTACGTCGTGGACAAATAAAAGCGAAGCTCACTCGATTTCAGTCATTTCTGAGTGATCCTAAATCTAACATTATAACACAATTAAGATTAAGGGCCGAGAAAATTCGCGAAGCATGGAACGAATTCGACGCAATTCAAAACAATATTGAAGTATTAGACGTTAAAAACGACCAGTTACAATATCGGTCTACATTCGAAGATTTATATTTCGATTTAATGTCACAAGTCGACGACAGATTATCGGGAAGCAATGCGATTATGCAAAGTCGACAACAAATAGAGGGTAATCAAAATGAAATTACAAAAAATCATAGCTTTCCATTAGTAAAACTTAAACCATTAGAAATACCTACATTTACGGGTAAATTTGATGATTGGGTTACGTTTCAAGACATATATTGTGCAATGATACATTCAAATAATGCATTAACAGATATTGAAAAATTTTACTATTTAAGAAATGCACTGGAAGGTGAAGCGAGCTCATTAATTAAAAATTTAGAAACGTCGTCATCGAATTATGAAATTGCATGGAAAATAATTACGATGAGATACAATAATACCCGTATGTTGATTCAAACACACACGAAACGTATATTTGACCTGGAACCAATCAATAAAGAATCAGCCATTAAATTAAAACATTTAGTTGATTCACTAAACGCGCATGTACAAGCATTAAAAGCTTTAAATCATGATCCATACAATTGGGGTGCGTTATTNAATATATGCAGGTCCGTGTACCTGCATAATATTTTTATTATCAATAGTAGTAAGGCACATTGTTGTGAGTTCATAAATACACTAACTGGCAATACAGAAATTATATCTATTGATAATCATAATTGACAATAAACAATCAATAAACATTTTTGTTGTAGATCCTTTCACCCTTAATTTATAATAACTAATTTAATAAATTAAATACACAAGTTATTAGATGAATAACATTTTAATATAAAAGCTCACGACACAAACCGGTCTCATCGAATGCCGGTCAGCAACTGATAACGACGATATTATTATAGAGAGTGTACACCACAATTTTATTAAATTCAAAATATGTTCCTATTTAAAAAAAAAAAGTTGTCACACTTACAAGGCATAAGGGATGAACATAAAAAGTTTTCAATAGTTAATAATTCAAGAATAATGTGTAACTAAAGATAACCAAAAAGAAAAATGTTTAAATTATATTTATTCTATAAGTAATTGAGTTGGTTATGATAAAAAAATCACCTTGTATATACTTATAAATTCCATAGAATTAATAATGCAATAAACAATAATGTAAAAAAAAGGTCTTTACAAATTTTTTTGATTTTTCAACATTGATTGTTCAACGTTTAAGTAATAAAAATTATTTAATTTTGTTATTCGCGAAAACATAGAATTTATTTTAATAATATTNGTAACATTGATTGTTCAACGTTTAAGTAATAAAAATTATTTAATTTTGTTATTCGCGAAAACATAGAATTTATTTTAATAATATTATTTATTGAATTTATCTTCATGGTGAAAACAGACATCAAACTTATTAAAAAAAAGAGGTGGTATTTTCCACCGTCCTCATAAAAAAACCCAGCACAGGGGGGTCGCGGCACAGTGGTGACGTGGCATAGTTGGATCAAGTATAATGATATCTGACAGTGATTAAAATCACTATCAAAAAAAAACGCTTCGATGCAAATCTTTAGATAGTGTTTAATTTTAAAAAATTGGTGGATTATTCCAAAAGCTTCATAAACTGCTAGTTCCTTATTAATATCCTGATTAAGACAAAGTATGTCGAATAAAAAAGAGATTATTAGAAAATAGTATTTCCCATAAAAAAATTATATTGATCAATACACTTCTCAATAAGTTATAGCATTATAATGTTAAAAATGTAAAAAATAAAATTGAGAATTTTCACACAATAATAGCATTTGGTAGCCATTTTCACCTTGAAGATAAAATAAAGTCCGAAATTTTTTTTTTCCATGATAAAGTATATTACATTAGCTTTAATTTAAGATATATATAAAAGTGTCAGACTTTCCGGAACACTTTCAAAATTTAAGTTGAAAAAGTCAATTTTTTGTGAAAAAGTTGTCATTTTGAATCCCCCCCTGTAGGCAGGTAAAAAGTCAGATTTATAAAAAAAATATACCAAATGATAGGTAAAGACATCATGCATCTACAAAAAAAAGAATTATATTGATCCATACATCTTTCGAGAAGTTATAGCATTATAAAGTTAAAAATATAAAAAAGAATTTTTTTACAAAAATCGTATTTTTTTTATTAAGTTTAATGTCTGTTTTCACCATGAAGATAAAATAAAGTCCGAAATTTTTTTTTACCATTATAAAGTATATTACATTAGCTTTAATTTAAGATATATATAAAAGTGTCAGACCTTCCGGAACACTTTCAAAAGTTACGTTGAAAAAGTTCTACTTTCTATATGCATTTTTATGTTTTGAATCCCCCCTGTATTTAGGGAAATGGTCCGATTTAAAAAAACAGTATGTCGAATGAAAGATCTATATAAATACTACTTCTCATAAAAAAATTGTAATGATTCATACATTTTTCAAAAAGTTATAGCATAATAAAGTTAAAAATGGAAAATACAAAATCGAAAATTTTCACACAAAAATAGCATTCGGTAGCCATTTTCACCATGAAGATAAGATAAAGTCCGAAATTTTTTTTTTTCATGATAAAGCATATTACATTAGCTTTAATTTAAGATATATATAAAAGTGTCAGACCTTCCGGAACATTTTCAAAATTTAAGTTAAAAAAATTAATTTTTTGTGAAAAAGTTGTCATTTTAAATCCCCCCTTGTGGGCAGGTTAAGGGTTAAATTTATGAAAAAAATATACCAAATGAAAGGTAATGATATTATGCATCTATATAAAAAAGAATTATATTGATATGTTCATTTTTGAAAAAGTTATGGCACTTTTAAGTAAAAAAAATTGAAAAAATTTCGAAAATTAGCGATTTTTAAATTTGTAATTTTTTTGGAGGTTTCCCCCATTTACGGGGAACGAGGGAATTTTTTTCAATTTTTAAGGGTAATGTCTTCGACTAGATACGATTTGTGATCTTTTGACGTATCATTGAAAGAAATCGGTTCGGTGAGAGCTGAGAAAAAGTGGTAACAGACACAAAAAAAAAAAAAAACACATCTTAGTAAAACCAATACCTTCTCAGCTTCGCATCAAAGCTAAAATACGATTTTTGTAAAAAAATTCTTTTTTATATTTTTAACTTTATAATGCTATAACTTTTTGAAAGATGTATGGATCAATATAATTCTTTTTTTTATAGAATCATGATGTCTTTACCTATCATTTGGTATATTTTTTTTATAAATCTTTAAATGACAACTTTTTCGCAAAAAATTAATTTTTTCAAATTTACTTTTGAAAATGTTCCGGAAAGACTGCGTCCTTTAAACATGTATCTTAAATTAAGCTAATGTAATATACTTTATCATGGAAAAAAAAAATTTCGGACTTTATTTTATCTTCACTGTGATAATGGCTACCAAATGCTATTATTGTGTGAAAATTCTCGATTTTATTTTTTATATTATATTTAACTTTATAATGCTATAACTTATTAAAAAGTGTATGGATCAACATAATTTTTTTATGAGAAATAATATTTTTTAATAATCCTTTTTTCCTTTGATATACTTTATCTTAATTAGGATATTAATAATGAACTAGCAGATCATGTAGCTTTTGGAATAATCCACCAATTTTTTAAAATTAAACACTATCTAAAGATTTGCATCGAAGCGTTTTTTTTTGATAGTGATTTTATTCACTGTCAGATATCATTATACTTGATCCATCTATGCCACGTCACCACTGTGCCGCGACCCCCCTGTGCTGAGTTTTTTTAGGTTGGATATTACCTAAAGGCATTAATTGTCGAAAACCAGGCGCTTACCATTGAGCTAGATTAATATGCAAAGCTATTTATTGTCTCAAAATGTTTTTTTCCAAATACAATGCCGTTTCATTCCATTTGGATTAAAATCATTAAAAATAATATGTTGTTTAGTTGTTAAATGCTATATAAAATTTTGGTTTATGGTATCTAATTCTATTGAATCTCCATATAATATTTTATTTTTAAAAGCACTTGATGATGCACAAGTAGCTTAATTAGCTATCAAAAAGATTGTAAATCATTTAAGGTACCTTGGAGTAGAAACTTCAATATTATCTATTTTTGACGATCGTATTCATTTGAATATAAAGAGACGAATGGGCAATCAAATCGTGGACTATCTAAATGACAAAAAAGACGTAGAATTTTAAGAAGAACCCCCAAAAAATTAATTATAAAAACCAAGGACGTCACAGATTTTTTAAACAAGGACCTCAGCGAGTAAGTCGGCGGTCAGTAGTGACGACAGAATATTCGCAGTCACTCCGGACACCGTTCGGTATGCCGAAACTGTCCGGATCGCCACCCGCCTAACTTATATCAAAACTGACTTTTATTTTTCCACACCCGGCATTGTTATGGACCGCCCTGGAACTGCCGTTAGGCATTACTTCAGGGCAGCCCACGCCGTCTATACAATTCACACCACCACGTTGTGAATCAGCCCGAAATTAATCAAGAGCTGGTTCACAACACAGCCAGTGTTACTGGGTTGCCTAACACGGCACTTCATCTGGTCCTACTGCTTTATTCTTTTTCATTGATGCCACAATCTCCCGTACCTCTTTCTCACTAATTAAACCTACCAGTCTCTCATTCCTTGAGATATACTCTAATATCTCTCTTGGATACTCAAAATACTCTTTCCGCTTTTTTTTCACATCATCATCATTTGATAATACCAACACTTTTTATACACCTTACATAATGATAATATTTTTTTTTCTTTTACTTTTGCAAGTCTATATACTTATTTTTCAACTTCATTTGTACCTAGTAGCTTATCATACCACATAAACTTCGCCTTACTTACTCCACACTTAGCTTCTTCGCACAAGCATTTATACTCCATCCAATCTTCTCTCTTTTTGCTCTTCTGCTATACTTTGAACTACTTATTCTTACTCTTAATAATTTTCTGAACGTTCACATCCCACCACCAGGTTACCTTGTTTCCTTGCATTCTACTACTTAAATAGTCATAATCATAAGTAAAACTAGAATAAAAATGTTAGGGGGCTAAGCTACTTTCCCCTAGTTACATATGTGATCTTAATGTAAGCTTATAAGAGGAAGTTATTTTTAAAGAGTACCCAAGAGGATATGTGAGTCTGACCTTCAACTAAATCTATTATTCGAAATCTTTATAGTTTCAGATAAAATATTTAAACATTAAAAGATTAAAAATTAGTACAATAATAATTTTAAGTTATTACAATACTAAAAAACATTAAAAAATATACTTATTTATTAGGTTTCAAATATCTTGTAGAAAAAATAATAATTTTAGTATAAATTAATGTCAAAAAATCATGATAATTATATACACATTGAAGATAAAATAAGACAATACATATAATTAATTACAATTACTACAACACCATTTGACTAGATATTAAAAAAGAAAAAACAGAAAATAGAAAACTACTAACATTAATACTGATATAAATGTATAACTTCACACAATAATTACCAAGCCACACAATAAATTTAAATGTGCACTTTTTTAATTTAAATAATAAGATTTAAAAAAAGTATAGATCAAAAATATATTTATATTTAATATAGGAAAAAAATTGACAGTTAATTTAAAGTTAATCTATGAAAATTATTTCTGAAATTGATTTATTACCATTGTTACTATTTTTTTCAGTTTTGGTAATTGTTAAATTTTTTCCAAGTTGCTGAATTGCTTGTTGAAAATTAAAATTTTGAGATGAGGGAATACTATTTGAGTAGTGTGGACCTTTGTGTATGTTTATATTATCATTTGAATTTACAACAGGAGTTATACTTAAACCAGGACAAGATGATAGCAATGTTGCTGGATTTAGAGAAATAGGTGTATTTTTCATTTCTATTTTATTTTGAAATACATTAGATTGTAATCGAGCCTGTTCTGCAGCAGAATCTAAATCAATATATACCGAATTTGGTTTAACCAAATTAGACTGTTTGACTTTTCCTTTGATGAAGTTTTTTTCATGAATATTATTTATTTGATTAAATTCTACTGGTCTGATTTTTTCATAGTTTATTACACTGTTAAATTTTGATTTTTCTAAAGATTGCCCTTTTGACAATTTATTTGATCTAACACAACTCAATTTTCTACCTACTTCTAACTCTATTGTAGATTTAAAATGGGGACTTATTTTAGATTCATTAATTTTACTGGTGTTAATATTCTTTGAACTTTGTGGAGTATAATTTATATCTAATTCACGTGATTTAAAATTTTGAACAAATTTTGACTCTCCATAATTAATATTCAGATTTTTTTTTGATTTTTCATACTGAAATGCATTCATATTAGGTTGTTCCAACAAGTTATTAATAGGTGATTTATTAATGGAGACAAAATGTTTTTGCTTGTGACTACGTTTCAGTTTTTGTTTAGTTGCTTGTAGTTTCTGTTGTAATGTAATATCACTGTTACTTAACTGAATTGGTGAAGGACATTTATTTGGATTTTGCAATGAAGACATAAAAGACAATAATTGATTTGATAAATCTTGATAATAAGGTATACTAGAAGATGGATCAGGATGAAATGATCTTTTTTGCGATTTGGGAGGTAAAGGAGTTGATGTTTGAAGAGATTCTGGTTTTACTGCAGATTTTGATTGTGCAGTTGTAGAACATATAACCTGTAAAAAAAAAAAAATTGAAAAATATATTTTTAATTATGTAACATAATCATTATTGGATACAACCTTCCCAGTCTCTTTTTGTTTGTCAAGCTTTTGAGCATGCTTTATTATTACATCAATAGAAACCTCTTCCTAAAAGAAAAAAAATTTTAACTACAAAATTTATTTAAAGTATACAAGATAATTGGTTTAACTTTTTCTTAAAATAATAAACTTTTGAGAATTTTTTTTATTTTGCTTTATTTGCCACTATTTGTTTCTCGATTAATAAGTTGTTTAATATTTTTTAGATTTATCCCTTACCGTTTGAAAGGGTACCAACTTAATTTTTTTTTAAAAGCAAACAAATATTTAAATTTTTTCTTTTTTTTTTATTATTGATTTATCCAATTTATTGCATATGGCTAACATATTATACTACTTTAAATATTGGAAAATAGTCCAACTAAATTAATGACTGGTCAATAACAACTTTTGAATCAGTATTTCAGAAGTCATGAAAATTGTATACATTTGATACAAAGAGGAGTAATACATAATAATAAAAATAACATAATCTGCACCTCACCTTCAATTTTAGAAATACTAGTTCAAAAGTTATTATCTAGTTAAATTATATATATAATTGATTAAAGGTTTTATAAATTAATTCTTGTCAGCAAATACCACATTTCTTCTTATGTAAAAATTAGTAAATCAAAAATTGATTTACTAATTGTTATGAAGGTATAGTTTTATTTCATTTTTGAACAAAAGTATTTTAATTAACTTGAATTTATATTGAAATTTAATCATTTTAATAAAAATATAAAAGCATTACCTTAGTTCCTAAAATATTCTGGTATATATTTAGTAATAATTTAGATAATGATATTGTGTTTTCTTTTTGCTGCCAGTGCTTCATCACTTTTTTGTAAATTTTATACACTTCAACTAATAAAAGTTCATTTTTAGATTGATTATTAAATTTTGAATTTTCTAACTTAAGTTTTCGCAGTATTTGAATACTAAGAAATAAAGCTTCTTTAGAAATACCTTCCCGTTCATCATCACGTAAATATTTTCTAAAAAATAATTAATTATTAATAAAAAGTAAAGATAACATCTAAGTTGATCCTACTTTTCTGGTTCAGGAATATTTTTTAACTGAATAGCTAAGTCTAACAATGATTTGTAATCACCCGTTTCCTTTAGAAAGTCCAATAGCAAATGAATACATCTACTCATATGATATGCAAATGACCCTGGTCTATCAATTTCACAAACTGGTATTCGCCAAATACCCTATAATATAAATAAAAAATAAAAGTGAAGTACAAAATTATTTTTAAGTGAAAGAGATATTTACTTGAAAAAAATTGTGATTTTTTTGGCCAGCAAATAAACCACGACTCCCTAGTAGTAATTCCTTACATTTTGTAAAATTTTTGTGAGTAGATGATCGAAAATAAAAATGAGCTAATCTGTAGTAAGATTTATAATGTTGAGGAAATCTCTTTATACAGTCTTCTAAAGCATTTATGCAACGTTGGATCAATTTCAAATGTACTATTAAAAAAAAATTTTATTTAAACTTTTACAAAAAAGTAAATGAAAGGGTCAATAAATTGCCTTAACTAAATTTTTTTTCACTAAATTCCTAAGATCTAAAACCTTATTTATTTGATCCTCTCTATATATTTGCTCTTTCAAATATTTTGATGCATCTTAAAAATTTATAAATAAACTTACATTGAGATAAATGGTTATTTCCTTGAATACAATCCAACTTAATTTTTTTTATAGGTACTAGCATATCTTCCTAAATTTTTAAAAATAAATAAATTAGTTATAAATAGTATTAATAATTTTTAATAAAATAGTTTTATTTTTGTTATTAAAAAATATAACATTGAATTAATCATTTTAAAAATGTTGAATATTAATTAAAGTAGAAATAGAAAAATACAATTTATAGAATTTAAAGGGAAAAATATCACTTATTATGCAACACAAGGAAAAATATTTATTATATTAAATAAAGTTCCTTTAAATTTAATAGAAAAATATCAATCTCATATCAGTATACAAAATGTAAGATCTAATTATAATTGTCATATTAAACACTGTAATTACATTTTAAATTATTTAATTATACTATTTAGTGGTAATAAAATTATTAAATGGAAGAGGGGCATATTCAAAAAAAAAAAAAATAGTTGGTGACTTTTTATATTAAATATTGGTTTAGCACAGTCGATGAGAAGGGATTTAACCCTTATAGCTCCTCTATATATGCCACTGATAATAGTTGTCTTATAGGCGCCTTTATAGTTTCATAAAAAAACAATAAGCAGGGATCATTCCCAATGTAATAAATTATATATTTACATGCAAATACATAAGGTCCGCAGTGATCTATTTAATCACTTTTATTCTTGGTACTCTTAGTCAGCACTACTCTGAATTACATACAATTCTATACTATAATGGCAAATATAAATAATATCTTCACCTGCACTATTGGGAATTCCAAGTATTTCTCATTAAAGGTTAAGTTATTCCTTTCTTGATTTAAACACTTGCTAGCTTTATAACTTGTTTTAATGATATAATGAGTATTTTCTATCTTTTTGGATTCAAAAACTTCATTGAGAATGCAATCTAAAGTTTGTTTAACAACTATATCCAATTCTTCTGCATCATTTATTTTACAATTTGAAAATTGAAAGTTTGATTTACTAAAAATCAAGTGTCAGTAAAATAATTAAATATAAAATATTAAGCAAATATAAATAAATAAATATACATTTGATATAAATACACATTACCAAGGATGTGAATTATATACATTTATACATTTTGTTTGAGCCTTTGAAAGGTTTCAAGTTTGTGTTACTTTGTCATAGGATTATATATTAGCGTAGAAATATTTTTTTGATTTAGGGGGATAAATCCTAATCTCCCCAAACTATAATATCGGAAAAACACATTACTAAATATTCAAGTCAATTAATACAAATTTGTATTAGGTGATAATGTGTATTATATTATTATTATTTTTAATTATGTTTAACATCCTCTCTAAATTCTATTGCTCATGTCACATTGGATGGGAATACCTACATAGCTCAGCGCAACTTGTGTATAGAAAAAGGAATTGATATTTGAAAAAAAAAATTACGATAATAAATTGTAATAATAATAAATCAATGAAGTAAATAATCAATGTATTTTTTTTAATAAGACAATACAATTCATACTCAAGCAAATTATTTTTAAAAAAGGAGAAGAAATTAGAAATCATTGGCGCTAAATGAAATCTAAAATTTTATGATAACAACATTATATCAAATTATTAATACAAAATGAATTTTTAAATTATAGTTTGTATTAGTTAAACATATATGTATTAATTAATTTAGGCTAATACTATATTGCTTACTTGTTTTTATTGCATACAGGGGAGCTATTTGATATTTGATCTAAAGCTTTTTCAATTTCAATTAATAATTCTTCATTTAGGGAATTATTATCATACTTTTCAAGTAATTTTAAAGTACCCGCATGCATTCTATAAAAAATCTAAATAAAAATATTAACAAAAATTTAATTTATGTTAAAAAAGACACAACAAAACATAACAAATTTAAAGAATAATTCTTTCTAGTGATATCAGTATATATTACAATATTTTATACATTAATAATTTATCTCAAAAATAACAAGGTACATATTTTATGTATAGAAATACATTAAATATTTCTGAAATGACTTGTAAGTAGTATATATATAACAATTTAAATGTAATAGATTCAGTTATCTTTATCCAGATTTTTTTTTTTTTGTAACATACACATTTCTATTAATAATTGTCAATTGATTTGATGTTTTAATAAAATTAGTCAATTTTTAATTTAAAATATTGGCTAGAAATATAATAAAAACAAATTTCATTTACCTCCAATACTTCAATAGAATATAATAATGGAGTAGTATATTGAATATGATCAGGATACTTAGCTCCGTATGAATCTAAATATTCTATAGCTTTTAAATAATGCTTCATAAATATAGAAGGATTATCATCACTTTTTTCTGCTATTTTTCCAAGTATATAATGGTGTACCCATCTTTCATCTTGAGCATCACAATCTGTGTACTCCCATACCTTAAAAATCAAAAAAATATTGATACTATATTACTTTAACTTAATAAATAGTGTGATAAAATAAATTGAAATTAATAAAGAAGTTTATCAATAAAAAAAATTTTAAGTTTCAAAAATTGTAATTAAATTTCTTTAATATATATTATAAATAAATAAGAACTATTATTAAAAATAAGTTATAAAATGATTTTAGTATTAAATAAATATTATCTAAATGTTAAATTTCATGTTTTGCAGTATTAATCAGGAATATGACTGGTTGGGAATATTTTATTTTGTAATTTTTTTTTGGTGAGATCATATCTAAAGTAAAGCATTTTATATAAGTTTTTTTAGAGCTGAATTAATATAATAACAAGAATTTGCTTAATATATAAAATATAATGACTAATAATATGCTTATTTAGTTATAATTGTAATGATTACACTATACTAATTATTTTTGATAATCTACATTTTGACAAAGTTTAATATTTATTACTATTAAAAATAGTAAAAGCTATAATTTATTCTATATTTACATTGTTTGCTGATTCAAAACATTTTCGTGCAACTTTTATCATTTTTTCTTTTTCTTTTTCAAGCTCTCCAAACATTTGCAAACTCATACTAGATGTTTCCTTAAAAAAATTGTTGGTTAACTATATTATGTTTCTTAACATCAATAAAAATGAAATATTTTAGGATAAATAAAAATTTTAGGTAAGTTGTTTAGGATATAAGGATTAAAAATGATCATTTTGAGAAAATTAAATTATAAGTTTTTGTTTTTATGATAACACTATAAAAAATTCAAAAACATTTATTTCATGTTTTTTTATACATAATTTTATTTTAATATATTACTACAAAGTAAAAATCACAATTATAGTTTAATGATACACGTAATTAAATTTTTGTATAAAAAGTTATGTTTACCTGTTGCATTTAAGTGCCTTGTATATGAGATAACAAAAGAAGAGATTTATTAAAAGATTTTTTCATGAATGGTATATCTAAGAAAAATGTTTACAACCCTCTTTAAATTATATTTGAATATATTTTTTTATACAGAAGGTTTTATTCATCTCCTATAAGGGTGTCTTTGATTATGTCAAGTTAGTTTGTGACTGTTCAAAATATAAAATGGTTTTAAAAAGTCAATACATAAATATAAATAGCTTTAGACTAACTGGGATATAGTATTTATTATTTAGTTAAATTTTGACTATATCTTGCTCTTAATTTTAAATAATACAATCAACTAAAAAATACATACTTGTTTTAATAAACGTGAGCAGTATGAGTGAATACTATATGTAAATGTACCATATTCTATTAATAATGTAGTATTTTCAGGATTTATCTTTAATGAATGTTTATAACATCTTCCAGTCATATGAGCTCTTCTAATTATATCTCCTTCATTTTTTATAGATTCACACTTGAAATTTGAAAATATTTATATAAAGATAATATTTCAATATTACTTATTAGTAATTTAATTTTAACTAATACTAGAAAAAAGTAAACATATTTTAATATTTTTTAAGAGTAAAATACATTATTAATTTAAATGTAAATATGAATTAAATTTATTTAAAAAAATGTTCTTATACCATAAAAAATTAGTTTTCAATAAATTTTTATTTTTGTTTTTATTTTTAAATCTTTAATTTTATGTTGTTATTTGTTTTAATCCCTATACATAAAGTATCCAATAATAACACAACACATTTTTTAGCCCTATTATAAATTTTTCATTATATTTTCTTTTTTACTTATGCAAAATTTCAGATAAAAAAAACTGCTTTCCTCTAAAGCATAAAATAATTGAATATAAAATTTAACACTTACAGAATTTAACTTTGTTTCAATTTGACTACCTCTTGCCAAAGCCATAGCTGCCCATGAATCAAAGCGATTTATTTTATTGCAAAGATCAAGTAAATAATATCGTATAGCTTTATTCTAAAAATATTTTCAAAAAATTAACATTTAATTTAATATTAACAAATAAATTAAACTACCCAATTTTTATTTTTAAAGTTGTAATCAGCTAGAAGATAGAAAACATGTTCAACATCTTTAGGTAGTGGATTATCATTCGCTGGAAGATTATTAGATTCACCTCTTATAAACTCCATTAAAGTATCTAAATATCGATCTAAATAAAAATAATAATGAATAGTTTTTCAATTAAACATAATAATTTAAATTTAGTTCATTAATTTAATCAATAAAATTATAATATTAATAAATTACCTGGTTTGATTTCATTAGGAATTAAAGCAATTACTTTTTTGAATATTATTTCCGTATCACAATTCACAGAAAAAAATTTATACACACCATCAAAAGTAGGCAGTTCTATGGGTTGATGAAAATAGGCTAATTGTCTAGCACGAGGCCATGTCAGAGCAAGACCCATAGAATTATGTTGCTGAAATTTTTTTAATATAATTTCAAATTAATGAAAAATAGTTATAATGAAATATCAAAATATTACTTGTAGTTGTACACCACGAGGTTTGTTATTACGTTTCATTAAATTTGTATACAAACATTGAAATATTTGTTCTACATGTTGTGCAAGTGTTTCAGTATAAATATCTAAATGAATGTAGGGTTCTATTTCACATAATATTAAGTAGAGAAGAACGCCATCTTCAAAACAACACCATGATCTTCTAAGAATGATACATAGAAAAATTTATACTTTGATTAATATATTTATAAATATTAAAAGGATAAAAGGATACATATTTTTTACGGGGAATTTTTAAATTCCATATTAAAATTATCATTTTTATATATTATTAAAATTATAATACATAGTAAAACTACTGTTTATATTTCTAATTTCTTACTTTCCTAAATATTCATGTCCAAGAATTAATAATGACAATGACTGAGGGATACTGGACACTTGTAAAGATACTGAACTTTCTCTTGACTCTTCACTAAAAATAATTTTTATAATATAGATAAAGAATTAAATTTCTTGAAATAAAATAACCAAAAGTTATAATAATGGCATATTGCATATAAAACTTACTGCTTTAATAGATTATAAATTAACAACCACGGAGATATTGCATCAATTTCCGGATTTCCTTCAACTGTTTCAATGAGATATGATAGTAAATTTATTACTGATTGTAGTAGCCTAGACTTAAATCCATGAGGTAAGTCATCAACTAGGAAAACAAGGCATAAAACGCATTTTAAAACTAATTTTCGCTTAAAGTATTTAATGAATTCACTTACAAATTTGAAGTCCAACAATTCTTATTGATTCTAACATTGCATTAAAAATATTATTTATAAATTCAGCTTGACTGGTTTTTTGGATTGAATCACATTCTTCAATTAAACTTTTACGGTGTTGTAATATAGCTTCATATAAACATGGCTCACACCACTTGAATAATTCCTGGAAAATATTATAAAATCAATTTTTATTGTAGTAGATTTTTTAAAAAATACATTTATCATTAAATATTAAAAAAATTTAAAAAATTCTAAATTGTTTAAGCATACATTATAGTTTTTCAATTCAAAAAATGATTTTAACAGATATATATATTGATTTAATCGAGTCATAGTTTGATAGTTAGGTATTTCTATAGTTGTACGGCTTTGAGACTTCAATGTTTCTTTTAAGATTTCAGTAACAGTATTAAAGTCCTGTGCTTCATACAAGTCCTTCACAGTACTGAGAATTTTATTACTATAAAATAATGATAATTAACATAATACCATTCAATCATTACAATTTCAATAATATATTTATAACAAACCGTTTTAATGTAATAATAAGTTTTTCAACTATTTTCTTATTAATTCTATAAAAATATTCTATATTTGGTATCACAATTTCATAATCTTCATAATTATTTAAAATAGATGATAACTGAAAAAAATTCATATTGAACTATTATTGAATTGAATTAATAAAATTAATTTTAAAATATTAATAAATAAAAATAAATTACAGAAAACTTACTAATATAAAAATTAAAAAGAATACAATTTAGTATTATAAGAGAAAATATACTTAAAAAAACAAATAAATAAGTTACTGTATTAAGCACGTCACATGTGAGCCCAATTTCTTTTTCTTGTAAATGAAATAATGCTTGTAACCAATAAAACCGAATAGTAATACTTTCATGATCTTCTTTTAAATCTAACATTGAGAGAATGTCATCTATATCACCCATCCATAAAGTACAAAATTCACCACCTAATATACTATTTAAAACGATTATTGTCAAAAAATGTACATAATTCTATTGTTTCAAAAATCAAATATGATTTTAATATGAAACTTGGATTAAAAATTCAAATATATTCTGAGTATTTCATATTAGGATAAGATCTAAAAAAGCTAATGCACAAAAATGAAAAAAAAAAAATAGTTTTTACTATAAGAAATATTGAGTTTTTATTTAAAGATAAATATATTATTAATTTTTACAAGAAAATTTAAATAAATTGCCAGAATATTATTCCCATTATTACAGAAGTACCCAAACCAATACAAAAAAATTTTTTTCAAAACATTTTTAAGTTAAAAAACTTTTTAATAAATAAAAACAAAATGTAATTTTATATATTTTGTAGATTAATTACAAAATAATAGTTATTTAATGTGTTCTACAAACTTAAATTATTGTTGCAAAAAAATTTTAAATAAAATATTTACTTCTAATTTTTGGACAATATCAACAATATACAGTTTTTGTACTGTAGTTATTTGAAAAAAAAATTTTTTTTCATTTTTGTAAATTGTTTTTTTAGACCCAGATATATCAGATCAGAATATCAGCAGATATTCTTCTTCTTCGCCTTAATCCCAACTACTTGGGGTCAGCCACCCTTATCCTAAATTTCCACTTGACACAATTTCCCACATCATCTACGCTTACATCAGCTGTCCTCAAATTGCATTCCTCTACCTCTTCTTCCTTCAACATTCATTTCCATAACTGTTCTTATAACTTCTTATTCCTCTCTCTTCATAACCATCTAAATCTATTTTTTCTCATCTTATCTACGATTGACGCTACACCTATACTCCCTCTTATATGCTCATTCCTTATTCTATCTTTTCTAGTCACTTAACTCATCCATCTAAGCATTCTCATCTTTGCTACACTCATTCTCTGCTCTACTTTCTTATCAACCGCCCAACACTCTGAACCATACATCACAGTTGGCCTTATTACAGTCTTGTAGAATTTATCTTTCAGCCTCATTGTAATTCTTTTATCGCATAAGACGCCAGACGCTTCTCCTTATTTCAACCACCCGCACTTAATTCTATATCTTACATCCTCGTCAATACCAGCACTCTTTTGCACAACTGACCCTAAATACTTAAAACTCTCCACCTTTCCAATCACGTTCTCACCTATTATCACTGACCTCCTCATTTTATCTACCTCAAGTTCACTTTTGTCAAACTCATACTCTATATACTCTGTCTTACTCTACTTATTCTTGAACCCTTTTCTTCAAGAGCTGATCTCCACACCTCTAGCCTTTGATTAATTTTCTCCTATTAACATAAACAACATGCACCACAGCACCTCTCCTTGTATTTCTCTAGTAATATCATCCATCATTATAGAAAATAAGTAAGGGCTTAAAGCAGAACCCTAATGCACTCCTACTTTTACCCAAAAACCTTCTGTTACTCCTCCCACACTTTTTATCTTTGTACAAGTGCCATCATACATATCTTCTATTTTATTAATGTACCTTTTCGGGACTCCTTTTCTTATTAATGCCCACTATAAAACCTCTCTCAATACTCTGTCATGCGCTTTCTCCAAATCTATAAACACCATACAAAGCTTTTTCTTCTTTTCTCTAAACTTTCCTATTAATAATTTTCATCATAAAGGAACTATAATAGTTATTCAGTTTAGTAAATGGATGCTACACTAAGAAGTATTTTCCTTTTTTCCCCTAAAATTTACTATTAGTTGCCTCACACAAAATAATGGCTCCATTGTTGACCTACCAGGCTAAAATCCAAACTGGTTTTTAGGTACCGATGTCTCATTTCTTATTTTCTTTTCTATTACCTTTTCCCAAATTTTCATACTATGACTAATAAACTTTATACCACTATAATTTACACATTCCTGTATGTCACCTTTACCTTTATATATCGGCACCACGATTCTATTCCTCCATTCATTTTTGTATTTTCCCTTCTAATAAGATTTTATTTAAAAGTTCCTTCAACCACCTAATGCCAAGACCGCCTAATATTTTCCATACTTCTACTGGCACTTCATCTGGTCCTACTGTTTTATATTTTTCATTAATGCCACAGCCTCCCATACCTCATTCTCACTGTTTAAATCTACCCTGTCCCTCATTCCACAAGATATCCTCTTACATCTCTTTTGGATACTCCTTTTGATAGCAGATATCAATTAGTATTATTATTTATTTATTTTTTTTTTTTTTTTTACAACCGTTAGGTTTGTTAATACCAATTGGATTGGTATGTCCTGGTGAAATTTAAGTACAGTGATTTCCCGTTGCCTTCTGCACTGGAAACATGGTGCTTTTTCATCACTATAGAAGCGCACACTTGGTCACCCATCCGTTCAACTACGGCGGTAGGCGCGACTTAACACTAGAGTTTTGTCAATAACTAGTGTGACCACCACGCCACACCACACATTATTATTTATTATTTCATATTATATATTATATATTATTTATTTAATTTATCAAAAATGATAATAATCTCCACTAAGCAAACTCATAAAATCTTATTTTATACAATATCAATGTTCGAACAATTCTAGGGGGTGGCACTTCTAAATATTATTAAAAAAAACCTACCCATGTAGCTTACGGTCACCTTATTGTTGCTATTTGAAAAAATAAAGATGATGCCCATATAAGGTATAAGGGATAAACATAATAAACATTTTATAAATAATAAATAGAGTTATAAATTTAACTAGCAAATTTAAAAAAAAAAAATTATTTTAAGAGAAATCAAGTAGCTAGAGTTAAAGGAATCACTCTATATATTAAATGAACAATAAGTATACAATGATAATTAAAGTAGAATAAAGAATAATTAAGAAAAGTAAAGGATACTTTAAGTTCAATTTTTATATTATATTGTTAAAAATTATTTGTACCTTCCTTCCAAAGGTTTATGGTCAAGTCTTAATTGAAAATAAAGATCACAGAGTAGTTCTCCATAAGTAAGTACAGATATAATATCATTTTTTACTTTAGTAATCTTTTCATTGTCCAATAAGTATAAGTCAGTTTTATTAATACTGATAATATTTTGAGTTTCAGTATGAATCCTATAAAATATAAGTTAGTAAAAAAAAATAAACTGAAATAATATCAAAAAACATAAATCATACCACACTCTTTTAAATAAATCAATATATATTGTTATCAAATCCAAAGGCCATGCATAATTCCACTTAAAAGTAATAAAAGTCAAATAGATTTGCAGTAAATCAGAAATTGATTTATTTTCATTCATTTTTAAAAAAGAAATTACTTCTTCTTTCTCAAGATCAGTACCAAAAAAACCTTCTTTATTTATTAACCTGTAAATTATTTATTTAATAAATTTATTAATTTTAATTGTATAATACAAACTTTTGACGTTCTTCATCAGATAAATTGTTTTTAAGCAAATTTTCAGTTTGTCCATCACTAAGCACATCTGAAAATTCATATAGTCTGTATAAATCCATTGTGTCCATTGAGTCATCTGACCATTTTATTGAAGTGAGAGTCATTTTATCACTACCATCTTTATTGAACCTAAAATATTTGAAAATTTGCAAACATTCAAGAGTAATTGAAAGTATGAATATTAGTTTATAAGAGCTTAATATTACCCTAAATGTTCTGGTATTATATCCCAAACAGTTTTTGCAAGTGATGACTCATTAACTTTATTATTAGCTTTATTTCGCGCCGATCTTCGACTAAGTTTCAATTGATCTGCTAAAGATGGGGAGCTTTTTCTTCGTTTTGTTGTGTTAACTAGCACAATTAAAACAGACTTTTAGCAAAAATAAATTTTATTGAATGTGTTTGTTTTAAAAATTAGCAAGTGCACACAGAATTAGTACTATTTCAAAGGGAATACAAAATTTTTTATCTGACAATAAGACATAGATTTTAGCTTCGATACAATTCTGAGAAGGTATTAATTTTACCATAATGTGTTTATTTATTTATTTTTTTTTTTTTTTTGTCTGTCATTACTTTTTCTCAGCTCTCACTGGACAGATTTTTCTGAACAATATGTCAAAAGATCACAAATCGTTTCTAATTGAAAACATTACCTTCAAAAATTGTTGCACTCGTTTCCAGTAAATAATGAAAATCCACCCAAAAAATTATGATTTTAAAAATCGGTAAATTTCAACATTTTTTAAACTTTTTTTTCTAAAACTTGCCATTACATATTGAAAAATGAACGAATCAAAATAATTATTTTATAAATTGTAATCTTAGACATTTTTTTTTCATTTGATATAATTTTATTGAAAATCTGACCCTTTATCTTTAATGGTTGCTGTAGTTAAAAAATATGCAATTTAGGCGTTAAAATTTAGAATTTCAGATTTTATTTTTTTAAACTTTAAATAACTAAAACTTTTGAAAAAATGTGTGGATCAATGCAATTATTTTTTCATAAATACTTTATGTTTACTTTTTTCATTTGATATACATATCAAAATTATTAGCTTCACCTGTATGTTTGTTTGTAACTTTCCTTTTTCTTAAAATACATAAGGCTTATGAAAATACCCAAGGATACATGTCTGATAGTTAAATTTTAATTCGTAGGAGGTAACAAATGATTTTTATAATTAAAGCCCATAATGGCTGTAAATATTTTCCAAGAATAATCAGTAAAAAAAATATAATTTGAATGGAAGAAAAAATATAGTTTAAAAAAAACACGCTTTCATAGCATATGAAATTAAAAAGTAAAAAATAAATACAGTTAAAAAAAACACGCTTTTAAAGCACATCAAACTAAAAATTAAAAATCATTTTTAGTTTGTGTTTTTACTCAAAAAACTTTTAAGTTACAAACAACAATAGTTTAAAGGGAACACACACCTTCTTTGTCCTATCCCTGGATCTGCCACTATATAGGTATCCTTAGGAAGCTTATAAGAATTAGTATTACAATTAAAATACTCTATGCAAAAACAAGATAAAAAAAACTAAACTTATGTCGTGTGGGAGGGGGATTTGCAGTACTGTATTTCACCCGTAGGATTATGTTCTTCTTTTCCTTCTTTTTCCCCGTCTTAATCCCAACTACTTGGGGTCGGCCAAACTTATCCTAAACTTACATTTGACACGATCTCCCACATCATCTACGCTCACATCAGCTATCCTCATATCACATTCAATGTCTTTCCTCCATCTCTTTATGGCCTTCCTCTACCTCTTCTTCCTTCAACATTCATTTCCATAAATGTTCTTATAGTTTCCTCTCTCTTCATAACCATCTAAATCTAATTTCTTTCATCTTATCCACGATTGTCGCTACACCTATGCTCCTTATATTTTTCTTCCTTATTCTTTCTTCAAAAGTACTCCACTCATCCATCAAAGTATTAGATAAGTTAGGCTATCCTAACCCAGCCATACTATGTAAAAGGGTTGCTAACTTGTCACAAGATAGTTAACCAAAAGGTAAACTGATCATTGGAATTCTCTATGGCACCTGATGCACCACAGAGTATACAGCTTTATCATAATATTAAGCTCTGCTGTGATGGACCTTTATTTCTCATCTATTTGTAGGAACTATATAGATAAAAATATAGAAAAACCACAAAACAACGAACTTAAGACAAACAAGGATCTTACAGACAATCTGTTGGAACAAGAGCATGAATTGACTGTACTATACAGAAGAATTATCAAATTTAAAAGTCCCTATGTGAACAAAAGGGCACTTAGTAAACCATCAACTAGTAAAGAAACAGCAATGTCAACAAATGCAAATCAGGAATCACAAGATCAACTGGGAGCAATAGTTAACAAAATCAAAGGCCAAAAACTTTGAGGAATTGAGCGGCAGTCAGAGGCGCTCCATGTAAGAAGACTCATTAGGTACCAACCTATACAGATGTGTCATTATGATTTGAGAAGAGGGGCTACAATATTTTTTTGAATGCTAACCGCACAGTAAAAATAAAGTCACATAGAAGCATGCATTACATTCAAAATAGCCCACACTTTTCAAAAGTCATAACAAGTGATAAATCATGGTGCTATATGTACAATCCTAAAACTAAGCAACAATCAAGCCAATGGAAGACTCCGAATTTACCTCACCCCAAAAGCTCTCAGGTGAGTTTTAAGATTAAGATAATCAAACATTAAGATAATGCTTATTTGTTTTTTTTGATATGAGAGGAGTTGTCCATTCAGAGTGTTCCACGAGGTCAGACAGTTAACCAGGTTCATCTAGAAGATTTGAAAAATTGTCATAACAGTTTGCAGATGAAAAGACCCAATTTTTGGTAGTTGGGTGACTGGTTTGCCATCACAGCAACACTCTTGATCATACTGCACTCTATGTACGTCAATTTTTGATAAAAAATTATTTGACCACTGTTGCCTGATATGTGACTTATTTTTATTTCTCTGAATGAAAAGGGATATATAAGGAAGCATTTGCAGACATGTGTATACACATGTATATTTGAGAATAATGTTAGGCATTTTTATCACATAAACAAAATAAAAAAACTTCAATTTGCTGAGAAAATAAATCTTATCCTTAATCTATCATTCTTACAGTAATGCTATTATAGTATTCATGTATAATTGATTACTTACCTTCATGTTTAAATAATGGATTATCAAAATTATCCCCCTTCATAATGTCTAACTTTAAGTAGTTATCTGAATCAATTTGTTCTGAAGTTTCATCATAGAATTTAATTACTTGATATAACAGCTAGAAATAATTTAATAATGATTGTATAAATCATTAATAATACTAAATGAAATTAATGAAAATACATAATAATTTTAATAAATAAATTGTTTACCAAATGGTCATGATTTTCAAATAAATTATTATAAATATTTAATAACCATTTTCCTAAATTGCAAAAATTTTTAAAATCAGATATTTTTGCATAAATTATCAATGAGCATTCATTAGATCTAGAAATTTTGTTTAATCCCAAACATGTATCGTTTGTTTTTATATTATTTATTTCTTTTAGAATTCTTTGCTTAATATCTTCATCAATTTCTTCTGTGCACTCTACATCTAAACCTCTAAGTAAAAAAAATTTGAATTTTATAATATCTAAAATATAATCTTGAAATTTTTATCTTACCCATTAGGACAATAACTTTTAAAATATGATACTAAAGAAGGAAATTTATTATAAATAATCTCTTTAATAAAATGTCCTTTCAAATATTCTGGATCTAAATTCAGAGTTATACTTATGTAATGTAAACAGCAAATATACTCATTACTTGCAAACAATAACGTAATTAAATTATCTAAACTTGGCCAATGATGTGGATTACATTTTAAACCCTGTAAAATTAAAGTTCAGTATACTTATACAATATATTAAAACATTAACTAAAATAACATGCTATGGTCTCACTGTTTTACGATAAAAATGATAAATGTCTTTTTATATTATAACTTTTTGAGACATAGGGGCTATATCAAAGAGATTTCCAGGATTTTCTTGTTATCTCAGTAGGTCAGTATGTATCTAATTTAATACCTGATTAAATTGCTCATATTTTTGTGGGGAGGTAAGTGTGGGTTATATAATTTATGTTATAAATTAAGTGTATAATGTAGACACTTAATAATTTTATACGAAAAATATAAGATAATGTGGCATGGAAAATCTCTCGGAAAACAGGAGATATCAGAGATCAATTGTATAATTTTTTGTATTTCAAAGGCACTCTAAATAGTGTTTTCTTTTTCTTAATGAAAAATCAACAATTTAAAATGTGTTTTTAAAAACTTTCAGGTGATATAAATAATTTGTTAAAAAAAACTTTTATTGATTTTGTAGGTGAAATTATCTTTTCACTTCTCACTCAGTTAATTAAATCCATATACATTACCTCTAAAAATGCTGATATAGCTTGATCAGTTTGGTACATTTTACTATGTGTAAGTCCTATTTTATACCAGAGATTCAAATCTGTATTATCCATTAATAAAGCCTATGGAAATATAAATTATAATAACATTTTAATAGATGAGTGAAGTGTTTAAAGAAGATAAGATAAGGAACAAACATATATGAAGTATAGGTGTAGTGACAATTGTGGATAAGCTGAAAGAAAAGTGATTTAGATGGTTATAAAGAGAGAGGAATCAGAAGCTATAAAAACAGTTATGGAAATGAATGTTGAAGGAAGAAGAGGTAGAGGAAAACCAAAAAAAAGATGGAGGGATGTTATTGAACGTGATATGAGGACGGTTGATGTCTGCATAGATAATGTGGGAGATTGTATCAAGTTGAAGTTTAGGATAAGGGTAGCAGATCCTAAGTAGTTGGGATTAAGGCGTGGAAAAAGAAGAATTAAATAAAACTTACCTCTTGATAATATATTAAGGCTTTTTGATAATTAGATTTATTTGCTAAAATATTTCCTAAATTAGTCAAACAACAATATTTCAAATGTGTTAAAACTGATTTAGAAGAATCCTTTTGATTAAGTGTTGTATTTAACTAGAAAAAAAATTAAACAATATTTAACTATACCATATAATAAAATTCTAATTAAAAAATTAGGTTTTTTGGTGTATATTTGAATAACAGTAGTAGTAGGCATAGTCTTGTAAAATATACTAATGAAAGTATTATAATATTTTTTAAAATTTTTATGATATTCAGAATTCTTAAAAAAAATTGTGTTTGAATAGTTATGTATTTTAAATACTTTTTTTTTTTGTAATCTTAATTTATATTTAAATACCGTTAACTATTAATCTAAAAAATATAATTAATCAAATAAAATTAAAAAAAAAAAAATCATTGAAGATTTTTTTATCATTACTCGTGCAGATCACACACAGCCTTCTCCATTCCACTCTGTCATTAGCCAATTCCTTCGGGTTATCAACTGAAAGTTCTGATTGGGTTCATCTATCCACTTTTTCTTTGGCCTACCTAGTGGTATCTTACCTTCTGGTGTCCAGTTAAGCGCATCCTTTATTATTTCATTCTATCTACATACGTGTTCAAGCCAGCTCATTTTTTTTCCTTTGAGAGTCTGAATAATGTTCTCTTCTCCTCATAGGTCTTTAATTTCCTTATTGGATTGTATTTCATAATCACTTGTTTGATAATTTTTTTAAAACCAAAAATACGCCGTAAGAATTTTCTCTCTAAGACTACCAATTTTCTTTTGTGTCCTTTTGACATAGGCCATGTTTTACATGTATATAGAATCACAAGTTTCATTAAAACCTTGTATAGTCGCGTATTTGATTTTTTTGATAATATTTTGGACCTGCGCTCTGGTTAATCAGCTCCTTCATAAAATTTTTTAAATCTTTTTCATTGCATCCAAGTGTTACTACGTCATAAGCATAGGCTAGTAATGCGTGTGCTTTTCCATTCAAACTAAAACCATTCGCTGTTTCTTCAACCTTCCTAATAACTTCGTCTAGGGCAATGTTAAACAACGTCGGTGACAGGGAATCTCCTTGTTTTAAACCTACTTTTGTCTCGAATTCTTCTGAATAAATATCCATGCAATAAAAATGCATGCTTTCACCATTCTGACTAATTTCAATTGTGCACCAAATTTTTCTGGTTGGACCAGTTTTTTTTGTGAGACTCTTTTGAACTCTACAGCAATGAATTGATTATCTGTTATAAATTTGTTATTCTGATTTTTCATTATTGTCGATTTTGGTTTACACAATTTTCTTATTTTGTTAGCTTTCTTGAAAAACATTTTATAGTCTTTAAAAAACCCTTTCATCATCTCGATTTGTTGTTTTTCCCACTTTCTTTTAACTCTTTTTATTATTCTTTTCATTTCTCATTGTTTCTGGGCTAGTTCTCTTTTTTTTTTTAACACGCTTATATTAGTTTCACCTATATGTATGTTAGTAACTCTCCACACGTCATTTGTTATTATTCTTGCGTATCCCGTCGTCTATGGCCTTCAGACTAGACTGTCGTAACGCATTCACCCCACCCCACCCCACTCACCACCACACGCCAACAACACTATTCCTGTAAAATTTTATTTTTGGTTTTCGTACCCATACATGCGAGCGTACATCAATATTATATACATAAACTAATTTTTATTGTTTATTATTAGATAAAAACATTTAAAAACTCAAATGTTTTTGTATATACATGTATAATACATAAGGGATTACAAATACAGGTAGCTAATTGGTTTTTTATGATGACATTCGCAAGTATATAGCCTTTATTATCAATGGTAATAAGACACATTGTTGTGAGTTTATAAACACACTAACTGGCAATACAGAAATTATATCTATTGACAATCATAATTGACAATAAACACTATGTGACTGTGACAGCGATGTCATAAAAAATTAAAAAGTGAAAAATAAATATAGTTTAAAAAAACTAAAAAACACGCTTTTAAAGCATCGGGCACTCAATATACGAAAAATATAGCACAAAGTCCCCACTCTTTTTTTCACAATAATACTAGTATTTTTAGTTCATAATTGTTTTAAGCTTAGTTTAAAAATTATTTTTAACTTTTTAGTTTGATATGCTTTAAAAGCGTGTTTTTCAGTTTTTTTAAACTATATTTATTACAGTATTCATTGAATCATTGTTTGGTCTAAATGTAGAATAGTGCATTAAGAACAGTAACGCATTCAGAAGTAAAGGAGGAAGAAAGGGGAGCAAGGTTGGAGGAAAAGGAAATATTAAGATTTGGATGAGAAAATAATGAGGAAATGAAATTACAAAGAAAAAGAGGTAGTTTAATGACGTTTAAGCATTTTAAAAGAGTAGGAATATGGACTGAGTCAAAAGCACCTTTGATATCAATAAATACTGCTAGAATGAATTTGTTTTGTAACAGGACTCATAGATGGGTTCCATAAAAGAAAATAGGCATTCCTTAGTACCTAAACCTCTCCTAAAACTGAGTAGGTTTTTAGGGATCAGACTATTTTAAATAGTTCAAAATAAATTTTTATTATGTATTTTACTACTTTACAGAGAGATGTGGAGAGGGCAATAAGTCAAAAAAGAGGAGGGGCGTATTAGTTTTGGGGATAAGAATGACATGAAAATTTCTTCAAGAGGATAATATAAGACAATTTACCAACAGAGAGTTTAAGATTAATAGGAGTGTTTCAATAATATTTTTATTTTTTGATTAAATTATATAATGATAAAAGAATCCCTCTATATGTACTAAATTTAAAAAACTTACAGAACTAATAATTTCACTTTGAAGCAACTTAAATAATTCATCTTCGGCTTCATCCAATTTATCTCTAGCTAAAAACTGAAGAGCTTGGCTATACTGAAGTTCAGCCTTAGTTTCCTAAAAAAAGAATTATTAAACTATACTAAATAAAAATGTTATTACTGCAACTAATGTATTCGTTTCCAATTATTAAAATAATATTTTATTGTAATTAATTTTATAACCTGAATAAATGAAGGTAATTATTGTCTTATTTAGGACTTAGTTCCAATATACACCCTATATACTAAAATAAATAGTCAAAAAAGTTAAATAACCAAAAATATTATATATTAGTGAAAAAAGATATAAAATTCACTATAAGTTGATTATTAAAAGATACAAGAAAAATTAATTATTGGTATTTATCAGATTTCAGAAATAGTATAAAAATAACTAAGCTACAAACTGAAAATCAAATTAAATTTTTTTATACTATAAAGAAAACCCTTTCAATTCAAATCCATTTATTAAATTGTAAATGTGAGTTTTCATTTATCATTATGGTGTTTTAACTTTTATAAAGCATAAGGGATAATTCTGAAAATACTTATAAATAAACAGATAAAATTATTAAATTTCCAAAAACTAAAAAAAAAAACTTAAATATTATAAGTATTTATAAATGGTTTGTAAAACAAAAAAAAAAAGAAGAAAGACAAAATTATTTATCTAGATTTATATTTGAATGCATAATATTAAATCAAAATAAAATTTATTTATTTTAATAAAAATTGTAATTATAACTAAGTTTTACTAACTAATGCTTCTTTTGTGATCTTAACTGGTGCCTCTTCGTCATCGCTACTTTCGTCTGAAGTAGAAGCATTCAAAGCTTTAAGTTTAGTAGGAAACATATTGAATTAAAAATATTATTTATTCATAAAAATTCATAATAATTTTTACAGTTAAATAACAGCTAAAACTTTGATTTGATATAAAATCACTTGTGTCATCTTTGCAATCGTT
Source organism: Daktulosphaira vitifoliae (assembly GCF_025091365.1). Taxonomy (NCBI): domain Eukaryota; kingdom Metazoa; phylum Arthropoda; class Insecta; order Hemiptera; family Phylloxeridae; genus Daktulosphaira; species Daktulosphaira vitifoliae. The sequence continues at coordinate 15,039,748 of NW_026099573.1, forward strand.
TGTTGAAAAATAATAAGAACGGTAAGTTTTAAGTAATAAATTATAGTAATTTTTACTTAATTTAAATTCTAATAAACACAACTATAATTTTAAATGAATATAGATGTTGATAACAAAAAATGATAATAGTTGACGATAAAAACCATAGATAATAACAAAATATTGCTGTAAAATTTCAACCGCGTTTATATATAAAAAATTATTCACTGATACATACCAAAAGTCATGTGGACTTAATAACCTATAACTTGATTATAATATGTAATACTTCCAAAATAGTTCTTACTTGTTTACAACTAACGGGTATGTTAGTATTAAACTTTTAAAAAGTCTTTTTAAGAAAGTCTTTTTAAGTCTTTCAAAATTTTACTTAATTTCATAAAATGGCTGATGATCAGTGTAAGTTACTTTTTTTTTTAAATGTTACTTGTTGTGTTAAATTTATCTTTTCTTTTCTGTTGTAGCTTTACCTGGTTCCAACTTGGGTTTGAAAATTACAGCTTCTGAACGGAACTTTAATAGCCTTGAAGGTCATGTATGTGAAAATACTTTAAAAGGTATCACTGACATGGGTTTTACAACCATGACAGAAATTCAAGCAAAGACAATTCCTCCATTATTAGAGGGTAGAGATTTAGTGGGTGCTGCCAAAACAGGTAGTGGAAAAACGTTAGCCTTTTTAATTCCTGCAGTCGAACTTATTTATAAACTAAAATTTATGCCAAGAAATGGTACTGGTGTTATTATAATTTCACCAACTAGAGAACTCTCAATGCAAACTTATGGAGTTCTTAAAGAATTAATGAAACATCATCATCATACTTATGGGCTATTGATGGGTGGTGCTAATAGGCAAACAGAAGTTACAAAACTATCTAAAGGTATTATAATATATTTTTGTAAAAATAGCATTTATATTTTTAATAACAACTTTAATACAAGTCTATTGTAAATTATGAGAGTATAGTTAACTAAATTATGGATCAAAATAAATGTAAATTGATAAATTTTTAATTGGTGATTTTAATACTTGAAATGTTAATTTTCTTGAAAATCGAGTAAGTTCTTTGTTTTCTTAATTATTCCTTTAATTATGTTAATTATAACCTCCTTGTCATAATTTTTGAGTAATATAATTTTATTTTATTTAGGTATAAATATAGTTGTTGCTACACCGGGTCGGTTATTAGATCATTTACAAAATTCCCCAGATTTCTTATACAAAAATCTTCAATGTCTTATTATTGATGAAGCTGATCGTATTTTGGATATTGGATTCGAAGAAGAAATAAAACAAATTATAAATTTGCTCCCAAGTATATATATTTTTTTCCTAAATAAGGTGATTCTTTTAATGCTAGCCATTCAATTTTTCTTAAAATAATAGGTATTGTAAAAAAATAATTTTTGGTTTCATTAATTTCTTCATTTATCAGGTACAATTACATTTTCATTCATCTTTTATACTTTATATGAGTGTCAATTTTTTTTTTAATGCCAGGATACATATTTAACTAGTTTATAAAACAAAAAGAATCTAATTAAGAACTGGTCAATAATAACCTTTGGCTCATTGTTTCAGATTTATTACCTTTTAAAATATAGACTGAAGGTAAGGTACGGGTATTATAATATTTATTATGAGACATTTTTAGGTCATTCCTTCTTTTGCTTATGTATAATATTAGTAACTTTAAAAGTACTGGTTTAAAAGTTGTTATTGGCCTATTATTTTCTTAATTACATTACTTTCTATTTTATGAGCTAGTTAAATATGTGTGTTATTTTGTTTAAAAAAATTAAGTTGTCACCTTTTTAAGACATAAGGAATGAATTAAAAGTAAGTAATATTGATAAATTGAGAAAATAATGAAACTAATAGGTACCAAAAATAATTTTTGTAATACAATTATTTTTTAAAAAGAAATTGAGTGGCTAGTGTTTACTTGTATTAAATTTTTATTTGGTCGTAGGGAATAAATACTCAAGTTCCTTTGACGAACTTTTAAGAAAATAGTTGATTTGTTTGAAAATAAACACTTAATTTTACAAAAATTCTTATTTATATTTTAATTAGTTGTAAATGTGTAAATTATATTTATTCTGTAAGTGATTGAGTGGGTTATGATAAAAAAAAATCGTCCTGTATATATATTATCATTAAAAAGTTGACACCCATATGAAACTTAAGTAATAGACCTTATTAAACTAATTTCCTGCACAGTTGTATAGTTGCCAAATTGTTACTCTATTCTATCTATATTTAATGATAATACGATCATAAGAAAAACAACATAAATATTAGAATAATTATATCACTTACATCTATTTTTTTCTACTTAAGTTATAAATAATTATTAACTTAATACATAAGTAAATAGAAGAAAACCTATCAAATTAACTTTTTTAAATTCAAATTGCAACTATTTACAAACATAAAATTTGTATATTTAAAATGTTCGTTTTATTATAGAGCGAAGGCAGACTATGCTATTTAGTGCAACAAAAACACCAAAAACTGATGCATTGACAACATTTGCTTTAAAAAAAGAACCTATTTATGTTGGTGTTGATGATAGTAAAGATGAAGCAACAGTTGAAGGTTTAGAACAAGGATATGTTGTATGTCCCTCTGAGAAACGATTTCTGTTGTTGTTCACATTTTTAAAAAAAAATAGAAACAAAAAAGTTATGGTGTTCTTTAGTTCGTGTCTAGCAGTTAAATATTTCCATGAATTACTCAATTATATAGATTTACCTGTCATGTGTATTCATGTAAGTTAATATATACTATGGCTTATTACTCATAACTTTCATAGGTAACATAAAAATTTTATAGAGTTATAGCTATGTTTAATTTTTTTTTATCTTCATAAAGTTTTAAATAAATTTGATAGTTTTGATTAAAAAAACGTAAAAGTTCTAAAATCAATTTTATACTTATAAGTTTTTATAATGTTTTACTACATAATTTTATATTCATTGATGTATTCAAAAGTGCTTAGCTTTAAATATCTTCCATATTAACACACTTATAATGTCCACCTGTCACGTGTTATTATTCTCGTGTATCCTGTCGTCTATGACCTTGAGACTAGACGTCGTAACGCATTCACCCCACCTTGCCAACACCGCCTAATATTAACAATTCTAAGGGGTGGCACTTCTAAATATTATTAAAAAAAACCTACCCATGTAGCTTACGGTCACCTTATTCTTGATATTTGAAAAAATAAAGATGATACCCATATAAGATATAAAGGATAAACATTTTATAAGTGATAAATAGAGTTATACATTTAACTAGCAAATTTACAAAAAGAAAATTATTTTAAGAGAAATCAAGTAACTAGAGTTAAAAGAATCACTCTAATGTCTCTTTTGGATACTCCTCATTCAATAATTTTTCAAAATGCTCTCCACCTTTTTTTCACATCATCATCAATCGAGAGTACCTTATTATCGACACTTTTTATATACCTTTTATAATGATAATCTTTAGACCTTTTCTCTCTTATCTTTGCAAGTCTATATACTTATTTTTCACCTTTATTTGTACCTAGCAGCTTATCATACCTCTTAAAATTTGCCTTACTTACTGCACACTTGGCTCCTTTGCACAAGCGTTTATACTCTATCCAGTCTTCTCTCCTTTTGCTCTTCTGCCATACTTTGAATTGCTTTTTCTTACTTTCTATGATTTTTCGAACGTCCTCATCCCACCACCAGGTTTCCTTGTTACCTGGCATTCTACTCCTACTCTCACCAACAATCTCCTTTGCAGTATTCTTTACACAACTAGAAAATCTATTCCACACATCATTTATGTCTCCCTCGACATTCCACACCGCCCTCTCTTTTTACGCCTTTACAAACTCTTTCAATTTCCACCATCGGATCTTCGATTTTTCCCCTTTGTTTCTTCTATTTTTGTTTATTCTCTTTCGGGTACACCACAACTCCATCACCATCAGTCTATGTTGTGTAGTTACACTCTCGCCTGATAAAACTTTACAATCTTTGACTCGCTTTACGCTCTCTCTCTTCCACATAAAATAATCAAACTGTGATCTATTCCTTCCACCTTATATGTTATATAATGTTCTTCCCTCTTTCTACAATAAGTATTAACCAGAACAAGATCGTACAATACTGCAAAATCCAGTATTCTTTCTCATTCTTCCCACTAAAACCATATCCTCCATGTACTCTTTCATATCCTCTCCTCTCATTACCTACATGTCCTTTCATATCTCCACCTATCACCGCCTCTTCATTGCCAGGTACCCCTTGCATCACCTCATCCATCTCTCTCCAAAACTTCCTTGTCTATTTCATCACATCCCACTTGTGGCGCATAGGCACTTATTACATTCAGCACTTTTTCTTCGAATATAAATTTTACAACCATAATTCTGTCACATTTCCTAGCTACTTCTACTACTTCACTTTTCATCTCCTCATCCATTATAATCCCTATACCATTCTTTGTACTAGACTTACCTAAGTATATTATTTTATAACCCTCGCCTATTTCCCGTGATTTCTCTCCTTTCCACTTAGTTTCCTGCACACAACAAATGTTAACTTTACTCCTCTTCAATACTTCTACTGATTCTCCACTTCTACCAGTTAATGTTCCAACATTCCAAGTACCTATTCTTACTTTGTATCTATATTTCTTCCTTATACACGAGTCCAGCCTAGAATTAAGTGGAGATGTCCCTAACACTACAAGCGTTGGGTAGACCTGTACACATGATTGGTGAAACAGCTACTGAATAAGTAGTCTGGCTGATATCAAACACTTTATTTCTTAGGCCTTCTCCGTTTTTAACTACTTTCTGTTATCCCTGAGATAGGACAATCCGCCTAAGTTTTGTTCAAGATTCCTCATTCTTTTTTGACAAAGATTTTTACGCTGGCTGTCAATCTGATATAACCTTATTAGTCGCCTTTTACGACTGGCAGAGGGGCTGTGGAAGTATTCTTATTCCCTATCCGCAGGGAAATTGCAATTTAGTAAATAAAAAATAAATATTGAGACCCAAAAAGTATATTTTATAAAAAAAAAAAAAAAAAAAAATTTTTTAACATTTTTTCAACTATTGTTAAAAATTTATTATGACAAATTTTTCATTTATATGTAGGGTAAACAGAAACAAGAGAAACGCACAACTACTTTTTTTCAATATTGCAATACTGAAACAGGTATACTTCTTTGCACAGATGTAGCTGCTCGAGGCTTAGATATTCCTTTAGTTGACTGGATTGTCCAATATGATCCACCTGATGACCCAAAAGTATGTAGTTGAATTAATAACTTTTCAAAAAAGGGATTATTATTTTATACATTTTTTATAGGAATATATTCATCGTGTTGGCCGTACCGCTCGAGGTGAAGGTAGTAGTGGTCATGCACTTCTTATACTACGACCTGAAGAATTAGGATTTTTACAATACTTAAAAAAAGCAAAAGTTCCTTTGAATGAATTTGAGTTTTCATGGAATAAGATTTCCGATATTCAACTACAACTTGAAAAACTAGTAGCAAAAAATTATTTTTTACATATATCTGCTAAAGAAGCATTTAAATCATATGTCCGTGCTTATGATTCTCATCATCTAAAACAAATATTTGATGTTGGAACATTAGATATTGTTAAAGTTGCTAAATCATTTGGTTTTTCAACTCCCCCTGCAGTTGAACTTAATGCCAAAGCTATAAGACCAAGAAAACGACATGGTGGTGGTGGTTTGGGTAAATTCAATAAATTGAATAAACCTGACAATAAAAAAGTATATAAATTTGTTCAACCTCCGGAAAAAAAAAGGAAAATTAAAAAATGACACATTTTTACTAAATAATTTTTTTTTTTTTTACTGTTATTTAACTTTTGCAATATTATTTTGATTTATGTTTGCTTAAATAAAACTTTGAAATAATGTTCAAGTTTTGCACTTTTTAGAAAAATGTGTAATAAATAATAAAAAAAATAAAAAGATCGTTGTTGTGTTGTTTATATGAAAGACAACATCAAATAGTTAAACAGAAAATAAGTCTTTATTGAGAAACAATATAATTGTTAATGGTTGTGTGTCATTGATCGCACTCGAGAGTAGTGGACAATCCCCACTACTAATTTATATAATATTTATCAATACGTAACAATCGTCAAAATATGATCTATTTGAGTTGGTATGCTAAAAATGCTAAAAAAAATTGTTCTTAAAAATTAATCATAATTTATAATTTAAACCACTTTCTTTAATTTTATGTTTTGTTGTTACCTCTTGACCATAACTATCTCAAGTGATAGTCTTGTGGTTCTGAAAGCACTCTATAACAATCAGGTGAATTCAAAGCTTGTCCTTTAATGTAGGGAAACTTTAGAATCAATATTGAGATTTAAAAAAGTTATACTAGCGTAGATACCAAGAAAAAACGGTGTCACTTGAAATGAAAAAGCTGACTTTCTAGCTATAAAGGAGCAGAGAACACCTATATTATACAGAACCAATGGTAGGACTGGCAGAGCAATCAATCAAAACCTCTTTCCTTATAAAATTATAATACACTTATATTTTAAATATTTATTAACATATAAATAAATATTGAAATTTGATGAGAGAGTAAGATTTAGTTTTTAGTTTACTGTTTATAACAGATAGATATTCATTCATATAGACAGAGATTTTTACATAGTGTAAAATTATTTGTTGTCATTTTTAGTCGGATGGAGAGAAACGCTAAATAGGTTTTTTAACTCTAACAGGTCGGGGAGATTTATTGCAGAGCGGTACGGTTGATTCTGTGTGGTCATTGTTGTCTATGTCAGTATTTTCACCTACGGGGGATAACGAACCGCTTGTTTTGTTTAATGGCCAAATTTGGTCGTCGTGTCTTGTCCACGTGGCACCTTGATCTAATGTAACTTTGTGTGTTTTGTCACTTTTATGTTTCTATTCCCCCCATATTTTATTTGAGAAATTTGACTGTCTACTACTACTTCATTAGTGCTGGGTATTAGCAAATCAAATATTGTTCTAGTAGAATGCCCTAACATTAACTTAGCTGGCGTCTCGTGTGCGGTGTGTTTCTATGCATCAGCAAAAATTTGTTTAACTAGTTTAAAGAGAACGAGCATTTTTTTAAGAATTGTTTAACGATTTTGACACCTTATTCAGCGCAACCATTTGATGCAGGATGGAATGGTGCTCCCATTAAATGTCTAATACCTAATTGTTTACAGTAGTAAATGGTAGGACTGGCAGAGCAATCAATCAAAGCGCAACCCAAGAAAAAAAAATACTGAAATTAAACTGTAGATCTAATTCTTCTTCCTCATCTTTATCCCAACTACTTAGATCGACCACCCTAATCCTAAACTTCCACTTGACACGATCTCCCAGATCATTTACGTACACATCGCCGTCCTCATATCACATTCAATGACATCCCTCCATCTCTTTATTGTCTTTCTCCACCTCTTCTTCCTTCAACATTCATTTCCATAACTGTTCTTATAGCTTCTTATTCCTCTCTCGTCATAACCATCTAAATCTATTTTTTCTCATCTTATCTACGATTGACGCTACACCTATACTTCCTCTTATATGCTCATTCCTTATTCTATCTTTTCTAGTCACTTCACTCATCCATCTAAGCATTCTCATCTCTGCTACACTCATTCTCTGCTCTACTTTCTTATCAACCGCCCAACACTCTGAACCATACATCATAGCTGGCTTTATTACAGTCTTGTAGAATTTACCTTTCAGCCTCATTGTAATTATTTTATCGCATAAGACTCTCCACTTCAACCACCCGCACATAATTCTCTGTCTTACATCCTCGTCAATACCAGTACTCTTTTGCACAACTGACCCTAAATACTTAAAACTCTCCACCTTTCCAATCACGTTCTCACCTATTATCAATGACCTCCTCATTTTATCTACCTCGTGTTCATCTTTGTCAAACTCATACTCTATATACTCTGTCTTACTTCTACTTATTCTTGAACCCTTTTCTTCAAAAGCTGATCTCCAAACCTCTAGCCTTTGATTAATTTTCTCCTATACAAACAACATGCACCATGGCACCTCTCCTTGTATTTCTCTAGTAATTTCAAAGTGTACATCTAATTGTTTTGTATAAATTAAGTCTTATCAGTTTATCTTCTTTATCCATTAGTTTTCTAAAAAAAATGTCAAAATACGTAATATTTCGTAAAATTGGCATATTTACGAATATTTCATCATATTTGACAAACCATATATGATACAACTTAATGTTTCATACGAAAATTGTTTAAAATTAAATTTTACGAAATAAAAGTACTAAGTAAAAATTCTTTTCAACCCATCGTTTTATTGCTATAGCTGAAATATCTCGATCATAAGAGTTGTTAGGCAGTTGACAAGAAAGTAGAGTAGAGAATGAGCGTAGTAGAGATGAGAATGCTTAGATGGATGAGTGGTGTGACTAGAAAAGATAGAATAAGGGATGAACATATAAAAGGGAGTATAGGTGAAACGTCAATCGTAGAAAAGATGAGAGAAAATAGCTTTGGTCATGTTATAAGGAGAGAGGAATCTGAAGCTGTAATAACAGTTATAGAAATGAATTTTGAAGGAACAAGAGGTAGAGGAAGACCATAAAAAGATGGAGGGATATCAGTGAATGTGATATGAGGACGGCGATGTGAACGTAAATGACGTGGGTGATTGAGTCAAGTAGAAGTTAAGGATAAGGGTGGCCGACCCCAAGTAGTTGGGATTTAGACGAGAAAGAAGAAGAAGTAGAGTAAAAATCAAAATATGATCGAGATATTTCAGTTATAGCAATAAAATGATCGGTTCAAAAGAATTTTCAGTTGTTACTTTTATTTCGTAAAATTTAATTTTAAACAATTTTCGTATGAAACATTAGGTCGTATCATATATGGTTCGTCAAATATGATGAAATATTCGTAAATATACCAATTTCACGAAATATTACGTATTTTGACATTTCTTTTAGTAAATTAAAGGATATAGAAGATAAACTGTTAAGACTTAATTTATACAAAACCGTTAAACAAATAAAGTAACTTCAGGTTGATAATTATATCATTATATAATAGTAAGAAATTGGGATATAACTTTTTATTAATGTTTACATCAAGATATTAGACACTTAAAAGCTTTTGTATAAAAATTTGTATTTTATTATGTATTTGGAGAAATATTGTTTGTGGAACATAATTGCGGAAACGTTTATAGAATGTATCATTTGAAAAATTATATCTTTTTCACAAAAAATCAACTTGTTTTCTTTGTAACAATTTTGTGTTAATTTATTTGTAAAAATACAAAATCTATAGAATTATACATGAGGATAGTGGAAAGGCGATACGAGCAAGGCAATTACCCATGGTCCTCCAAACATAATATTGATAAAATCTGATGTTGTAATAAACCAATATATAATGTATGAATTTTGGGAATAAAGCGAAATTGGTGCATATCAATTTTTGGATAAAATGACTGATTTGATAATAATTATCTAAAAGTTAAACTATTCTTAAATATCAACGATAATGATTAAATTGAAATCATATCAATACACTTTCATTTATAATAGTAATCAAATTAAGATACATTAAATGACTCCTGAAAAATTATTAAAATTGACCTACACCCACGAACTGTGATCACACTATCACAGACTAAATGAAAATAGTTTTATATAGTCTGTGACACTATACTAAAATAATAGTTTACATAAATTTCCCACATATCGTATATTATATACATTCTTATCAATAAAGTATTATCAAATGTCGCCCCATATTTCATAACAACTCTAAAACGAAACATAAATAATAACTGACATTCTATAGAAATTAAGCTAATTAGAATCAGTCACTTTAAATGAAATGTGAAAAATTACAATAATTGAACTATATTATATTACATATTAGTAAGTTTAATGTGTTAAAATAATTTTTGTTTTGTAAAAAAATTACATGTATCCTTATTTTAGGTAAAAGTTGAAAATGGATTGTCTTAAGAAATCATTTTTAAAATACATTGTAATTACTTTGTATATTTTAAAATTGTGCCAAAATACAAATCAAGTAAAAAAAATTATTAGAAGATTACTGTATGATCTAAAGTTACGAGTATTATTTGGGCTTGAAGTTCCATTTAAATGTGTTCCTGAAAAAATACTTGAAAAACTTTTAAACAATAGTTATAATTTAAAAATAATAATGAAGTACCCATTACATATACATAAATGTATTTTTATTAGTCAACACATGTTAGATGAATTAAAATTAACTAATTTTCAATGGGTGTTCATGAATGTATGTTTTAACAAATCTTATAAACTTCCTATATTACATTATAATAGAGTTATAGTGTTAAAAGATTTGAAAGAAAGAAATTGCATTCTTACTTCAACAAATCTTTTTAATTTAAAAAACTGTGATCCATCTTGTAATGTATTTAAACTAAGATTAATTAAACCTTTGGTTGAAAATGAACCTAAAATATCACAAGAAGCTTCAATAATTGTTTCTAAGCCATTTAATTTTAATAATAGTATGCAAAAATTGATAGACAAAGCATTTTTTAATTACTTTACTTTCCCCATATTCGTTTCTGTTGGAGATGTGCTTCATATAGATTTAAATAAGTGGTATCCAGAAAATAAATATCTAATAAATCCTTCAATGACTCATAGTTTTTACATAAAAATTTTAAATTTAAAAGGTAAATGTACCAATGAAACCTTATATAACTTTAAAAAAAGTGCTTATATAACAAATAAACAAACTAAATTAATTGAGGTTCAATGTTTAAATAACATGTATTTACCCTCACAATTTTATTATTTAACAAATAACTCTAACAATATGAAAATTAATAATTATAATGATTATTTAATAAATATAATTCCTGATGGATTGCAAGATTATGGTGAGGTGATAAAATCTTGGATTCAGCCATTTATTAGCAATACGCTTGTCGGCAAGTGAACATTATAATTAATTATTCTTATAATTCTAAATAATTTACTAAAATAAACGAATTTTGCATGCAACTGTTCATGACAAAGCTAAAATATTTATCATTCATAAAAAAGTGTTTGAATTATTTTTAAATTTTAATAATATTCAATTTTACATTGAATTTGATTAAATTGGCTCTAAATATAAAAAAAGATTTATCCTAATCTTTTTTATACATCCCTAGGTATTTAAAAACATGAATTGTTATTTTGAAATTTTAAAAAATAAAATTGTTTTATTAATGAAAAATAATAAAAAATATACTTTTAACAGTTAAGAACCTTTATTTTTGGATTTGAACTGAACTTTCAGTTTTAAAGTCAAACTCAATTTTGAAACGAACATCAATTTTAATTATTTTCATACAAAAACATTTTTTAACATTATTCAATATGATATTTAGTTTTATTAATTTGATTCTCAAACTGATTTACAAGAAAAAATTTTAGATTTTATTAAATTCCATTTTGAAACTGAAGAACTTTCAAAGGTTCGTTTGATTTGGCTAGTACATGACTACTTTTAATGTAGGGGTACTGTATTTTTAAAGGATTTTCCTGTTTTCCAGCTTGGTGTCCTATTTTTAAACCTGAATTAAAAAGAATACAATTATAATTGTTTTCTGTGACATTCTGTATATCTTAAAAATATGATTAATTTTACATAATTAATTATTTTAATGAATATTTCAGATCTTCAGTCACTGAAACCACTGTTTTTAGTCTTTGGGAATAATGGCGATGGTAAAAATATTCTTATCAAATCATTAGCTCAATTTATTGGTCTGAAATATATTTCTCAATGTTGTTTTGAATGGCCAACAAACAATATTGCTCAGTTAAAAAAAAAAATAGAATATTTTTTTGAAAAAATTAGGAAACATTCACCCTGTCTTTTACATTTAGAAAATGTTGAAGTAAATATATTCATAAACTATTTCTATAATTTAATACAGTACATGTAGAATACTGTACTAATAAAAAAAAAAATTTTATAATGTTAAATATAAAATGTTAAGCGTATAATTGAGTACTTTATATAAAAAAGTGTGGCTTAAATAAATATACATAAAAAAAACATAAAATATTTATGTGCTAAGTATAATGAGTCTACATTCTAAATTGAATGTTCATTTTATTTATGTTGTGCTGAGATCAAACTTTAATAATTAAAGTTTAAATACAATTAAATATTATATTACTATGACCTGCTATATGTAACTTGTTGAGGTATACCATTCTTGAAAATTTGAGTTGTTTAATTTTAAAATATTGATAATTTAAAAAAAATTAAGGAGTAACATAAATGTCTGTCACTATCTTCAGTTTGTATAACTTTTTATTTTCTGATTATCAACTAGAAGAAAAAGGTTATATTATTGAAAAATAATTATTTTTGGAAACAAACCTTATATTTTAATTTGTGTTTTATATTATAGAAATATGTTATTTTACTATTTTAGGCTCTGTGTTTATCTTCAACAAAAGATTTAGAACAAGAGTTGAATAACATTTTAGAAAAACAAATGCAAATTAAAACTACCAAACCAATCATTATAATAGGCACTACAAATTTAAAAGAAAAATTAAGTCCTAGTTTTTTGAGGCTTTTCCTGCAAGTTCTAGAAATAAAAAATTTAAACAAAATTTCTCGAGAAAAATTATTAAAATGGATGCTGAAGAATGAATCTATTGACATTGAAACGTGTCTATTTAATAAGATCATAGAACTTACATCTGGATACAATTATTCAAATTACCTAAATATGATTTTAATAGCTACAAAGTTGGTTTCTCACTGTCATTTTAATTTTTATTTAGTTTAATTTTAATTTTTTTTTTCAGGCATAATACAAGTATAAATTCTGACAGAACTTATCAAATAAATTTATCTGAATTTGATATTATGTTTGCAATTAGTAAGTTCAGTTTTTTCTAATTATTTCAAAAATATAAAAACATTAATTAAATACAATATCTCAGAAGACATTTCTCAATGTAGATTGAAATGGTCATAATATTATCCTTTCTATTAAAATAATGTATGCATAATATTAACTAATTTAGTTATTCGTTTATTTTTAAACCAACTTGTTTAATTTATTCAACACTATGTGTAATGAAAAGATATATTGATCCTCGGGGGAATTTTAGAAATATTAATAAAAGTTTATCTATGGACTCCTAGAAAAATTCTGTCAAACATTGATAATATATATGTAAATGGTATGACCAATGTTTTATAGAATTATTTTATATATTTATTGAAGTATAATACTATATAATTATATATTGATACATTTTATATGATTTTTAATTTTCTGTTTAGATGAAATAAATACCAAATTTTCTAAATCAATAGGATCACCATCAGTACAAACTGTTAATTGGGATGATATTGGTGGCTTACAATATGTTAAAGAAGAAATTTTAATGGCTTTAAAACCTACAACTTATAATATAAAGAGATCTGGTATTTATTGTTAGTTTAAATTAATGATTTCCAAATTACAAGGGGTTAAAAATTAATTTCAATTTAATATTAGTTTTACTCTGTTGTATTTTTTTGTGTCAGTAGACTAAATTGATTAACTCTTACTGGACCAGTTTTGCTCAATAATATGTCAATAAACATAAATTGTATCTAGTTTTTCAAGTTAAGAGTATCATGGTTTAGAAAAATTACCCTTAATCTTCATGATTAAGATAAAAACATCTAAAATATTACAATTGTTATAAAACAGTTGATGTTGATATTTTTTTTTTTTTAAGTAAAAGCCGCAGCAACAAAAGCTATTGGCTGTGATTATATGCATATCAAGTGTATATTACAATAAATTAATTAGATAAGGGTAGCAATAAGAGTGAATAGAAATTGGTCACTAGTACATAAGTTATACAAATATTATATTAAATTAAACAATTCGGTGCGTTGAGGAATTTTGTCATCTTTTGTACATAGTTGAGGTCTTGTTTCAGAGATTGGGAGAGGTGGTGAGGTATCCTATTTGCTTCTCTCTAATGTTCATACTTTTGACTATTTGTGAGAATTTGATATTTTTTTTATACTTTATATTGAAATAATTTTTTGTGAACTGGACAGATAATTTCAAAATTTCTATTGTCAAACATTTTAGATATTTTAATATGTACCTTGCTGATATCATACTTTTCTGGAAAATCAAAATGGAAGACATTAATCAAAGTATGGGTTCATTCAAACATTATTAAAATATTTTCTTTTCAAATTTTTATAACCTTCTAAAAAACTTAATTTCACTAAGCCTACTTCAAATTTTAGATCATACAATTTACTATAAGATAATAATAGAAAAACTATCCAAAGATTGATTTCTAGAAGTTATCAGATAAAATCATTTAAATTTGTATAAAAATGCCCAATTTTGAAGATTTTTACATAGCAATTGGAACATTATTCAAAACTAAATTTAATTAAATCTATCTGTTTTATAATTATATGATACAATTAATTAATTAGTTAATTATATGATAAAAAGAAAGACTTAAAATCAATTAATAATTGGTCTCTAAAGTTAAAAGTCATGTAATTTTTAATGAATATGTTAACATTTTTTTAAATTTGTTTCAAATTTGCATCAAAGAATTTTACAACAGTGATTTAAATCTATGGCAAATATCAAACAATACTAATAAACGAACTGCTTCAACTTCACTGCACTATAATATCCCAATTATACTTAACTATTTTAAATTAATGTTTCATCTAATAATAACATCTTTATTTACATATTTAGACCTTTTCGTTGGGGTTGGCTTATTATAAATTTATTTTAGTACCTATGTATACCTTAATACAAAGTAAAATAGAGTGGGTAAATTGACTTTAAATACACCTATACAGCAAGATAATGTGATTAAATTCATTAAAAAAAGTATATACCATCATAAATAAAGTTAGAGTACTGCTGATTTATATCATTGATAATTAATTTTTGTTGTTTTTAGGTTTATTACTCTATGGACCACCTGGAACTGGGAAAACATTACTAGCAAAAGCTGTTGCTACTGAATGTAATTATAACTTTTTATCAATAAAAGGTCCAGAGCTATTGAATATGTACATTGGACAAAGTGAAGCAAATGTAAGAGAAGGTAAATTTTCTGATAGAGTAATGACATTTTTTTTTTACCTAATAATAGTTAAAATGAAAAAAAATTATATCTACACTACATAATTTTTAGCCTCAGCCAATCGCACAATTTCAAAGTACCCGTTTCTATTCCTTGTGATAAAATTTTCCATGAATAAACTCAGCTTGTTTTATTCACATTTTTTTCCAAAATTTTATTGCTATACAAAAAAGTATATTCTTAAAGATTGTTAGAATATGAAATGTTATATTTTTTATTTTTACAATGATTTCAAATTAGCCAATTTACAACTTAATATGCTGAAATAATATAATAAATGTAAATAAATATATTATATTATTACGATTATTAATATTATTATAATAAAATAAGATATATTATAGTAGACAAAGGAAGGATAACATTGGGTAAATACTTATTGTGTTTAGATTTTCAAAAAAAAATGTTTAATAAGAGTACCAAGTCACACATTTTTTACAAAAATTATTGTTAAGGATCAAAAAATGTTTGTCATTCATTAACAAGCATTATAGTTTCAAGAAAAACATGACTATTTTGATATCAAATTATTTTAACTGTGAATTATACTTAATTATTTTGTTCTATAAATGCTTCAAAAAAAATTTTTTTGTAATATTCAATCGTTCATGAATAGTATTTTAATTATACTGTGATGTACTTTTCATCTACTTCTTTATTTTTCATACATCTCAGATATTACATTATTTTCTAAATATAGTTTAACTTTATAATATATTTATATAGTAATTTATGAACTACAAGTTCATCTAGTCATTAATGAGATATTAAATTAAGCAAATAAAATTTTAAAAAATTGTTGGAAAACCTAATTTTAGGTTTTACTTGAATGGTTGAGAAAGATTTTTGAAATTAGGTGTTTACATGGTAAAAATTGATTGTTCCTTGTAGTGTATATACCAGGGTTTGATTTTTTTGCACTGACCTATGTATCCTCTGAACCAAACAATAGCTTTTAAAGGACGTTAAATTTGATTACAAATAATAATAATAAAATAATAAACTCTATTAATATAAATGTATAATTTATTTTAGTATTTAACAAAGCACGTTCAGCTGTTCCTTGTATTCTTTTTTTTGATGAGCTTGATTCAGTAGCGCCTAAACGAGGACAAAATGGTGATTCTGGTGGAGTTGGAGATAGGTATAATTATGTAACTTTTTTTATATATTTCATTTAATGAGCATTATTATTTGCAGAGTTGTATCACAATTGTTAACTGAAATGGATGGAGTTAATTCAGAAAATCAAGAGATATTTGTGTTGGGTGCAACAAATAGACCTGATCTCATAGATTCTGCTTTAATACGGCCTGGAAGGTAAAAAAATTTGTTAACAATATTAACATCTAATAGAAGTTTTCTCAATATTTTGTCTTGAAGATATACCTAAAGACATTTTTTACTACCCCTCCAAGAAAGTAATTCTATATTTAGCTTCGATACGAAGCTGAAAAGGTATTAATTTTACTATGATATGTTTTTTTTTTTTTTTTAATTTTTTTTTGTGTCTGTGAACGCTCAATCTCAGCTCTTGCTGCCCGTTTTTGATGAACAATACGTCAAAAAATCCCAAATTGTATCTAGTCGAATACATTAACCTCAAAAACTGAAAAAAATTCCCTCGTTCCATGTAAACGAGGAAAATCCCCCCAAAAATTACAAATTTAAAAATTGCAAATTTTCGACATATTTTCAAATTTTTTTTACCTAAAATTGCCATAACTTTTTTAAAAATGACCGAATCAATATAATTTTTTTATATATATATATATAAATACCTGAGGTATTTACTTATCATTTTATATACTTTTGTGAACATTTGACCCTTTACCAGCCCACAGGAAGGATTTCAAAATGGTAACTTTTTTACAAAAAATTAACTTTTGAAAGTGTTCCAGAAATACTGACACTTTTATACATACCTTAAATTAAAACTTATGTAATATTCTTTATTTTGAAAAAAAAAAATAATTTGACCTCTGGATTTGTCTTCATAGTGAAAGCGGACATCAAAGTTAAAGAAAAACATACTATTTTTGTGAAAAAATTCTCGATTTTATATTTTTAAATTTATATTGCTATAACCTTTGGAAAAATGTATGGATCAATATTATTATTTTTTTATAAATAATTTTTATATACCCCTTTCATCTGAGACACTTTTTTGTAAATCTGATCATACTCCTTTATACAAGGGGGGTCAAAACTTAAAACATGCGTATTGAAACTGGGACATTTTCAATTTAATTTTTGAAAGTGTTCCAGAAATACTGACACTTTTATATATATCTTAAATTAAAGCTTATGTAATGTACTTTAATTAAAAAAAAAAAATTGATCTCTGGATTTGTCTTCGTGGTGAAAATGATTACCATATTCAAAAATATGCTATTTTTGTGTGTAAAATTCTGGATTTTGTATTTTATTTTAATTTAAAATACCTGACAAGGGGAGTACACTGATTTTTATAAATATTATATAAATCAAATTGATATAGCATAGAAAGCTAAACTTATTTAATTTTGTTTGCTTTTTTTAAGTTGAGAAAAATAACTTTGAAATTTGAACTAGCTTAAATTGCCATTTTTTTTCAATTATTGGTAGCAACGTATAGTGCCGAGTCGGTAAAACTTGTGTCTTACGCGCTTGGGGTACAAGGTTTTAACCCGCGTATGGCAAGGAATTTTTTGGATTTCTTTCTTGATGCTTTTTAAATTAGAATAAAATTTCAACTCGTTTGATTTTTATCTCATTTAGATTCAATAACTCCAATAAAGATCAAGGATCCTATCACTGTAGTCGCCCCTTGCAAGAAGAAATTTCTTATTCATACTAAAATTATTTTACTATATTTTAGGTTTTAGCTTCGATACAAAGCTGAGAAGGTATTTTTTTGTGACTATCATTTATTTTCTCTGCTTATTTTTAACCTACATTTTTCAACGATACGTCAAATTATTACAATTAGTTGAAGATATAACCCTCAAAAATTGAAAAAAAATTCTAATTTATCAATTAAACAGTTACTTGTCCCATGTTCTCCATACAGACAATTAAAAACATTCGTTTTTAATGTTTACTTTGTAGTTTAATTAGTTTTTACTCTATTTGTGTATGCTCTACTAGACTATAATATTCCAAATGTTTGGTAACATGTTGCTATATAAATTATTTCTAAAAAAAATGTTTGTTAGTTTCTCCTGAATTAACAATGAATTTTTACAATTATAATCAAATTTTATAATACGCTATTGAGTAGATCTTCTTAACCACTTTTTTAGCTTTGATGCGAAGCTGAGAAGGTATTCATTTTTCTATGATGTGTTTTTTTTTTTTTTATTGATTATTTTAGTTAAAGTAAATCATTAAAATTAATTTAGTTCATATTTCAATTGTAGAATGTTTTTAAACACCAAAAGTTACTAGGAAATGATTACTATTACTTTTATTTAAGTTATCTATTACGATATAAATGCAAAAAAATATTGAGCTACTCTGATAAATTTTTATCAAAAGAAAAAAGATATTTTTGTTACTGATGTAAGTTCCTTGTAGTCCAGTGTATTTATTCATAAGTAACAAAAATTTTTTATTAAAAAGTATTGCATCAATCCCTTTAAATTTTTCTACACATATAAGCCAAGCAATATACAACTACTTTATTATTTTTATAATTTCTGTTAATTTTTATTGTGTGTTAACTTTGTTAACTGTTATAACTTTATCAAAATTGACTAAATCAGTATAATTTTTTTTTATATAGATGCATGTCTTAACCTATCATTTAGTTTTTTTTAGCTTCGATGCGAAGCTAAGAAGGTATTAATTTTACCATAATGTGTTTTTTTTTTATGTCTGTTGCCACTTTTTCTCAGCTCTCACTGGACCGATTTCTTTCAATAATACGTCAAAAGATCACAAATTGTATCTAGTTGGAAACATTACCCTTAAAAATTGAAAAATTTTTCCTCGTTCCATGCAAATGGGGGAATTATTCAAAAAAATTACAAATTTAAAAATCGGATAATTCTGTCATATTTTTCACTTTTTTTTCTTAAAACTCCCATAACTTTTTCAAAAATAAACAAATCAACATAATTTTTTTTTATACTAAAACCTTAGATATTTCCCTTTCATTTGATATCATTTTTTTGAAAATCTAACACTTAACCTGCTCATTGGGGGGGATTTAAAATAGCAACTTTTTTACAAAAACTAACTTTTTAACTTAATTTTTGAAAATGTTCCGGAAATACTGCGTCCTTTAAACATATATCAAATTAAAGCTTATTTTATGTACTATAAAATTAAAAAAAAAAATTTGTCTCGACGACCTATCTTCTATGCTCAAATGGCTACCGTATTCAAAAATATGCTATTTTTCTATTAAAATTCTAAGTTTTGTATTTTATTTTAAAATATCTTATTAGAAGAATATATTGACTTTCATGAATATTATATAATTTAATTGACATAGAATAAAGTTCATAAGACATAAGAAATTAAACTTATTAAATTTTTTTTACTTTTTTAAAGTCGAAAAAGTAATTTTTAAATTTGAGTTAGCTTAAATAGCCAATTTTATCGTTCGATGCGAATATTTTATATGTAAATACTAATTTATGATAATATTAAAACTTAGAATTGATAGAAAAAGTCTAATTGCAGATTTGAAAACATCGCGAAAAGTTGATTTAGAATGGTATATTTTTGTTACTGATGAAAGTTCCTTGTAGTTCAGTGCATTTATTTATAGTAACAAACAGTTTTTATTGAATTTTATTGTATCAAGCCTTTTAAAATTTTATACACGTAAAAATAAAGCAAAATACAACTTCTTTATTATTTTTATAATTTCTCCGTTTAAATTACAATATTAAATTATTGAATATCAATTTCATACTAAATTTAATAATTATAATTAGTATTTATTCATATATTATATTTTAAAATCAAAGAACTACTAATTAGGATATAATCAAAGAAATAAGAGTTGATGTTGCTTTTGGAATAATCCACCAATTTCTCTAAATGAAACACTATCTACAGATTTGCATCGAAACGTTTCTTATGATAGTGATTTTAATCACTGTCAAATATCATCTATACTTGTCCCATCTATGCCTTGTCTACACTGTGCCTCGACCCCACTATGGCTACCGTTTTTTTTAATTAATAAGTTTTCTATGGATTATATTTAAGTAAAATAAGAAATATTATATATATAAGGTGGTGTACAATTTTTTTATATATAAATTTGACTCTACCTGCCCACAAGAGGGATTCAAAATGACAACTTTTTTTTTTTTAGTTAAAGTAAATCATTAAAATTAATTCAGTTCTAGATATTTCAATTGTAGAATCTTTTTACATACCAAAAGTTACTTAGAAATGATTACTATGATTTCTATTTAAGTGTTCAATTACGATAAAAATTCAAAAAAATAATTTTCTGATAAGTATACTGTAAATAGTAATTATATAATTTCCTGACTGCATATTAATCTTAAAAATACCATTTTTTTAATTCTCATAAAAATTTTCTGTTTAATTATGTCAATTTCAAACCTGTAATTGAGCTAAAAGTTATAGCAACATATTTAATTTTTTTTAAAGGACCAAAAAAATAGCTTCAAAATGAAATTTTGAACTGATTATTTTTAATATAATAAAAATCAAAATCAGTAATAATTTGAAAACAAATTTTTTTTTTTCTTTATAATGCTATAACTTATTAAAAAGTGTATGAATCAACACAATTTTTTTAAGAGAAATAATATTTATATGCTTTTTTCATTCGACATACTTTATCTTAAACAGGATATTAATAAGGAAATAACAGATCATGTAGCTTTTGGAATAATCCACCAACTTTTTAAAATTAAACACTATCTAAAGATTTGCATTAAAGCGTTTTTTAGCTTCGATGCGAAGCTGAGAAGGTATTGGTTTTACTAAGATGTGTTTTTTTTTTTTTTTTTGTCTGTTACCACTTTTTCTCAGCTCTCACCGAACCGATTTCTTTCAATGATACGTCAAAAGATCAAAAATCGTATCTAGTCGAAGACATTACCCTTAAAAATTGAAAAAAATTCCCTCGTTCCCCGTAAATGGGGGAAACCTCCAAAAAAATTACAAATTTAAAAATCGCTAATTTTCGAAATTTTTTCAATTTTTTTTACTTAAAAGTGCCATAACTTTTTCAAAAATAAACATATCAATATAATTCTTTTTTATATAGATACATAATATCATTACCTTTCATTTGGTATATTTTTTTTATAAATTTAACCCTTAACCTGCCCACAAGGGGGTATTTAAAATGACAACTTTTTCACAAAAAATTGACTTTTTCAACTTAAATTTTGAAAGTGTTCCGGAAAGTCTGACACTTTTATATATATATTAAATTAAAGCTAATGTAATCTACTTTATTATGTAAAAAAAAAATTTCGGACTTTATTTTGTCTTCACGGTGAAAATGGCTACCAAATGCTATTATTGTGTGAAAATTCTCAATTTTATTTTTTACATTTTTAACATTATAATGCTATAACTTATTGAAAAGTGTATTGATCAATATAATTTTTTTATGGGAAATACTATTTTTTAATAATCCCTTTTTCATTCGACATACTTTATCTTAATCAGGATATTAATAAGGAACTAGCAGTTTATGAAGCTTTTGGAATAATCCGCCAATTTTTTAAAATTAAACACTATCTAAAGATTTGCATCGAAGCGTTCTTTTTTGATAGTGATTTTAATCACTGTCAGATATCATTATACTTGATCCAACTATGGCACGTCACCACTGTGCCGCGGACCCCCTGTGCTGGGTTTTTTTATAGTGATTTTAGTCACTGTCAGATATCATTTTACTTAATCCAACTATGCCACGTCACCACTGTGCCGCAATCCCCCTGTGCTGGGTTTTTTTTTAAATAAATCTATCTCTCACATCTAGGTCTTGTGGGAATGGCCATTATTAACTAGTAAAAAATTAATATTTAATAAATAATCAGAATTATTTTTTTTGTATTAGACTTGACAAAAGTATTTACGTAGGTGGTTGTGAAGACAAAGTATCAAAAACTAATGTACTCAAAGCTCTTACTAGAAAGTATGTATTTTAGTATTTATGCTGTCATTAATTATCACTAATATTATTCTATAAAAATAAATAGTATTAGCACAGTCACACAAAAAATATATTTTTTTCCTGCCTAAAGACCTGTTTACTGTATTTTTGAGGTAGGAAACCCCCAGCATGTCAGTGTTTTGACATTACCTTTAAAAACTCAGCCAAGCATATAAGTTGGATGAATAAATTTCATGAGTTTCCTTTGAAAATCAAAATCCTGATTTACTGGAGATTTTTAAACTATAGAGACTTTCAGCAATCCGAAAAACAATAAGCGTGATCCAACTTCTGAAGGCTAAGTTAATTTAATCCAAAAAAATATTTTTTTTTGTGTATGGCTATGTTTTAGAACATTTTGTTTGAGTGTTCCTTTAACTAAAATTTAAAAGGAGAACACTACTTGCGTGTCATGAGTAGATGTATATGTATATAAGAAAAGGAATGTTGAATAATGTTTAGTTATATTATTATTTCTAAGTAAAACATCTTATATAAAATAATCTTAAATTAATGTTAGTAGAAATTAACTAAAACTATATATACACAGATGTACTTAATATATTCATACACAAATTACCAATAAAATATACAATAAATGTGACCTGTATGTATGTCCATGGATGACAGCAACCTTAATTGGGGCTGGATTGCGAATTACAGGAGACGTGGTACAGAATGCGTTCCACAGCGTGGAAATGAAGTTAACTCGTCCCGACGGTAGAGAATTTTTGCGTATACGAAACTATTCGTGTATACACCTTTGCGATGCTTCAAAAGAGCACAAAAAAATAAGAAAAAGAATGAGAAACAATAATATATTGTTCAGTATCAACGATACTCAAGCGAGCGTTTGATTGCTAATGAATAATGACTCATTTTATCGAGTCTCGTGGAACTCGTCCAGTTATTTTTACCTACGGTCAGTCACATATTGATGGGGCGGTCACAACATAGACACCATATGACTGTGTACGCAACATCCTCCTCCATTGAAAAACGTAGATATGTCTTTCAACATATAAAGATCTTTTGGACTTCAATGAATTTCTCGGTCACCATAGCCCGTGGATCATATTATGAACAATAATGAGAAATAAAATAAATACAAATAAACCTTGGTAATGCTAGAAACATGTCAGTGTATTAACAAAAGGATTGACGACATTTTTTTTTAATACCGTTTGGTATATAATAATTATACAATAAAAAATAAAAAAAAATAAAAAGGTAGATAAATATACATAATATTTACATAAAAATATACTCTCAAACAGCTTGTAGGATTATTAAAGGAAATAATGACGAATAAGAAGGAATTAATGCAGAAAATAACGAAATTCAATTAAACAAAACGTGTAATCAAATATTTTAAGAAGGCGAATCTGGATCAGTCCGTAATACCGCTAATTTAACCACTGGTCGTTTCATCGTGGTCTCCGCCGTGCGAATAATAGCGATTCTAACTATGTGGTCTGGACCGGGGTGTACCGCTTCAACTACACCAAGTTTCTATTGAGTTTACGATGCTTCAAAAGAGCACAAAAGAAAAAGAATGAGAAACAATAATATATTGTTCAGTATCAACGATACTCAAGCGAGCGTTTGATTGTTAATGAATAATGACTCGTTTTATCGAGTCGCGTGGAACTCGTCCAGTTATTTTTACCAACGGTCAGTCACATATTGATGGGGTGGTCACAACAAAGACAACATATGACTGTGTACGCAAAACATTTGTCACCTTTTTATTTAAATAAAAACTGACCAATTATTTAATTTCAAATAAATATTTTGTTTTGTAAAGGCATAAATTTTAAAAAAATACAAAGAAACTTTATTTCAATTGATTAGTTAAATAATAAAATATTAGACTTCCTTTAGCTTAATATAAAAAAATATTTGCACTTGTTTACTTAACGCCTATGCTTTGCTACAAAACAAAAAAAATCCCAAATTTTAAATACCAATTAATCCTATTTTAATATAAAAAACTTAATTTAATGTATTTAATTCTTAATTAATAAAAATTATTCAGTAGTCAGCAGGCAATTATTTTATCTTGTGGTTGATAATTGTCCGATTTCCATAAACCCAGTCATTTTTATAGAAATACATTTAGATAGAAATTACCATCATCATATAGACAGATTTGTTAAAAATATTTATAAAATGTATTTAATATACATATTTAAATACTTCTTCTTTTTACTCGCTTTAATCACAACTACTTAGGGTCGGCCACCCTTATCCTAAACTTCCACTTGACACAATCTCCCACATCATCTACATTCACAACAGCTGTCCTCAAATCGCATTCAATAGCATCCCTCCATCTTTTTATGGTCTTCCTCTACCTCTTCTTCATTCAACATTCATTTCCATAACTGTTCTTATAGCTTCTTATTCCTCTCTCTTCATAACCATCTAAATCTATTTTCTCTCATCTTATCTACGATTGACGTTTCACCTATACTCCCTCTGATATGCTCGTTCCTTATTCTATCTTTTCTAGTCACTCCACTTACCCATCTAAGCATTCTCATCTCTGCTCTACTTTCTTATCAGCCGCCCAACACTCTGAACCATACATCACAGTTGGCCTTATTACAGTCTTGTAGAATTTATCTTTCAGCCTCATTGTAATTCTTTTATCGCATAAGACGCCAGACGCTTCTCCTTATTTCCACCACCCGCACTTAATTCTATATCTTACATCCTCGTCAATACCAGCACTCTTTTGCACAACTGACCCTAAATACTTAAAACTCTCCACCTTTCCAATCACGTCCTCACTTATTATCACTGATCTTTTCATTTCACCTACCTCGTGTTCTCCTTTGTCAAACTCGTACTCTATATACTCTGTCTTACTTCTACTTATTAAAGTAAAACACTTTTCTTCAAGAGCTGATCTCCACACCTCTAGCCTTTGATTCATTTTCTCCTATTAACACAAACAACATGCACCACAGCACCTCTCTTTGTATTTCTCTAGTAATATCACCCATCATTATAGAAAATAAGTAAGGGCCTAATGCAGAACCTTGGTGCACTCCTACTCTTGCCCGAAAACCTTCTGATACTCCTCCTATGCTTTTTACCCTAGCACAAGTACCATCATACATATCTTCTATTATATTATTGTACCTTTCGGGACTCTTTTCCTCATTAATCCTCACTTTAAAATCTCTCTCGGTACTCTATCATACGCTTTCTCCGAATTTATAAATACCACACACAGCTTTTTCTTCTTTTCTCTAAACTTTCCTATTAATAATTTTCATCATATAAGGAATCATAATGATTATTCAGTATAGTAAATGGATGCTACACTAAGAAGTATTTAATATTCTAAATACTAATAAGTGCCAAAAATATTCTAAGTGTATTTAGAGTACTTAACATATAGAACATATTTTAAAATACAAATTACCATAAATAGCTTTAATACTGAAATTCTAATTACAAGATTGGTAGAATCATTAAAATGAACAAACTTGGTTAAATTATTTTAAAAATAAAAACTTACTTAATTTTTATTAGGTTTAAATTGAGTTCTGATTTTCTTCTTGAAGATATCGTGGAATATTTACCAAATATGATAACAGGTGCTGATTTGTATGGTATTTGTTACAATGCATGGTTGATCAGTGCAAAAAGAGTCATTCAAGATAAAAATTTAGTGAAAGGTATTAATATGAACAAATAATATACTTAATAAAATGCTTACTATCGAATTTTTCAAATAATTACCTAAAATTTATTTGTTTAGGTATCTCAAAAGAAGGCTATGAAAACAATATTATTGTCAATAAAGAAGATTTTATAGAATCTTTGAAAAATCAAAACATTATTTAACTATTTATTTTATTAAAATCTTTAATAAATAAAATTAATTCAAGACTGAACTAATAAATAACTGAGTTTATTAAATATTCTTGAAATTTTTTTTTCAATGAAAAATGAAATCTTGATTTTTAATAGTTATTAATATTTTAAAAAAATTATTAAAATTGCAAATTAGATAAAATACTCATATTTGTCAGTTACGATTTATCGGTCATATTGTACGGACGTGTTTATCTCGCGTACGTTTATAGTTACCCGCCTATTTTTGGAGTACTATTCTGCTTATTCATAGTTTTTATCAATTTTGAAACCATTGTTTCGCCATTTTGGCACATTTACGGTGTCCACCGAGGCTCTGGATGCAATCCAGACCTAATCATGGAGGAGGTGATCAGCAACACTCCCCACTGCGCCGTAGAAGCACTTTGCAATCTTCCAACCCACAAATCACCATGGATAATTCTCGTTATTGTGGTAAGAACAATCAAGGTTCTAAATCTCCAACTAGCCCTTTACACAAAAAACCTATCTGACGATAAACCAAAATCTAATGACCCCAATCTCAAACTAGCAGCATGGGTTGTAGCTCACCTGAAGTCATCGCGATGACGTCACCCGGTTCGCCAACTTAAAACATAAACTCGCTCTATGTCGATTCTCCTAATATATCAACAGTCATGCAACCCAATGTTCCTAAATGCTTTCCACTACACTACATTGGTCCTTTTAACGTACTTATTTCTGCATCTAGCGATAATAACTTAGGTAATTTTCACCTAGTTAAGCTCGGTAAAACTGTTTCCAAACTATTTTCTTGTATTCTGAGCATAAACTCTATTCTAAGCGTGTGAAAATCACGTTTGATTCGGTTATTAACGCCAACAATTGACTCACTTCTCCTACTCTTTCTGAACACGGCTACTCTGCGAATATTCGTAACACTTTACTATATAGTATTGGAATCATACGTCTTGACAAAAGTACCTCTGAAGAAGACTTTTGGGAAGGTTATGAATGTTCAGTCAAAGTTGTTTCATTTAGACGCATTAATATAAAAAAAGATAAGATCCTAGTTTCTTCAAATTTAGTTGAACTTAAATTTTTGTCAGCAACTCTTCCTGAAAAATTATTAATGTACAAAGTTATTTTCGATGTTTCTACGAGTATTCGTTCTCTTGTCCAATGTCGCAAGTGTTTATGTTTTGGTCACACCTTCAAATTCTGTCGCAGTAAGGAGTGCTGCAGTCACTGCGGCCTCTTTGACCATACTGAATCTAATAGTAACGTCAAGTTAACCACAACTCCTTCGTGAATTTTTTGTAAACTTAACCACGCTGCGACGGATAGATCTTGCAGCGAATTGTCTGTGCAAAAGGTCATTAAAAAAATAATGGCCACAAACAATGTCTCGTTTTCTGAAGCCTCCTCGATCAAACGTTCCAGTTTAGTTAATAAAGCTTTTACCTTTTCTGATATTGCTAAAAATACAAATATATCTAATGTCGAAGTCGTAACTTCTCCTTCCTTTCCTTCCCTTAGTCATTCTACCAATACATATATAAATAAACAAAAAACGGTAGCACAGTGGGGTCGCGGCATAGTAGAGATTGCATAGTAGGGTCCAGTATAGATTTAATCTGACAGTGATTAAAATCACTATCATAAGAAACGCTTCGATGCAAATCTGTAGATAGTGTTTAATTTTAAAAAATTGATGGATAATTGCAAAAGCAACATCAACTTCTATTAAAATAAAATACAAAACCCATAATTATCATACAAAAATAGTATATTTTTCAATATGGTAGCCATTTGCGTATAGAAGATAGATCGTCGGGACAAATTTTTTTTTTTCATTTTGTAGTACATAAAATAAGCTTTAATTTTATATATGTTTAAAGGACGCAGTATTTCCGGAACATTTTCAAAAATTAAGTTGAAAAAGTTATTTTTTGTAAAAAAGTTACTATTTTAAATCCTCCCAGTGAGCAGAATAAGTGTTAGATTTTCAAAAAAAATTATATCAAATGAAAGGGAAATATCTAAGGTTTCAATACAAAAAAATATTATTTTTATTTATTCATTTTTGAAAAATTTATGGCAGTTTTAAGTACAACAAACATCCCGATAAAATGTAATTATTATCGCAAACATTACATTTTTTTTAGAATTTTCGACAGCCATTTGCACATAGAAGATAAGATGTCGGGACAAATTTTTTTTTTTCATTTGATAGTATATAACATAACCTTTGATTTGATATATGTTTAAAGGACGCAGTATTTCCGGAACATTTTCAAAAGTTCAGTTGAAAAAGATCTATGTTTTTTACAATATTTTAAGTTTTGAACGCCCCCTATATAAGGGGAAATTGTCCAATTTTAATAAAAAGTATGTCAAATGAAAGATGTACTTATAATGTATTTAGAAAAAAAAAATTTGTGCTGATATATACATTTTTCAAAAAGTTATAGCATTTTTAAGTTGAAAATTTAAAATCGAAAATCGAAAATTTTAACACAAAAATAGTGTTTTTTTAACTACGGCAGCCGTTTAAATGTAGAAAAAAAAGTGTCGGGACAAATTTTTTTTTTTCATTTTGTAGTACATAAAATAAGCTTTAATTTGATATATGTTTAAAGGACGCAGTCTTTCCGGAACATTTTCAAAAATTAAGTTGAAAAAATTAATTTTTGTAAAAAAGTTGCCATTTTAAATCCCCCCCAATGAGCAGGTTAAGTGATAGATTTTCAAAAAAATGATATCAAATGAAAGGTAAATATCTAAGGTTTTAGTATAAAAAAAAATTATGTTGATTTGTTGATTTTTCACCAGTATAGATTTAATCTGACAGTGATTAAAATCACTATCATAAGAAACGCTTCGATGCAAATCTGTAGATAGTGTTTAATTCTAAGAAATTGATGGATAATTACAAAAGCAACATTAACCTAAATATTAAAATAGCATATTTTTGAATACGGTAGCCATTTTCGCATAGCAGATAGGTCGTCGGGACAAATTTTTTTTTTCATTTTATAGTACATAAAATAAGCTTTAATTTTATACATGTTTAAAAGACGCAGTATTTCCGAAACATTTTCAAAAACTAAGTTGAAAAAGTTAGTTTTTGTAAAAAAAGTTGCTATTTTAAATCCCCCTTGTGAGCAGAATAAGTGTTAGATTTTCAAAAAAAAATATATCAAATGAAAGGGAAATATCTAAGGTTTCAATACANAAATGATATCAAATGAAAGGAAATTACATAAGGTTTCAATATAAAAAAATATTTTTTTGATTTGTTAATATTTAATTATATGTTAATATATGGCAGTTTTAAGTACAAAAAACATTCTTATAGAAGGTGGATTTTTATCGCAAATATTACATTTTTAACACGCTTATATTAGTTTCACCTGTATGTATGTATGTTTGTAACTCTCCAAACGCCACGCGTTATCGCATATTCCGTCGTCTAGACTAGACTGTCATAACGCATTCACCCCACCCCACGCCTCGCTCACCACACGACGGCACACTATTCCTATAAAAATTTATTTTTAGTTATCTTACCCGTACGCGCGTGCTTGTCATTAATATTATATATACATAAACAAATTTTTATTTTGACCGACCATTATCATCCGCGTGCATTCGTCTTACGTATATATTCCTACCGCCGTTTATACCTCAGGAATAACGTTAGTCCGACCCGCCCGCCCACAAAACACGGCTATACCTAATGCATGATACGTTTACGTAGTTAAGTCGCATTATTTGTACATGTATACATATTCTAATTACTATTAAAATTAATATATTAACACGATTTATTCTAATTAAGAGATATAAAGTATTCATTCCGATTACGAGGGATGATTTCCGTATCGTCATTTTTCGTCACTACCTCCACGTTCCGGGAGTGAGTAATTTACGCGCCTGCTGCTTTCCTTGGATGTGGTAGCCGTTTCTCAGACTCCCACCCCGGAATCGAACCCTGATTTCCCGTTACCCGTAACAACCATGATATTGATAGTAACTACTATCGTAACATGAAACTAAAAAGTAAAAAATAAATATAGTTTAAAAGCGTGTTTTTTTAGTTTTTTTAATTATATTTATTAACACGCTTATATTAGATTCACTTGTATGTTGTGTGTTGTGAGTTGTTTGTAACTTTCCACGCACAAGCGCACGAGACTAGACGGTCGTAACGCATTCACCCACCCCGCTCTACAGTCGTCGAAAATAATATTTTCCAACCCGTAGACGCGCGCGTGTCATCAATTATATATATATATATATATATAACAAATTTTTATTGTAATTGACACAGCCCCGCGTCGTTTTACGCCGCGGTGCAAAGTCCAGCAAGTGNTATATAACAAATTTTTATTGTAATTGACACATACCCGCGTCGTTTTACGCCGCGGTGCAAAGTCCAGAAAATGCCGCACGGCCGACGACGTCCTGCCGTTAATGATACCGTTGTCCAAGTGACAACGTCAACAAACCGATCCGCACTCGCGCACTGTTGTCATCTACGCTGCTAACCTTTTGACGCCCGAGGATCACGCCGGACATCGCGTCGTCGACGCCATCAAAAGTGTCGCGATATTATGCGAAGTTCATATATTCCTACCGCCACCGCTAATATTAATATATATATTAATATTTATACGTATATGTTAATATTCATTTATATATTCTTACAGCCGACGCTTCTGCCTCGTGTATAATGTTCACCCGCCACAAAACACGGCTACACCTCATGCATGATACGTTTACGTACTCAAGTCCCTTTACATGTATATATACAGAATGGCCCACCACTCACTGACAACTTAAATAACTTTTGATCCAGTTAATATTTTTAGCTGATTTTTTTTTCAAATAATAGTTATACGTTAGGTCTATAGTTATATCTCAATAATTATTTTTTTTACATTTTATTAAAAATATTAATTACTTTTAAATTTTAAATAAAATGTAAAAAAAAAA
>NW_026099573.1:15071720-15108982 GCF_025091365.1 Daktulosphaira vitifoliae
AAAAAAAATTATGTTGATTTGTTGATTTTTGAAAAAGTTATGGATGTTTTAAGGAAAAAAAGTAAAAAAAACACAGAATTTACTGATTTTTAAATTTGTAATTATTTTTGATATTTCCCCTATTTTCGGGGAACGAGGGAATTTTTTTCAATTTTTAAGGGTAATGTCTCCAACTAGATATGATTTGTGATCTTTTGACGTATTTTTGAAAGAAATCGGTCCAGTGGAGCTTAGAAAAAGTGCAACAGACATTAAAAAAAAAAAACACATAGTAAAATTAATACCTACTCAGCTTTGCATCGAAGCTGTAATTTAATTCTTGTTGTTACATATATCAGAAAATGACTGGTCAATAACAACTTTTGGAACAGTACTCTGAAAGTTATTCTTATTTTTATACAATGGCAGGACAAAGATTACAGCCGGGAAATGACTAGTGATAAAAATAGCAACACCAACTCTTCACCTTATTCGTTACTTAAATATATACATAAACATCTGACAAATCATGATATATATTTAACTAAAAGAAATCAAAAAAATTTCCAATAGTGTATTTATTTTGATAGTAACTGGGTGGTTTATGATAAATCAATCACTCTTTACATTTCACATAAACTTCTTGTATCTTTAACATATCAGTTATGGAAAAAATTGTTCAATATTATCCAATTCTAAAATTTTATGTGCTTAATAAGAAATATATTAAGTTAAAATAAAATAACAACAAACAGTAATAATTAAATCAATATTCAAATATATCACATAACAATTTTAATACCATTAAGTTACGAATACGAGATCAATAATAATTCTTTTCATCTTCAAGAAACTAATGAATGTACACAATTCATACATTTCATAAAAGTAATTAAACTCTCATTACAAAAATTTCAAAAAAATTAATTTTAAGTGTATAATTATTATTATTACTACTATTAATAATGTTCATAATTAATGTTATTTGTTAATTTCTTCTAATAACAATACATGATACAACATAATAAATTCACTTAATACCACTAAAAATAATTCATCTATTACTATAAATACTAGTTCATAAATAATATTTATTGAATTGTTAACTCGTCTATTGGAGGTGGCAGTGGGGCCCATGATCTCACAACATCATCTAAACTTCCATACACACAAATTTTTTGAGAATCATATGATGTACAAATGACATTACGATGGATATCTTTAGAATTTGGTAACTGCAATCCACTATTTATATCAAAAATTATTAACCCATGGTTTGATGGCATAAATGCAATATCTTCTTTCAAATTTTCTGTAGTTGCAAATTGATATTCTTTATAAAATGTGTTTTGATTTAGTTCACAAAATATTACTTTGTCATAATACCCATATCGTATTTGTCCACTACTAACTTCCCTAAAGAAACATATTTTAAAATCAATTTAAAATAAGAGCAATCACATAAAAAATGCTCGTTGCTACATAGATAAAACAGTTACTTTTACACAATTTTTTTTTCTTTTTTACTTTGATAGCTGTTTTTGAACATAGAAAAAAGTTATTAGAACAAATTTTTTTCAAACTTATAATAAATTGCACTGACTTAAATCTAACAAATACTAAAAAACGCAGAATTTTAAAAACAATTTTATAAGTTCACTTAATATAAAATTTTGCTATTTTAAATACCTTCTTATAAATAATTAATGGATTATATTTTCAATAAAAAAATTTACCTAATGAAAAGGATATACCTAAAATATTTATAAAAAGAACTCATTTTGATTCAAATTTTTAAAGAATGTGTAGCAATTAGTGAAATAACAATCAATAATTTCATCATATAATAATTTTGGTGTTCTTGTTATGTACATTTAATTTTATTATTTTGTTAATTGTATTTAAATTATAGATAAATATTTTAGAATTAATTGTTATTTTAATTCAGATATTAATAAAGAAAACTATATATGCTGAGTTAGGTAGTGACAATATTATTAGAAGTAAAATTTTATATTTTATTGTAATAATAAAATAAACAATTACTATTTAACTATGAGAATATACATAAATTGGAAAATTACTGTAAATATAAAAATAACAATTTTACTTGAATTCCATAAAAAATGTAGTAATTGTAAATTAAATCAATTATTACTATATACCATGATTTAATAGTCCCTTTGTTGTCTATAGATATTATACTGACTCCATTGTTATAAAATCGTAAACCAGCAACAGGCTGTTGATGACTAGGAACTTGACTAAATGATTGGTCACTACAAAACTTTAATAAAATTTCTTTTTGAAAACGAATATCCCACAAAAATATATTTCCATTTTCATTTCCAGTTGCATAAATTAGTTCATTGCTAGGATGCCAATGAAGAGCTCTAATAGGTTTTTGTTCAACTGCTTGTGATGTCATTACTACATTACCAACACGTAAATCAATAATGAAAACATTTCCTTCTTTTCCTGAAACTATATTTCATGAAAAATTATAAAAAAATCAAACTATATAATTTTAGACAAAAAATTAACCCAAACTGTGAGTATGGGCTATATTTAATCTAAAAATTTGAAATTAAATTAATATTATAAGTATAATATAACCCCAAACCTTTTAAACACTTACCAGCAACATAGTCATGGGAAGAATGATTTTTAGTTGTAGTAACATGATTAATAACTTTTGAATTGATTTGTATAACTTCAATAATATTTCCAATAGAAGCATCCCAGAATTGAATAGAAGTTCTAGTACCGACTGAAAACATTGAACAATCCCAAAACCAGTGAATTGAGTTTGGTGGAGTTAGAGTACGCACTTCATCAGGTGGAATTGGTATTTTCATTATTGTATCATAAATTGTAGCATTTGAATGCACATTAAAAATAGCAACAGTACTATTACGACTTAATGTTAACAAACTAAAAAAATATATTTATTATATTAGCTTTGATTAACTATAATATATATATATACAGAATGGTCCAAATTTAGTAAGACTGATTTTCTCCAAAACTATTGAGAATTTTAAATTTTTTTTAAAAGAAAAAATACTTTATAACAATATGTAGTCAATTACCTTTTTTTATTTCATCAGATTTCAAAGAAAATTCTTAAATGGAACTTTTAACTTAATAATATAATAGGAAAAAAGTAATAACAATTTTGTTTTTTAATTATTTTCATCTGATGAACTATTCATCTGTTACAGCATTTTAATACATAAAGCGAGTGGTACAGTTTATATTGGTGTATATGTTATCAACTGAAATTTGGATTATCCTGTATATACTAAATATGTTTATACAAATTAATACATTACTATTTGCTTTCTTTTGGATCTATTTCCATACTTGTAATTTCATTACGGTCACTAGGACAAATGTCATGCCTAGATGATTTTTCCCATTCATAACCTATTTTATTTAAACTGTGTAAAGTTGCTAACCGTTTATATTCAGTTTGAGCAAGTGTTCCTAAACGTCTTTGTTGATCCAAATCTATTATGCGAGTATACTTTCTTGACTGTTAATTATAAAAATTAATTTTGTACAACAGAACACTACTTATTTATGATATTAAAAATATAAGAAAATTAAAAAAATTTAATTCTATAGTTTTATTTCTATTTTAATTTAACAGTTAAATAAATTGAATTTACCTGGAGGGAAAAGTATGACATTTTTCATACCAAAACTGATGTTGACAAATCGGTATCTTAAATCTATAATATAAAATCATACATTATGAGAACGAATTGTACATTTTGATGTTTAAATAAACTACTATAAATTATTGATGGTGTAAATGAAATATTCAATAGCGATCCATTAAAATTCTCATTAATTAGTCAACAAATTGAAACTAATACATTTGGGACGTATTAGCATTGTATTTTCATTGCTTGTTTCTTAATAACAATCGCTATCACTAAACATATTATATAATAACATTTTATGGTAGATCAACTTTTTTGACATATCAAACGATATGAAATATTAAGTTAGATGCTAAAATGTTGTAATTCAGTCAATTTTGAACAATTAGGCTGTAATTAAGAAGTATAATATATATTATCATACTTTATATAGTTTCAACACAGATAAGATAAACCCAGATGGTGCACTTTTTAATTTACGAACCTGCCGTAAATCAGTGACACTATATATAAGGAATTAATTAACTGTTCAGCACCCTTTCTCATATTATTATATCGAGTAATTGATTATACTTGTATACATGAGAATCAATGCATATTAAAGGATTTCAAAAAATAGCCAAAATTTGATTATCTTCAATGTATTATTTATTGGTAAATTTTTTTACCTATGTTTAATCTACCTACATCAGTTTTTTTAACTCTAAGGCAGATTAAATAATGCGATTTTATCTAGTCTACTACTGAATGCTAAATATGATTATAATAATTACAATTCAATAAAAAGTATCTTCTGGGCAAATTTTTAAAAATATTTTCCCATGCTTTTTTATTTCTTATCTATTTATATGAAGGATAATAATTTAGAATTGATAATGGTTAATCGTTATTTATTTCTAGAATTCATAATTTCTAAAATTTAAAAAAAATGATTTCCATTACCATTTATTATTAACCATTTAAGAAACGCAGGAGTTGGGTTTTAAGTTGTTTTTTAAATGATATAATACATCATTAAAATGTTGTGTATACTATTACGGACCAAGTATTTGACCCGCAAGTAATTAAACTTCTATTTGTTCTTGGGCACAGTTCTAAGAACCCTTAGTAGTACTATATAGTGATATAAATAATATTGTCGTAAACGCCTTTTTTTATTATATGTTAATAGTTAAGTACTTTTTAGTTATTAAGATGTTGCAATTATATTTTAATGATATTTTGTTATTACTAAATACTCTACAACCTTGTATACTTTCATTTATTTGTAATATAAAAGGAGGTATGAACACTGCGTAAGTGATCAGTATTCATAGTGAATGTTGCATTGTAGTATTTACTTTGACTCTTTCTATTGGTACTCTTCCAAGTGGCTGGAAACGGGCGTAGAATACCCTGATTCACCACAATATTTCAAATAGACCAACACAATAAATTATCAAATAAGTAATTACACCTTATATATTATAAAAGGCAAGCTAAAAAAAATGCTTTATATTCAGTGATTTTTTTGGGTAAGGAGGCTGTAAACATTGGACCACCAAACCAAAATTTCAAAAATTATTAAAAAAAACAGATTTACAACAATTTGAATAAACATTACGGCCAATTTCTAAATAGCCATAGTATTATCACTATTATCAGCGCAAAGACGTTTGCAAAATGAACAACTGTACCATACTTCATGCTTTAAATATTTTACATAGTATACTTAAAAAAAGGATTATCTTATTTGTGATTAACGCCTCGCATGTACAATTTGCACAGGTCTTACAAATAATAAACAGCCTGTATTACAACATAGACAAACAAGGCAGTTGCCTTAGGCCTAACATTATTGAGAGTTATTTTGATATGTGAAGTAGTAATTACACTTTCCCAATGGATACAAGACAATTTTTTATTTAACATAACACCATAGATTCTATGGTGTTATGTTAAACATTCTGTTCTTCTATGGCATAGAAGAACATAATTGTATTCACGTGGAATTCACGAGATCTAAATTTTCCCATTAATATAAAATTATGGTAGTTGGATATTGTAGATGATAAAACCTTCTATATAACTTTCGGAACGTAGAATTCTGAAATGAGGACCCCTCCTATAGCAAGTTTCTAATTATATTACTGAAAAGAAGCACTAATTCAATTACTACCTAGGGGCCCTGAAACTTCCGACTTTAATCATAGAGCGGACACTGATTATCACTGTCCCCTGAGATTATTAGGGAGACTACCTAAACGCCACACTGTTCCGTCCTATTGGAGTATACTAAGATTCAAAATTTTTTATACAATAACTTATTAAATTTATAATTTTGCATTATAAATATTTTTGTATATTTAGGTTACTTTTTATCATATTTTTAAATTATTGAAAACCCTATAATTATAAAAACAAAGTAGCCATTACTATAGTAGTGGTTTTAGAAATTACTCCCCCAAAAGAATTGTCATTTTGTATTAATTTTCTATAGTAAAAATGTACATTACTGTGTAAATTCTCTAGTTATATTCAAAAATAATACTGCGGAGATGGCAACGCTCTGATGAAAAATAGAGAATTGATAATTCATCAAAACTACAAATTGTATCTAAATAAAATTTTTTTTAATTTTATGAAGTAATTTGAAACCTTTATTTCTGTTTACATGTTACTAGTGTTTCTTAATAAAAAGTAGGATACTAGTAAAATTAAATATTATAAAGGATTCTAATAATTCAGTAGTAAAAAAAAATAATTTTATTTTACTGAAATGATTGGTATGAATGTTAATATCAAAGAAAAATAAATAAAGAGATTATAAATAGCTAATTTTCATAGAATAAATAAACTTTTGTAAAATAAAGAATAAAAAATTTATCAAAAATATAAATTACACAAGCACTATCATTCTATTTCTAAATCTAGTAATATTACAATTTTATTTATTTCAGATTCTTGTACTTTTATATTTATTTTCCTTTTACTTCTTATAAGCGATCTAATACATTCTAAAATTTCTTTTTTATTACATGGGTTTGACAAGTAATCATCAATACTAATACATTTAGATAACAATTTTTTCAAAATGTTTTCAGCATTGAAACTGTAACAAAAAACTTCTATTGCTTTATTCTCCAAATTTCCATGCAAAAAAATCATTTTAAAAAAAAATGTCAAAACAATTTTATTTTTGCAAATAGGACAAATATATTCAATTTCATTTTCTGAGAATTCTGAAACTTCTAATGAAGATTTTGATATAAATGCAGAACATTTTAAACAATAACCTAAAACAACCTCTGAATTATCATCAAATATACATGGTTCGGAGTAAACTAATCTGCAAGATGAAATAGTTTTAATGTCATTTAGATTTTGTGATGATTGGAAATTATCAGATGGAATATTTTTTTCATTTTGATTGTAGACTTCAACTGAAGAATCTAGATTATTATCACAATTCATGTCATCCAAACATGTGTTATTAATGGACTGGTTAGAATTATTATTTTTATTAGAATGTATTGAATTTTGAGATAATGCTTCAATCATGGAACTATTATCTGATAGAGATAGAATGATGACTGGTAACTGAGTATTTATATCGTCTATTGAAACATTTTTAGAATTTAGTTGCCCTTCGTCTTCTGAATAAACTACATAAGTTGCCTCATTTCTTACCGAAAAATTTTTAATTGGAGAACAGTTAACAAAATCATCTTCTGATAAATCTGAAGTAATAGAAACAGATTTTGATAAAAGTTCTTTTTGATAATCAGTAGCACCAATTGATTTTTTCAACTTCTCTTGGCTTAATATTTTAGAATCATTGATTATTGGCAGTGTTTTTCCAGGTTTATCAATATTTGGTAGTTTATTATCAATTACATTAGATTCTTGAACATCACAATTACTCTCAAGATCAATTAGTATGGGATTTTCATTGCAATATTGTGTACACAATAAGTTATATTTAAATAAAAAAACAAATGATTCAATTTCAGCTTCAATTCTTAAACAACGAGTAGTATTAAAATATTCTGTCCTTATTGGATCTAATAAGTTAGAAGTCACTCCATTTAAAACAATCATCACATCATTATCATTAGAATTACTTAAAACTTTACTTAACAATTCATTTTTTTCACTTTTTACGTTGATTAAACAAACAATAAAATTTTTAATTTGTTTTCTTAAACATGAATTCAATGATTTTTGAATGACAAGTTTTGTTACAGTTGTATCTAGCATGACAACATCTTTTCTATTTGTACTATTCAATTCGATTTTTTTTTTTATGTTCTTTAGTTTTATTTCATATGCATTTTTTATATGACTAGTATGGTACTTTAACAAATAATCATTGATATCTTTTTCATTTTCAATAGAAATTGTTAGTAAATTAGTCCACATCTTTTACCTATAACAAATAATAAGAATTTATAGATATTTCAGAACATTTTCTAAAATAGGATATTTTTGTAAAAAATACAATTTATTTAAATTTATTTTTTCAAAATTTTGTAACATGTCATTTCTCAAATATGTAGTTCATACATAGAACTTTTTTTAATGCATATAAAATTATTCTCATTGACACAATAATTGGAGTACTTTGAATACTAAACACCCCTAAAACGTTAAACTATTTATACCTATGCTGAGTTACTTTTTAAATCTGTAAAAGTAGCACAATTAGAAATTTGTTTAGGCGTTCCAGATAGCTTTAATAACATATAACAGTGGAGAAATTGGTAAAAGTACCATCATACATATTCTCTATTATATTAATATACCTTTTCAAGACTTTTTTTCCTATTAAGTTTTAAAGTTGTTACTATAGTGACAACCATAGATAATAATTGAGGAAGAAGAAAACTACTAAAGGAATATAATAAAAATTTTCAGAAAATAAATTCTTTAATTTAACTGTATACTTACTGATACAAGTATCTTTGGCTATTTACTAATGCAATCTGGAAATAATTAAAAATATTTATTAATCAAAAAATATAAGTTATTACGCATTTAATAAAACAACTCTTTTTTTTATAAATGTTAAACAAAATAACTATATTTTTTAAAAATAAGATATAATAGTAATTAAAATAATAGTATCTAATCTAAATTTATATCCTTTCTAATTAGTATGATTTCAGATCATAGGCAAGTCTCAGATTATTGCTCCACTGAATATTTTGACTCACAGCTTTTGTTTTTACTTCGTCTATCAGTGATTAAATGATAAATAAAATTATTTCTTATCAATAATTAAATAGTTGCAAAAATATACGCTCCATAAATTGGTTCTTAGGTGACTAATATGAGAAAATTTACAGCATAAAAAAAATACATCTTCACCTCATAATTATTATCAAAATTAGAATGAGATCTATCAGGTAGATCATTCATCTAGTAATTTTCATGAGAACACCTTTTTTTGATTACTTATAACAACTATTATTGAAAATTAATTTTGATAATTATGATAATTAACTAGTTTTTAAATCGGGAGACAAAGGATATTTGCAGGATCTTGTGTTATTCACTAACCCCAACAGTAAATTTGTCATAAATTTTCTCGTCATAGTAATTATTATTTAATAACCAGGGGATTCTAAACATTTAAATGCGGTCTTGTTAGGAGTTTTAGATCTACATGTTTTATTATTATCAATTTAGTACTATTGTATTTTAACAACCATTTTAGATATTGCCGCTTTTATACAAATTTATTAATCGAAAAATTTCATTAGTTAATTTCCAAACAGGTATCCAAAAAGGTGAATAAACCTCGAATTTAATTATTAAATACTAAGTGACCCAGACTATGAGAGAGGGCTAGGGATTGGTAAGGTTGTTTCCATAGCCTAACTTAAATTAGCAAAAAATAAATTAAACATTTTTTGGCTCGTTTTTTCAATATTTGTACAAATGTAATTATGTAGGAAGGAACCTTCTTGGAACTCCTGCCCCTGTGCCCAAGTAATTTAATCTAGCTCTGGATATATAACATTACGTTTTTAATATAGGATTGTCAGTAGGGGTCAGTTAAGAAGGGGTTTTATTTATTTATTGACAAGCGATTGCCGTTCAAGTTGTAATATTATTTTCATCTCTAATATTATTGTAAAACTCAAATGTATACCTTAAGTAAAAATTAAAATTGTTTAAAAATTAAAAACGTGTGTAATGATACATTACATACGTTTTTCTCATTCTGTAACAGATTTTTGATTTTTCTTCTGAAAAATTACAAGCTTGTAACCCGTAATTGTTTATTTTACTAATAACAATTAGTAAAATAAATAACAATAACAATTGTCGTCAGGTTACATACATATTTACTTTCCTCTCTACAATAAGCATAACTTTTATATAAGTAGGATAAAAATAAATAATAATAGTAGATAAATATAATTTCTCATTAAAATAATACTGAAATAACTATAATTAAGTAAACAAATATTTATTATAAAATTTTATTCTAGTTAACTAAATAATAATTGTTATCCTGTTGTTTGTCTGGAGGCATCACAGATATATATAATTAGATTATATATATCTGTGGGAGGCATCAACATTTTAATTTTCTTTTGTATACCTACTGAACATACATTAAATTTATATTTTGCACTGATAATAATTTTTGTTAAACCATTCACCATGGCATTTTCCGAGAAGTAAGAAGAACAGGCCGTTTTGAGTTGAGGTTTGGTGATAGATTTTAAGTTGGATCCACTCAAACAAAAATCCTGGGTACATCCTGTTTAAAACACTCATTACATCATTATCATTAGTATTCCTTAACACTTTACTTAATAATTTATATTTTTCATTTTTAACGATGATTAAACAAACAATACAATTTTTTATTTGTTTTCTTAGTTTTGTTACAGTTGTATCTAGCATGACAACATCTTTTCTATTTATATTGTTCAATTCAATTTCTTTTTTAATGTTCTTTAGATTTATTTCATATGCATTCTTTGTATGACTAGTATGATACTATAACAAATAAAACATTTTCAAAAGAAATTTTTATAAATTAATAATTTTTAATAAATCGTTTGCCTATAACGAATAACAAGAATTTATAGATACTAGGCTTCGTCAAGCTGGGGCTCCGGCTCTACGAATTTCACGTGCTTTCGGTATGTAAGCCTATTTGGACCATCCTCGTAAGTAGGCCACTGATTCCGGTAGGAGTATCCGGCTACACCTGGCATGTTAAGTGTTTTGCAGGATAATATTACAACAGAATTAGTGTAACAAAAATATATTAAAAATTTAATTTTTAAAATCAGGAAAATTCAAAAAGAAAATGTAAAATGTATTGGGTATAAGGTTGACGTTTGTTACTGAGGTATTCGTTACTTGGGGAGTATTCAGAAATCATTTTAGGAGGGTATTTAATTTTTTTTACTTTGGTAAACATGCTATAGAATTTTTTTGCTAAAAATCAAAAAAAATGTCATTAGGTCCATATTTCTTAGAAATCGCCCAAAAAAAATATTAATAGCGCTGGTTCAAGAGGGGCGATATAATCGCTGATATACACTTAAATACACCCATAGTATACGTAATAATATACAATATTTTAATTGTATTAATATTATAGAATGATAACATAAAAAAAAAAATGGCAGATTATTATTCCTGGAACTATGTAAAAAAGTCAATTTTGATAAGAATATTGGTTACTGTGATTTGACGTTGGACAGCTTAGTTATCATAAATGGATCCCAATTTTTACGATAAACTTATAGAATTATACATCATATATGAGATAAATAAAATTATTAATATTCAGTGGCGGCTCATGGATACTGGTAGTGGGGATACGACTTTAAATATAATACCGCTAGAGTCATAAGTATAAAAAATTGTTAAATTAAATATAATAAAATAAATCACAATTCTCATATTATTTTAAAAGTTGCAGTAGAAATTAGAAATGAAAATAATAATAGCGATTATACAATTATAGCAACCGATAACGGCAAGCGTACACATAGTTAATTCTAAAAATAAAT
Source organism: Daktulosphaira vitifoliae (assembly GCF_025091365.1). NCBI lineage: Eukaryota > Metazoa > Arthropoda > Insecta > Hemiptera > Phylloxeridae > Daktulosphaira > Daktulosphaira vitifoliae. The sequence goes on from NW_026099573.1 coordinate 15,083,395, forward strand.
TACCAATATAATAATATATTTTATAATATGTAGAATACATAGTCTGTGGTAGTATACTAATATTTTACCGTATGGACGAAGCTGCTGGTTGTAATTTTGTAATTTATTAGTATATTTTAAATTTCAATAATAGTATACATATATTATACATTAGTACGTAGTATTATTAAAACATCTTATGCATATTTCTTTACTTATACTTAATTGAATAATTTGGTTATAAGTTATAAATGTATTTAATGTAATCGAAACATTAAAAATCATTAAGAATAATCGATTACTATAATCAAAAGAAAAAACGATTTTAATTTCGAGTAGAATTTCAAGAGATCTCTGGATTATTAATAATTCGATTATGCCCATCACTAATTTAAAATATGTGGATGGATACCATAAGCAGTTTTAAAATTGGTGGTCTACTAATAGTTTTTTTTTAAGATTATTAAAAAACCAAGAGATAGCGTTAATTTCCATCACAGTAAGAAGAGGGCGGCCTATTCAACGGTTTACCAAATAGACAGTTACTGTAGGACGTAGTTACACAATCCCGAACAAGCAAGAACTAATCAAGTACTCTGGTCACTATTGTAATCATTTGGGGATCAACTGTATTTTGTACCGACGGAACGATAGTGTAATCGGTCCTACTCGTTCCACCCATGACAAAATAGATTTTGTCATGATATTTGTTTATATTGTAGTATAAATAGATATCACAATAGACTGATATCTATCAATAATAGTAAAGGTAAATTATATATTTTATAAAAGGTAAAGATATCATAAAAATCAATACAAAAGTTGCTGTCAAGTATTTGATTTAAAGAATTGTATTTTGGCGGGCAAACCAACGGCCAATGAAATGAGGCGAACCAATACTATGGGTGAGAAGGGCGGGATGCGTCAAACGGTCCAAAACTTGTTTTGTGCTGACATATCTATCTATGTGTCATGGTTCCACCAATGTACTCGTTACTTTGGACCGATTACATGAGTACCGACCCATCATTATTATTATATTTATGATTTGTATAAACTCTGAGTAATGTCTTTTTTTGTGTTTAACATAGTATTTTAACATATTAATTTGTTTAATTCTTTCACCTTTCCTGTAAAGATATTCATCTTTTAAAATGTCTCTTTTTAGGTAAGTTACTAGCTTTATCATTTTCTTTGACATTAATGAATTTATTCGACATTTGAATGAATCAATTTTCGATATTTTGTTTGTTGAAAATGAAAACATTTTGTGTTATACAGTGTGCTACCAGCTCCATCACAGTTCCAAACAGAAGAAGGAAATGATGACACTAATGAAGTTCTTACTGAAAAAACTGATTTATATGAAATTTATGCTGTCAAAATACCTCCTTATGGTAATCGTATGGGATGGGTTCCACGAAGTGTTGAGGTATTTTAAAATAAACACATTAATTGTTTAAAGGATAGTTTAATTATTTAGAGTATCCCACCATGTGTCTGATATCTTTAATGACTTTTGACCCAGTGAAAAGTTATGTTATTTTTTATTAAATAGTTTTTAGTTTTCATCTGCATTCACAGGTGTAATCATGGTGTGATGGTATAAAAATCATATTACCACATGACAAAAATAATTACATTATGACATTATAATTTTTTTATTTGGAAGAGGAAGTAAAAACTTTTTTTTTGTACATTCCTACTCCAAAGATGAAACTCTAATCATGTCATTGACTATGTTTAAAGAATATATTTTATTATTTGTATCTAATTAAAATATCATTTTTTTTCAAAATATCAATTTTTAGTTCTTTTTCTTACATAAAATTTTGATTGGTTCATTACAACTGAAGAATAACATCAGCTACCCTACAAAACATTTTAATCACTTTTATTAAATTAATAGAATTGTAAAACTGTGAGATGCATTTATATTTATGAGTTGTAAACAATTTTTTTCTTTAGTATTCTTCAATGTATATTCTTTTATAATATGGATAAAAAAATTTAATTTGTCTTGATATTGATTGGTATACTTATGGGATTTTGGTATTATATATATAGTTATATTATGATACAAAAATGTGCAAAAAAAAAAAAATACAATGTATCTATTAAAACAAAAAAATATAGTTAAAATCTCTATGTACTAGGTTTAGCATTGTAGCCGATAATAAGTACTTATGAGTTCCAAGCATTTCACACATAGTGTAGGTGGTTATAGTTCATATTGTTGAATATGGTCTAGTAATGGGATTTTTCGTTCCTTTTGATTCCGGTCCAAAAAAGGAATAATTCAAAATGATTCAATCCATTAGTATTCTATGTTATAATAATCAGTTGGTACCATAGTTCTGAATTGAATGTTGCTATTGTTTCTATTTAATAGTTAATAAAAAATATTAACTTATTTTATGATTTTTTAGCTGTGATGCGAAGCTGAGAAAAGTATTTCCCTTTATATATTAATTCATGTATTACAATTATAAATCATAAAACTTGAAATCAAGATATAAATAAGGAAATAAGAGATCATGTAGCTTTTGGAATAATCAACCAATTTAATTTTTAAAATTAAACATTATCAAAAAATTTGCATCGAAGCGTTTTTTATGATAGTGATTTTAATCACTGTCAAATATAATTTTACTTGACCTAACTATGCCATGTCCCCACTGTGCTGAGGTTTTTTTTTTATTATTATTAAATAACTTTCTCTTTCAAATAAGTGTAAGGTTAAATAATATTATAATATTATTATTATTTGAATATATTAAAAAAGAACTGGTTAAATTAATATGAAAAATATAATTTTATTTAAAACTATGTGCTAATAAACAATGCCAACTATTGTAATTTTTTTTTCCATTATGTATGTACTGCTAATTGTGAATACCCATATTAAAATAAAATACATAAACAAATAAAATTTTGGAATTATAAAGAAACAAGTGGAGGAAATCTTTCTAACTAGTTACTTCTACAAACTTGTTCTGAAAGAATTTGTCCATTAATGTGCACTATACCCATGCATAAATTGGTATCTCCTAAAATATACAATGCTATCCTAGGTTAATTATTTTTTTACTGTAGTCAAAATTATAATTTAAGTATTATTAAAAAAAAATTATAATAAATTACATAGCATTCATTGATATTTTAACAATATAATATTGGCTAAATATTATATAATATTTAAACTTTAAAGATGTATTTATAATAATAATATCTAAAGTGTACAATAAAGATGTATTACAACACAGTTAATATCAATAAAAATAATTTTTGAAATTAAAACTGAATTCAATTAAAAGAGTTCATTCAAATATTGGGCTAAATCTTAGTGCCTCTTTATATAAAATATATATAACGTAACATATATGTGTGACACATTTAATATATTGTTTGTATATTTTGCCCCTAGTCTGGTCATGCACATTAATTGGATCAAGTATAGTTTTTATTAAATCTACTATGGTACAATTATAGTCCCTCAAAATGTTCATCACCTATGAGCAGGCCCATGTTAACTTAATCGCCCGCTCCTGTGCAAAAGATGAAAAAGCAAATGGATAAACCCTGAAATTTTTAATTGACCAATACATGTTTATTTAAAACATTTTTGCCCATAACATCATAATTTGGAAAAAGGGTCATTTACAATTCGGCTATTTATTTTCCACTGCCCCTATTTTTTTTATACGCATGGTTAGCATAAGCCTGTCTGACAAATAATACACTTAGTCCTTCTCACTGTGTAGTTTATGATGTTGTTCCTGTTCATAGAAGAACTAAAATAAATAAATCTTCAACTAGATACAATTTGTAATCTTTTACATATCATTAAAAAAAATTGGCTGAGAAAAAGTGGTAACAAACACAAAAAATAAACACATTTATTTTAGCTTTCATGCAAATCTGAAAAGGCAATAATAATTTTATTATAATTCACTTTTTTTTTGCCTGGTCATTTTTTTCCTTAAACGACCTATTTTTTTAAGCAATACATTAAAGATTACAAGTTATATTTAGTTAAAAATATTAACCTGGTTGCCTATAAATATGGAAAATCTGCACATTAATTACATTTTTAAAAACCTGTAAATTTTGATATTTTTTAAACTTTTATTTTTTATTATATGAAATTTTATAGAATTTATTGATATATTTTTATTGAAGATTCAATGACTAAGTCTTTTGTTGGAAATTATTGTATAATTATGATTTAAACAATAGAAATATTGTTTTAACATACATGATATATTTATGAATAATACTACCTAAACTGTGCAATTGTATTATATATATGGTTTTAGGATTTCGGAGATGGTGGCGCTTTTCCGGAAATACAAATTGCTCAATTTCCCCTAAATATGGGAAAAGAAAACAAAGAAACTATTTCAAATGCTCTTGCTCTTCAAATGACTTCAGATGGTAAAGCAAAATATGACGTTATAGCTCGTCAAGGTCATAGAAAAGACAAAGTTATTTATTCTAAACTACATGACATGCTTCCATCTGAAATACTTAATGAAGATGATTCTTCATTACAAAAACCAAGCTTGGAGGAAGTTGCTAAATTAACTGAGAAAACTAGAGCTGCCTTAGAAAAACTTACAAATTCAAAAATATCGGCTGCATTGCCTGTTCGAGCTGCAGACAAACCTGTATGTTCAATTTTTTTTAAATAAATTTATTCTAACTTACAATTAATAATAATACAATTTTTAGGCTCCAGTTCAATGGTTTCGCTATACACCTACTGAACAAGGAAAAGAATATAATTCAGGATCCAAACAGCGTGTTATTCGGTTAGTTGAGGCACAGAAGGATCCAATGGAACCACCCAAATTCCAAATAAATAAGAAAATTCCACGTGGTCCCCCATCTCCTCCAGCTCCCTTGATGCATTCTCCTACTAGAAAAACATCCGTAAAAGAACAAAAGGAATGGAAAATTCCACCTTGTATTTCAAATTGGAAAAATTCTAAAGGTTATACAATCCCACTAGATAAAAGATTAGCAGCTGATGGTCGTGGTCTTCAGCAAAACCATATAAATGAAAAGTTTGCCAAGCTAGCTGAAGCACTATATATTGCTGATCGTAAAGCTCGCGAGGCAGTAGAAATGAGAGCCCAGTTAGAAAAGAAAATGGCTCAAAAAGAAAAAGAAAAGAAAGAGGAACATCTTCGGGTTATGGCACAAAAAGCTAGAGAAGAAAGAGCTGGAATACGGCTACCTGGTGCAAAGAATGACGAATCCCGTGAACGTGATCAATTGCGTATGGAGCGACAAAAAGATAGGGCACGAGATCGTAACCTTGCAAGAAATGCTGACAGTCGAAAGAATAAAGTACTTAGAGACCGTGATGTCAGTGAACAGATTGCTCTTGGTCTGCCAGCTATATCTAGAAAAACTGAAACTGAATACGACACTCGATTACTAAATTCCACTTCTGGAATAAATACTGGATTTAAGGATGATGAAGAATATGATGTGTATGACAAACCCTGGCAAGGGTCATCTTTAGCACATCATATTTACCGACCAACTGCCAATATTGATGACACTTATGGGGGTGATTTGGACAAGATTAAGACAAATAGGTTTGTTTTAATTTTAAATGTTATTTTTNGAATAGGTTTGTTTCAATTTTAAATGTTATTTTTTTACAAATGAAACGTGGCAGGTCCAAGTGATCTAAGTGCCAAAAAGATTTTGTTTGGGAAATTAATAAAAACTATTCAATTTTCCCATAAGAAGCNAGGTGATTTGGACAAGATTAAGACGAATAGGTTTGTTTCAATTTTAAATGTTATTTTTGTACAAATGAAGCGTGGCAGGTCCAAGTGATCTAAGTGCCAAAAAGATTTTGTTTGGGAAATTAATAAAAACTATTCAATTTTCCCATAAGAAGCCATTGGCAGCTCTACTATTGAGTACTTAGTTTGACATTTTATAAATAGTTATTAAAATTTAATTTTTTTTCATAGTATTGAGGTGGATATACAGTATATATATATGTAATTAATATTGTTTTTAGTAATTAGATCACTTGGCCCTGCCATCCCTCAAATAGTTATAAAAATAAATGTTTTTTTTTAGGTTTGTTCCAAATAAGGAGTTCAGTGGAACTGATCGTGATTTTAAAACAAGTGGACGATCTGGTCCCGTACAATTTGAAAAACATCAACAAGAAGAAGATCCATTTGGTTTGGATCAGTTCTTAACACAAGCTAAGCATGCATCTAAACGAGCTCAACCTCAAACTGACCGAGAAAAGCGTAGAAGGAAAGATTAATTTTTTTTAATTCAACACATGNACGATCGAGAAAAGCGTAGAAGAAGAGACTAATTCAATATATATTAGTATGCATCATGTTAAATAACTTATCTTTTAAATCAGTATGATTTATGGCCATTTATTATTTAAAATTTTTATTTTTGTCTATTACAATCATGTAACTGCTAATATAATTTTTTTCAAAATAGTATATTTAGTACATATATATATTTGACTTTAATAATTATAACATTCAAATAATATAATATTGGAATAGTATCTTCTGAGTTTTACTTAAAATTTATACAATTATAGATACTTTTCTAAAAATTAAAATATTATTTAATGAGTTATACCAATTTTATTATATTATAAATAATAAATCAAGTTGAAAGAGTTTGTTACAAAAATAATTTAGTTTTGGCACTCGCTGGTTGGGTTTCTAATTAAATTCTAATTTAATTATAACAAGTTAGATTTTTTATTCTTTATATTTTGATTGAACCATGTTAACATTACAATAATAGTAAATAATTATTAGTCAACAGTCTCGTACTTGGGATTTTTTTATGATAGATTCATACACAATTCACAGATAATTAAAATATACGCTGTAGAGTGAAAACTCGATTAAACAATATTTTTTTATTCTGCACTCATTATCCGTCGTTTATCAATGTATAAAAATAGTTAACAAAGCTGACCACAACTAACTCATTACCTTATAACAGATACGGGGTTACTTTAATATGTACATGACATATTAAAATATATTTGAATATTGAATTTAAATAATGAACGCAATAGACATATTCAAAGAGAAAATAATGACTTATAAATATCAATACATTATAATTTTAGTTTTACATTTAAATTGCTTGATAAGAATCAGCGACATTTCTTATAATAAAGTACCATCATACTATGATGTTACAAATGGGCTGTTTAAACTATAAAACGATCACCTGAACTATACATGAATGTTCATTATAATATTCAACGATTTCTTTTAGATATTATTTACTCTATTAAAATTTATAACAAAAATTTTTGATTGAAATGTATTGTATCAAGCTCTATAAATTTTTATACATGTTAAAAATAAATAAAAACCAGCACAGGGGGGTCGCGGCACAGTGGTAATGTAGCATAGTTGGATCAAGTATAATGATATCTTACAGTGATTAAAACCACTATCAAAAAAAAAGCGCTTTAATGCAAATCTTTAGATAGTGTTTAATTTTAAAAAATTGGTGTATTATTCCAAAAGCTACATGATCTGCTAGTTCCTTATTAATATCCTGATTAAGATAAAGTATGTCGAATGAAAAAGGAATTATTACAAAATATTATTTCTCATAATAAGGAAATGGGTAATCTTTATTATTATCACCTTATAATCATTACAAACTTTATGATTTATAAGTGTAATGTATGAATAAATATTTATTATAGCGATTGAATACAGTATGAAATTGATATTTGACATTTTCAAAAATTAAGTTGAAATAGTTCCATTTTCTATATACATTTTGAAGTTCTGAACCCCCCTCTGTATAAAGGAAAATGGTCCACTTTAAAAAAAAAGTATGTTAAATGAAAGAGCTATAGAAATTGTATTTCTCATAAAAAAATTGTATTGATCCATACATTTTTAAAAAAGTTATAGCAGTTTTAAGTAAAAAAAACCCAGCACAGGGGGGTCGCGGCACAGTGGTGACGTGGCATAGTTGGATCAAGTATAATGATATCTGACAGTGATTAAAATCACTATCAAAAAAGAACGCTTCGATGCAAATCTTTAGATAGTGTTTAATTTTAAAAAATTGGCGGATTATTCCAAAAGCTTCATAAACTGCTAGTTCCTTATTAATATCCTGATTAAGATAAAGTATGTCGAATGAAAAAGGGATTATCAAAAAATAGTATTTCCCATAAAAAAATTATATTGATCAATACACTTTTCAATAAGTTATAGCATTATAAAGTTAAAAATATAAAAAAGAATTTTTTTTACAAAATCGTATTTTTTTTATTAAGTTTAATGTCTGTTTTCACCATGAAGATAAAATAAAGTCCGAATTTTTTTTTTCACGATAAAGTATATTACATTAGCTTTAATTTAAGGTATATATAAAAGTGTCAGACCTTCCGGAACATTTTCAAAAGTTAAGTAGAAAAAGTAAATTTTTTGTCAAAAAGTTGTCATTTTAAATCCCCCCCCTGTGGGCAGATAAAGGGTCAGATTTACAAAAAAAATATATAAAATGATAGGTAAATATCTAAGGTATCTATAAAAAATAAAATTATATTGATTCGGTTATTTTTGAAAAAGTTACGGCAGTTTTTAGTAATAAAAATTGAAAAAATTTCGAAAATTAGCCATTTTTAAATTTGTAATTTTTTCGGAGGTTTCCCTCATTTACGGGGAACGAGGGAATTTTTTTCAATTTTTGAGGGTAATGTCTTCGACTAGATACGATTTGTGATCTTTTGACGTATCATTGAAAGAAATCGGTTCGGTGAGAGCTGAGAAAAAGTGGTAACAGATACAAAAAAAAAAAACACATCTTAGTAAAACCAATACCTTCTCAGCTTCGCATCGAAGCTAAAAATTGAAAAAAAAAAACGTGCAATTTAGTGGCGAGTTATGACTATAATTCTGTAAAATATAAAATTGAGAATTTTAACACAAAAATAGCATATGCCATAAAAATAGCCATTTTTACCGTGAAGACAAAATAAAGTCGGAATTTTTTTTTTTTTTTTCATAATAAAGTATATTACATTAGCTTTAATTTAAAGTTATATAAAAGTGTTAGTATTTCCGAATCACTTTCAAAAGTTAATTTTTGTTAAAGTTGTCATTTTGAATCCTATCCTGTGGGCAGATAAAGGGTCAGATTTATAAAAAAATAAACCAAATAATAAGCAAAGACATCATGCATCTATAAAAAAAAAAAATTATATTTATTTAGTCATTTTTGAAAATTTTTAAGCAGTTTTATGTAATAAAAAATTCCGATAATTCGCAATTTTTAAATTTGTCATTTTTTTGGAGATTTCCCCCATTTACGAGGAACGAGAGAAATTTTTTCAATTTTTGAGGGTAATATCTTTGACTAGAATCGATTGGTAATCTTTTGACGTATTGTTGAAAGAAATGGTTCGGTGAGAGCTGAGAAAAAATGGTAACAGACAAAAAATAAAAACATCATAGTAAAATTAATATATTCTCAGCTTCGATGCGAAGCTAAAAATTGACCTATGACATTTTTTTAGGAGGTCTTAATAAAACTACTAAATGTTTATTTTTGAATTATAAATGTCATTTATTATTTTTAAAAAAATGTTATAGAAAAAATAATTTTTTATATATTTTAAAGCATTGAGTTTGATGAAATTTCATTGAAAGTTTCAATTAGTATATTGGTGACAATGATTTAAATATATAGGGTATGTAAGCAGAAGCATAGGTACAATATATATTAATCACTGTAACACTCCCACACTTTCTATATATTCAGTAACATATAGAATATTTACAAAAAATTTAAGATCATAAAGATCAAATTCAGAAAAACAACCCTAAAAATGTTGCATTTCTATAATAATTTTGAAATAAAATTAATAAAAAAATAATAGTGAATTAAAAGTAAATAAAATAAAATTTGACTTACTCTGTATAATACATTAAAAATATAAACTAATAACTTTTTTAAATAATTACAGTGGAATTAAATATAAATAATTACAGTAAAATTTACAAAAATACTTTATACATGTATATTTATTTTATGTACACTATAATACTATTACTAGTATTAAATATATATTACAACTTAAAATAAGATTATTTAGAACTTAAAGCCAATCTATTTTTGAAACAACAGTAAAAAGATTAAATTATTAAATATTACTTTACAGTTGCATTATTTCTTTTATTATTTGATTGATTACTAAGCAAACTGTATTAAAATGTAGTTTACATTATTATTACAATTGACTTATTGTGACAAGTCTACCTAATATTAGGAGATCATATTGCAATTAATGATTATTTACAAAAATAAAACACTTTTTTTAGTCATAAATTTAACACTAAATATTAAAATATATTGTTGTGGTTCAACAGATCAAAATTTTTTTATTTACAAACTATATTTTAGAGCAATAAAAAAAAACTCGTAATAAACAAAATCAGTTGAAATTAAGAATGTAAATTATAATTAACCATAGTGTAATAAGTATTAGTATTAATTACTAATATTAATACTAACTAAACCCTAGTATAAAATTAAAATATTTACAAGTGTATATGTTGAGAAAGATTATTGAAGCAACTTACTATTTCTAGTCTAATATTTTCTAAGGACTGATAGATAGTACGAAAAGTTGGTCGATCATCAGGCTTTCGACTCCAACATTGTTTCATTATTTCATATGCCATCTTTGGTGTATTATCAGGACAACTCATAACATTTCCTTCTTTAATAAATTTAACCACTTCTTCATGAGTCATACCATAATATGGTTGTAGTGCAAATGAAAATATTTCCCATAGACATACTCCAAACGCCCACACGTCAGATTCAACTGTGTATTTATTATAAAGAATACTTTCAAGAGGCATCCATCTTACAGGTATAGCATCATGTTCATCTCCTTTATAATAATCTTGAAGATACATTTTTTGAGAAAGACCAAAATCAGCTATTTTAACTGTCATTGTATCATCAATTAAACAATTTCTGGTAGCTAGATCCCTGTGTACAAATTTTCTGTCGGATAAATATACCATACCAGATGCTATCTGTTGTGCAATTTTTAACATATCTAAATTTGTAAGATTAATATCACGGTATACATCACCTCTGGCTTCAATGGATTGTATAATATAGTTGCTAGGAGCACAAGAACGAAGGAATTCATTTAAATCTCCTCTACCCATGTACTCAAAAAGTAGGCACATAGGTTTACCTAAAGCACAAACACCGAGCAATTTAACTATATTGGGATGATCAAATTCAGAGAGTAAACAAGCTTCTCTCTCAAAATCAACTTGAAGATCATTTGATGCTTCATCTTTTAACATTTTTACGGCTACTAATGTAAATTCTTCATCTTTTAATAAACCAGGAGCTTTAGCCTAAGGAATAAATATGATAACATTAATATATTTTTACAGCATCTTTTGACCACCTATTAAGAGTTATTACAGCCTATCTCAGTTTGGAGGTTTTTTTAATTTTAGGCTGAAGAGTTTGTCTTTTGCTAGAGAGAGAAATGGTAACTTCAATCGCTGAACTGATTTATCATACAGCAAATGTAGCTGCCCATAATTAACTAGTTATGTTATTTTGGAACAAACGGAGTTAATTCAAACTCACAGAACTAACTTAACAAAGTACTTATCAGGCATTGCTGACTCTTACTTAAGCTATTAGAATTAATTAAATTAATTGAGTTAAGTTTAATAGAAACATTGTTGTTAAGTTAAAAATTAAAATTGCTAGTAGTCTTATCTTAATAATAATATTAAATTAAAATTGTTATGTGAGTAATTGATATTATATCAATGTTGTGTATTTTATGTTCATCTATCTCAATATAATAGTTTCTAATTAAGAAAAATGAACTAGCGATTTTAGTATTAATTTTGTAATTAACTCAGAAAGTTAAGTTATTTCAACAATAAATTTAATTAGTTAAGTTAAAAAGTTAATTGTAAAAAAAATTAACTAGTTAGTGTCCACCTTTACACTTATTTACCAATTCAATCATACTGCCCCTCAGATATCAATAATATTAAATAACTAAATTTTAAAAGAGAGTTATTATACCATAAATACACGACCAAAAGCTCCTTGTCCTAAATCCTTAACATAAATTATATTATTTCTTGGGAACTCAAGTTTTTCCAATTTAGGGTTTGAACACATTCCATAATGATGATATGCTGAATTACTGGGTAGTTTATCTAAATCTATATCAACATCCTAAATTTTTTTTAAATAAAATATACTGTTTACATTTTTCATAAAGTAGATTAAAAAAACAAATAAAATAAAAAAAATATTACTTGAGTTTGTGCTGATGTATATGAAGCTTTATTTGACATTAGTTTATTGCACAAAACTACAATAATTATGGAAATTAAAATAATCAACACTCCGATAATTATTAGAAATACATGAAAGTGTGTTGCTGAAGTCTGTTCTATAAATGTTTGAATATAATTTAGTGCCTGATAGATAGAACTGGTACTCATAGTTGTAACATTATAATTTAAATCAATCTTAATATTTATTATATCAAGGGATCCATTTTTTTCTAAATTATACATAAGTAAAATAATAAATAAGTTAATAAATGGAAAATTAAAATTATGAAGTATACAAATTACCACAAAGCTGTATTTCACATTTTTGCCATCTTACATCAGGATCAGTGGTGTAACACCATGGACTTGATTCTTCACCTCCAGCATTTCGACAGAAATTTTCTGAATTCTTTAATTCAGGAAACACATTAGGAGGTCTTACAAATTCATGAGGTGTTTTTGAGTCCCATCGTTGACATGGTAAACCAGACTTGGTAACATTCATATTTCCTTGATAAAACCGACCATTTCCACTTATGCAATCAGCTAATAACAATGTTTATTAAACTTAGATTTGTAATCTAAATATATAAACTTTTTAATTGGGAAAAAACCACAATTCTGTAGTATAAAAATACACACTTTCATTATGTAGTATACCCTCTTTTTCTAAGTAGTATCAGATATTTAATTATCATAAAACTTACTAGTAACTTCATTTTGTTTAAATTCTGTTAACATAGCATGAGAGCATACAGGTATACTTTGAGAATAACGTGGTAAACTTTCACAATGTGGTAAAGAGAAATGTCCTTTTGATTTATAAAATATACCACGTTGTTTGTTAGCATCTATTACGGCCCACTCTTTGTAACAAAACAATTCTCGAACAGCAATACAGTCTTCATAACATAGAGGGAGATATTTTTCTTGATAACAATGAGGAAAAGCATACAGACATAACAACTTCTAAGATAACAAAAACCAATGAAGTTCATAAATAGAAATCAAAAGTCTAATTATTCTTTTTATATAAAAATAAGTATAAACTATATTTTTTAATTAGCAGATTTTTAAAAATTAAAAGATTTACCTCTGCTGCTTGTCTACAAGTTTTAGAAAAACCTGGTAACATTTCATCCCATAAACCAGCAGTTATTATTTCATTTTGTTCACTTCCTTCATTTTCCAAAGTGTTATTAAACCATATCAAAATTGAAGCATTTAAGTATTTTCTACAAGTTTTTCCATTATACTGGGCACAATATCCTTTTGAAGTATCTAAATTTCAATTTAAGCATTCATTTTTTACTGAATAAAATATCATTTCCATTTATTTAATAAATTTTTAACATTTTATGTTAGAATAATATCTATATTGATCTTATAACCTTTGTAATTAAAAACATTATTATTATTATTCAAAAATAAATAAAATTTGATTAAATACTTATACCCCCCTTCAAAAGTTAAAATCCACCTTGAAAAATCAAACTTATACTTAATTTTTAATATTTGACACTTTTTTATTAACTTTATTTGCACCTAATAACAAAATATAAATATTTCAGCAAATATTTATTAGTATTTGATAACTTTTATTTGGAAAAAAATCCTTCAAAATTAATGAAAAGGTCAGTTTAGTCGATTTTTATTGTTTAAAATGACGGAGTAACCTGCACAATCACTAGATCTAAACCCAATTGAAAATTTGTGGAATGAACTAAACCACCAAGTGAAAAAACTATGTCCAATAAACAAATGGAATATAATCAAACAGTTTTATACATTCTTGGATGTATAATACTGATTGGAAGGTTATATATATTTAGTGCCACATTGCCATGCTAGACTAATTTGTATAAATACATCAAATAATAATCTTTACTGTAAATTGGTTTGAGTATTATTAATATTTATGTGTATTAATAGTTATATTATTACTAATTTTATGAAGAGTTTTAAGGTTTGCTTGACTTATATATATCTTCAATGGTGAAATCATTTAACCACACCATTGTTTATAATATGACATTCTAAGAACAATGAAATAATAAGTTACATTGGTTGCACTGGCTTGATTATGATTTTATTCTAGAGATATATTCAGAATAATTCTTTTAACACTAGTCACTCGATTTCTCTAAAAAAATAATTTTTTTTGACTTTTGTTAGTTCTACATGTATTTCTATTTATCTATTATAAAATACCTTATACCTTATAAGAGTGTCAACTTTATTTTTTTAATTGGTAATATACATATTTAATTACCTTATAAGATAGATAATGATGTAATTATGAAAATGAATGGTCCATAATTTTAACTTAAAAAATATATTATAACTGATAAATGCAGATATATATTTAACTAAAAAAAGCCAAAAAATAACATTCACCAAAAAATTACTATTTTAAGAGAAATTCAGTGGCGGCTAGTGTTGAAAGAATCATACAATACATCAGAAAATTTTTCTCTTCTTCCTCCAAACAAAATACTTTTTACTTTGACTACAATGAAATATTTTAAATAAGTCTGAATGTTTAAATTCTTACTCTTAAAAAAATGTATTTTAAAATGAAGAAGTGTTATTATAAGTAGTCCAACTATTCAAAATGCTTATATTGAAAACCACTTAACATAATCAACATAATTTTTTAAGCAAAAATGATTTTAATAATTAAAATAATAAAAAATGTCCTTTAATTGATACATACCAACTTGAGTGCTTTCTCTGAACAACCAATTTATGAGAATTATCATACACCAATGTATAATGATATCCATTAGATAAAATACTTTTCAATAGCAATAGTTTATTTATGGCCTTGATAATAGAATGATCATTTTAATAATACTATTCTGAAAGAAGAAAAACTTATTCAAATACCTAATAGAAAAGAATCATGAGTATTATTTAGAATGGTTTATAGCATGGAAAGTTTATATAAAGAAATCAAGTGTTAATATATAAAAATCGATAGTATAATAAACGTAAAATAGGGGCTATATCAATAAAAGAAATTATTCTTTTATTGATATAGTCAATATAGTCAAACACTAATATTTCACTAAAATAACTCGTTTTAATATAAATACTTAAGAATAGTTATTATCTCAGAGATATTGTACAAGATACTGATAAATTATAAAGTAAGCTTACTTAAGTTAGTGATGAAAATACCAAATTGAAGAATTATTCTCTAGTTAATGATTTATTGTATTATGAAAAACTATAAATTCTATCCCAAATACATTTTACTTTTTCTCTCATATTGAAAATTTAATAGGTTTTTTCATATGATAGTAAAATCACAATGATAAGAATTTTCACAAGCCGGTATATTTAAGCAAAACTTTGATCCTCAGTTAAAATACGATAATATAGTTAAGTGATAATATTGATAATGATTTGATATTTTATCGATTTACAACAACCAATTCAATTTTTTAATAAAATATCAAGTATATTAGTTCTATATATATATAGATATAAAAATTTATAATGTTTTCGTCATTTTGTTCAAAAATTAGATATATTAATAGCAATAATTCATTACTTACAAGAGGTTTAAAAAGTGATCTACATATAAAATGGGTTCGACCTGAAAAGATTGCTTGTTGGCATCCGAAAAAAACTGGTGACTTAGTACCGTTAAAGAATATTTATATGCCTGAATTCCCATTACAGTTTCAGAATTCTCATGAATTAAAGACGTAAGTCATAGAATAACTTTTTTATTAATACTAATTAATTATATGCTAGTAACAATTCTAGGAGACCCAATGCTACAATTATCAAAATAATTGTATTGACTAAAATATTATATATAATATATATATTTAATTTTAATTAATAATTATGCACATAACCATTAGTATTTGAATTGGCAACAACTTTAAGCAGTTACTTATTCTCTTAATAAATCTAAATACAACAACAAAAAGAAAAAAATTTATTTTTGATTTGAATAAATACTAGAGACTAATAAAAATTATGGATTTATTAAATATATTATAATTAATAAATTAATATTTTACAATACCACACAATAATTAAAATAAATTTTTTGAAAAATTGTATTTATTTAGGGCAAATGAATATGTTCGTAAAGTTTTTTCCTGTGATTTTATGGGTCGTCGTTATGCTATGGAGTTGTATCGACAAAAATTAATTAATGAAGTGAAATCTAACATTCTTGATTCAACTTCATGTGAAGTTCAAAGTAAGTTTTAGTAAAAAATTGATTGAGTTTGAAATGGACCTAATAAAATAGTAATTGTATAAAGTATGGAAACAGCAAAATCTTTAGCTAAATAAGTATTCTTAGACATCATTAATTAACCAACATAATTAAAAGAACCCCACTAACGTAGATAAAAATAATAAAAAAAAAAAATTCCTTTTTACTACAAAAGTAAATGAAATAAATAATGCAATACCAGGTGCCGGGTTGCATTGTATGGTTCGAGTTGTAAAATGTATAAATATACATTTTTTAGAAAGATTACTTGATTTTTTTTTTGAAAATAAGTTTGAAAAATGTATGCGTACTTGCCAATTGTCTCAGTTTTGCTTTCATCTCACCAAGTACACGTTGCTACACATATGTTCATTCCATCTCATTACTAAGAATGATACATCCACTCCAATCAACCACCTATCTTGGCCTTCCTCAACTCGTTATATCCAGTTCACCATTATTACCTGTATGAGATTTATTTTCAAATAATATTTGTTTTATTTTCATTTCACATTTTAATATGTAAGTTATCCCCCTGGCCTTTACATTTATGATTTGCAGAAAATTTAATATTTATTTCATTATATTTATATTTAGAAAACAGGTGTACCTATTTTCACTATTCCTTCTCTTTTCTCCGTTCCATCAAATATAAACAACTCATATGTAAGCAGGCATTCTTCTTTTTAATATTAAGCAGTTGCACATAACAAATAGTATGACTTGATTTCAACAACCAATTTTAAATTTTATGAAAATTAGATGACTTTTTAGGTATCTTATGTGAACATATTAAGTTTAATTGATTTATGTATTTATAAAAGAAATTAAGTTAATTGTTTTTATAACTTGATTGATAGTTGCTAGTATGACAGCCAATATTCGTAATCTTCAAAATCATTTTGAAATTGCTCCAAGAGATAAACTTTCTAGAGTAGCCATGAAAGAAATAATTGACAAAAGGAAAAAACGGTTGAAGTATTTGCGAACCTGGGATTATAAAAAATTTGAATGGTTGTTAGAAAAGTTGGAAATAGAATATCGACCTCATCCGTAAGTTTTGCATAATTGTTAGCAATTAACATTTAATAAAATATTAAAAATATCTTATAGAGTATATGAAAGAGTGGAAAGAAAAAAGTCATTGCGCCGTCTAACATCTCAATGGTGTGATATGGTAAAAACAAAAAAACTGAATATATATCAGAAAGAATTAGATAGTCAGAAGGTATCATTCCTTGAGCATAAAGTAGAAACATTAAAATGGGCCAGAAAGGAAGAAATTGAGTGTGGCATTACACCTACTATATTAGAATCTGAAATTGAAGCAGCTCAAAAACAATTGGAAGAGTGGCAAACTATAATGAATGAAAAAAAAAAAGGAGAAGTTGTTTAATAATATTACTATAATATATAGTAATAGCACTTTAAAAAAATTGCATATTTTTACTTTAAGAAATTTCAATGTTATAACAGATTACAAAAAAAAAAAGAGGAGAGTTAAAAGTATTTTATTTATAATTCAAAAATTAATTGTTAAATAAAAAAGAAAGTTTAACTATTATCATTTTCTTTAACTAGATATAATTTTAGGTAGAGTTAGAACTAAATTCTATTGATAAAAAAGTTGACTAGTCATAGGAGAAACTAGAATAAAAATATTGAGGTAATTCTTGTATTTCTCTTTCCCTAAAAATTATTATACAAAATAAACATAATTTTTTTAGTTTTTAAAAAGCAAATTAATTGACTGTCAGACTAGGACTTATAGTTGAACATATTAATTTAGTTCCCCAACCTCTTCTTGGTATAACTACAAATAGATACTAATTTAGAAACTCCCAACAAAATATTTTGAATTCCAATTTTTTTTTATTTTTCTAGTACTTAAGGCAATAGGATATTACTATACTTAGGATTTCCACGGGATATACCAATTCAATCACCATAAGTGATCAACTGGTAAAACCAATCTCATGATAGAAAAAAATTTATTTTATACTTTCTAAATGTTTAATATGGAAAGACAAGTTTAGAAAAAAAAACTGTTTTCACATAAAATATATTAAAAGTATCTAATAATATATGCATAATAAAATAATAAACTATTTGGTGTCCCATCATATTTTTATTTAAGGTAAAAAAAGGCGACTTGATCTCAACAAAAACAAAGGACTTAGAAGAAGAATTTGATGATTTCCTTTAACATTAACCAAAATAAAACAAAACAAATTTGTTGTTATGATTTATTGTGAAATCTCTTAACTGAGTGTTGCTAGAGTTCAGAATTCCTAGAAAATTTTATCATACACTATTATAAAACAAAATAAAAAAAACCCAGCACAGGGGGGTCGTGGTATAGTGGTGACGTGGCATAATTGGATCAAGTATAATGATATCTGACGGTGATTAAAATCACAATAAAAAAAACATTTCGATGCAAATATTTAGATAGTTTGAATTTAATAATAATAATAAAAAATTTGAATTTAGTTGCTACTAAAATTTCTGATAATTTAAGTCCCCTAATATCCGTTATTAAGTTGTAAGTTTTATAAGTTTTATACAAACTAAATAAAAATTATGTGATATTTTTTCACTACTTATCACTAAACTAATTTACAGAGGCATACGTAAGAGTTGAGTTCTAGTATTTGAACACTCCCCAAAGCCAGGTCAACTATATAGAAGGAGGTGAAGCTCGATATAGACCTATTATCAACCTATAATCAAAACCATAATTCATCTAAAATCCTACATACATTAATGTTATATTTATATTATATAATTTTTAATATATGCAATCTTTAATTTATTTCAAAATTATTATATCAAATAACGTTTGGATGCTTGTAAAAAAAATATATAGAATGTTCAGTAAGTAAGGAAACTGGTTTCTATTGTTACTGAACACTCTGTATTAGTATTTTATAGATTTTGATTATTATTTTATGATAAATTACCGTTTCATACATTGTTTTAAGACTAATTTATTGTTGTTAAAGTATATAAAAAACGGTAGCACAGTGGGGTCACGGCACATTTTAAATCCCCCCCAATGAGCAGGTTAAGTGTTAGATTTTCAAAAAAATAATATCAAATGAAAGGGAAATATCTAAGGTTTTAGTATAAAAAAAAATTATGTTGATTTGTTTATTTTTAAAAAAGATATGGAAGTTTTAAGAAAAAAAAGTGAAAAAAATGGCAAAATTTACCGATTTTTAAATTTGTAATTTTTTTTGATATTTCCCCCATTTGCGGGGAATGAGGGAAAATTTTTCAATTTTTCAGGGTAATGTCTTCAATTAGATACGATTTGTGATCTTTTGACGTATTGTTGAAAGAAATCGGTCCAGTGAGAGTTGAGAAAAAGTGGCAACAGACATAAAAAAAAAAAAAACATCATGGTAAAATTAATACCTTCTCAGCTTCGCATCGAAGCTAAAATACATCATAGTAAAATAAATTAACATGAATAAGAAATTTCTTCTCTCGTGGAGAGACTATAGTGATGGGATCCTTGATATTTATTGTAGTTATTGAATCAAAATGAGATAAAAATCAAATAATTTGAAAATATTTTCTAACTTAAAAATCTTTAAGAAAAAAATGCAAAAAATTAATTGCCACTGGCTTATTCAAATTTCGTATCCTAAGAGTGAAAAACGCATGTGTTATCAATACAACAGGTGTTTGTTGCTTATGTCGGTTGATAAAATTGGCAATTTAAGCTAATTCAAATTTAAAAGTTCCTTTTTTCGACTTAATAAAAGAAAAAAAAACACATCATGGTAAAATTAATACCTTCTCAGCTTCGCATCGAAGCTAAAAGCTTAAATAAGTTCAACTTCTTATGTCTTATGAACTTAATTCTATATCAATTAAATTATATAATATTCATAAAATTCAGTGTATTCCCCTTGTAAGATATTTTAAAATAAAATAAAATACAAAACCCAGAATTTTAACACAAAAATAACATATTTTAAATTCAGTAGTCATTTTCACCAAGAAGAAAATCTATATTTCGATTTTTTTTTTCATAGTAAAGTATATAATATAAGCTTTAAATAAAAGTGTCAATATTTCCAGAACATTTTCAAAAATTAAATTGAAAAAGCTTAGCTTGTGTACAAAAATTGATTTTTTGAATTTCCCCCGTGGACAGGTTTAGAGTCAGATTTTCAAAAATTTATATCAAATTAAAGGAAAATAAGGTTTCAACATAAAAAAAATTTTAATGATTCATACATTTTTCAGAAAGTTTTAGTAATTTTAATTGAAAATATAAAATCGAAAATTTTAACACTAAAATAGCAGGTTTTTAACTAAAGCAGCTATTTGCGCATTGAAAATAGGCCGTCGAGACAATTTTTTTTTATTTTATACTACATGACATAAGATTTAATATGATATATATTTAAATTGTGGCCAATTTATTGTTTAGTTTTCAATTTAGTTCTCTACAATTGCTCTCGTGTAGTATATTAGTAATCGGATTTTATTGTTATATTTTATTCCCCTTTTTTGGTCGCNCAGGTTTTTAACTAAAGCAGCTATTTGCGCATTGAAAATAGGCCGTCGAGACAATTTTTTTTTATTTTATACTACATGACATAAGCTTTAATATGATATATATTTAAATTGTGGCCAATTTATTGTTTAGTTTTCAATTTAGTTCTCTACAATTGCTCTCGTGTAGTATATTAGTAATCGGATTTTATTGTTATATTTTATTCCCCTTTTTTGGTCGCATACTTCTACTCGCCTATGTATGAACAAGTTAATAAGATACGAAGTACTGGTCCAAAAATTGTTATCGAACAGTTATTTACTTAATTAAATAGTTGTTTATATTTAAACAAAAATTTGTAAATTTAAATTAGTTACTTTATAAGGGGTAGGGGTGGATCTGAAACATATTTAACCATTTATAAATTAATATTACATTAATTATTAAAGCCAAAAAAATTAATTCCAAGATTATTATTATTTTAGGAGAAGTTTAATAGTGAATGACAAATCAATCATTGTGTAAATCTATTTAAATAACATATTTTAAAAATTTTTTAATATTTTAACAATATTTTAAGCAATTTTTAATCAACAGTTTTATATATTTATGAAGTTTATAATTTAAAAATTATTACTATTTTTTGACCTTTAATTTTCTAATGATTGGAATGCATAAACGATTTTAAGCAGCCCTCTGCAAATTTAATGTGCTTGCACAGAGTCCTAAATAATATATGGGAAAAAAAGTAAAGTATGGGTAAAAACATAACCCCCATCATAATATTTTTAATTTAAACCCCTTGAATAATTTTTGTATGTAACTATTAATTAAATGTTTAATTTAATTTGGAGGGGTGGCTTAGCTCTTTAGTTTCGTCTATAATTTGCCAAGATCATTAAAACTTTAAGAGGGTTTTTTTTTCGATTGACATCCATTTCGATTGAGGATCTCAAAAATATGTGTAACGTGGCAAATTTCCTTAAAATCTTCCGTCATATCCATCCTGTTTACAGGGCCGTTTTTATGGTTGCTCAGAGAGGCAATAGACTTCCATAAATAATCAGAGGCAAATTTTAATAGTAAAGAGCAAAACCTATAAAATTTGTTGGTTGGGTTTAATATTTAATATTGCCGACATTCGGTCGAGTAACATAATATATCGTAAGACATTTATGTTAACATATTTTATGTTAGTAAGAATCTGCTGCGATAACTGTTTTAGATAAATACTGAATTTGTCATTTTACTCCGTCTTACCTAACATAAAAAATATTTATAGAGGGCCAACCCTTTAATATACATTTTTCCAATAATATTTTCGAATATTATTCTATTTATAGGGTCTTTTCATAAAAGAAAAAATTATTTAATTAAATAAATATTACAATAATAATATTATTTCTTTTACGAAAATTAAAAATTCTCAATAGATTCCTAAAAAACAAGTGTCTTATTTTATCAATAATTATGTATTTAATATAGTTGAGCAAATATAAAATTTATTATTGGTCCATTTGCCTTTCTGTGATGCCTGCCATCTGCTTTGCCAGTCGGTTTGGAGCTCTCGCTATGATTTTCTTTCGCTTTTGCCACATTCTCTCCCTCTTTATTTGCTTTGTGGTTCTGTATTTTTCCTTTTGCCTGCAATCGATTGGGGGTAATCCGGACAATGTGTTGAGTGTTTCACTAGCTACTGTTCGGTACGCTGACGCTACTCTGATCATGATCAGACTCTGACTCCTTTCTAGTAGTTTCCACCCTCCGGATGCCATTTTGTTAGCCCATACTTGACATCCGTAGAGCATTTGGGATGTTATAACATTCGAAAGTAATATTCTTTTCCTCGCTTTTGATGCACCTACTTTTGGCATTATTCGTCCTAGGTTGTTTACCGACTTAATTGCTTTATCGGCTGCCAATCTAGCATGTTCTTTATAATTAAGCTTGCTGTCTAGATGGACTCCGAGGTATTTTATACTTTTCTTTTATCCTGATCCCTCTTAGCGAAATTGTTATTGTATTTCGCACTCTACAATTAGTAAATACTATGGTTTCTGATTTTTCTATGGCTACTTCTAGACCTACCACATTGCAGCCACAATAATGTTATCTCAGCTGATATCTCTAGCAGTCGCTCGACTCTGCATGTTTCCCTTGCGGTGGCCATTATTGCCAGGTCGTCGGCGAATGCGAGGACCTCGACTACAACTGGTATGTTTTCCCTAACCAGTCATACAGTAGGTTCCACATGGTTGGCCCGAGAACCGATCCCTGAGGTACTCCACTTGTCAATTCTATGGTCTTTATCGTACCTCCTGTTGTTTAATTTAACTTACTATCCGAGAAGTAGCTATTTATAGTTCGGCAAAGACTTGTAGATATGTTCTTATTTGACATGGCTTCTAGGATTCTGCCCCACGGTCCGAATTGAATTCGTTTTTCACATCTATTATAAGCATTCCTGTGAAGTTTTTCTTCCCATTTGCTTTTACAATGTCGTTTAGTCTACTTAGCGTATCAATTGTTTATTTACCCTTCCGAAATCCATATTGAGAATGCGTGTACCCATTTGTCTCTTTCAAGTGTTCTCTCAGTCTGTTATTCAAGATTTTTTTGAGGACTTTCCCCGTGGTGTTAAGCATACATAGTGGTCTATACGATGAGGAGCTCACTATCAGTTTACTCCTTTTCCTAAGAAGTACCAGCCTAGCACATTTCCATCGTGACGGAAATTGGTCTTGGTTTATGCATTTATTGAATATCAATCAAGGACCATTTTTGGTTTATGCTTGATTATTTCTTTTTGTATCTCTATAGGAACTCCATCCGGTCCGGGAGCCTTGTTGTTAAGAAGAGCGGTTATTGTTTTGAGTAATTCTTCATTGGTGATCTTTGTGGGTGCTTGGGGAACAGACCATTTGACTATCATGTCTTTCCTTCCTGGTGTTTAAATTTCTGGTATTGGTGCATTGTTATATAGTTTCCCCATTATTGGTTGGTATGGCAATTCCCATGGGTCATTTTCTACTTGATTACAAAGAGCCTTCCAGCAGCGATCTTTTGACTGTTTGATCGATTTTACCAATTTCAGTTTTGATTCTTTGAATTCAGCACAAATTTGAGCACATATTAGCTCCTTGTCTTTTTATTTTGTGCTTATACTTTCTCCTTATGTGATTACTATTTTTTCTGAGCTCAGCGATTTCACTTGTCCACCAATGCACGGTTCTTCTGCGACTTGCTTGTCGTTTTGTCATTGTAGCATCATATATTTTTTCCAGCTTGTTTACTATCTTGTTTGCACTATCTTCTGCTTTGTTAGGCCAACTATTAAATGTTACGTTTTTTACCATATCTTCTACTTTACCTTTATCCAACGTTCTTACATTCCAGCCTGTGGGTATGACCATGCAGTTCTATGTTGTTACTATGTCGAAGGTAATATAACTGTGCAGGCTGATAGGATTTTCGTCTAGTACCTTCCAGTCGGTTATTGCTATTGCTGTTCGTTCTGTTGCCGCTGTTATCTCAATATATAATGATAATCTGTCTCTTTCAAATATTAGCTTTGTTCCGTTGTTGCACACTATCATGCCTAGTGCATTAATAACTTTCGGGTGGAATTCAGGATAATATACTAATGCTGTGTTGTATAAAAGTTCATTAAACGTTTAATTAACCAATAGCGCTCTATTAGATGAATAAATTATTCAATGATTCATGAAACGTTGATTAAATTTATTGGTTCGCTAAACTAGCAGTTATTAATTTATTTAATTAGTGTACTGATTTCAGGCCATTCAAAATTTAAACATGGACTTATCACATGTACACTTGATTGGTAAATTTGATTCTGTATTAAATTTTATTCAGCCAATATCGTAGATATTGGTTTTTTTTTTAATTTTGTAAACTAATCAATAGTATTTTTTAAACTATAGTTTTATTATTAATCATTCATACGATGTTAAATAGTTCATCACCAATGAAACGTCGGATTCGGATGATAAATTTGTACTGAATGCGTTAAGTCGCTTGTTAGCATTTATGAAATCGCTTAAATCCTTTGGAAGAGTTTGATGACTTTGAATTCAAATGTCGGTTTAAGTAGTTTTAAATTTATACCAACCAAATAAATTATATATGGTGATTTCTTAACTATACTTCACGAAATATCATCAAAAATATTAGAGCTACTACTTATTTAAATTTTTTTTATCAATAATGGATCTTTGTTGAGCTCCTTTACACGAAAAATAATTTTCTGTTACTATTCCTTATACTCTAAAATCATGTTAACTTTTGATTTTCAAATAGCAACCCCATTTTGCTTTGATGCGAAGCTGAGAAGGTATTAATTTTACTATGATATGTTTTTAGCTTCGATGCGAAGCTGAGAAGGTATTAATTTTATCATGATGTGTTTATTTTTTTTTTTATTTTTTTTTTTATTTTTTTTTT
>NW_026099573.1:15109162-15109446 GCF_025091365.1 Daktulosphaira vitifoliae
TCAAAAGATCACAAATCGTATCTAGTTGAAGACATTACCCTTAAAAATTGAAAAAAATTCCCTCGTTCCCCGCAAATGGGGGAAATATCCAAAAAAATTACAAATTTAAAAATCGCTAATTTTCGAAATTTTTTCACTTTTTTTTCTTAAAACTTCCATAACTTTTTGAAAAATCAACAAATCAACATAATTTTTTTTTATATTAAAACCTTAGACATTTACCTTTCATTTGATATCATTTTTTTGAAAATCTATCACTTAACCTGCTCATTGGGGGGGATTTA
>NW_026099573.1:15109546-15132405 GCF_025091365.1 Daktulosphaira vitifoliae
AAGATTTGCATCGAAGCGTTTTTTTTTGATAGTGATTTTAATCACTGTCAGATATCATTATACTTGATCCAACTATGCCACTTCAACACTATGCCGCGACCCCCCTGTGCTGGGGTTTTTTTTTTACTCTATTTGTGTGTACTACTACTAGACTATAGTATTCCAAATTTGTTGGTAACATGTTGCAATATAAATCATTTCTAAAAAAAATAATTGTTTTTTCTCCTGGATTAATAATTGATTTTTACAAATATATTCAAATTTAATAATACGCTCATTGAGTAAATCTTTTTAANTAATCAAATTTTATAATACGCTCAATTGAGTAAATCTTCTTAACAACTTTGTTTTGATTGGTACATTTAGTTAAAGTAAATCATTAAAATTAATTAAGTTCTCAATATTTCAATTGTAGAATCTTTTCAAACAACAAAAGTTACTAGGAAATTATTACTATTACTTCTATTTATGTTATCTATTACCATAAAAATGCAAAAAAATATTTGTTACTCTGATAAATTTGCTATAAATAGTAATTGTAAAACTTTCTGACTGCATATTGATCTTAAAAATAATCAGTCCAAATTTTCAAAAATTTTTCCTCAACTTTAAAGAACCAAAAAAATAGGTTAAAAATGAAAATTTGGACTGATTATTTTAATATATTAAAAATCAAATCAGTAATAATTTGAAAACAATTTTTTTTTCTTTTAATTGTTATTTTATATGTAATTAGTAATAATATAAAAAATTAGAAGTGATAGAAAAAGTCTACTTGCAGATTTGAAAACAACGCGAAAAGTTGATTTAGAAAAGTATATTTTTGTTTCTAATGAAGGTTCCTTGAAGTCCAGTGCATTTTTTTATAGTAACAAACAGTTTTTATTGAATTTTATTGTATCAAGCCTTTTAAAATTTTATACACGTAAAAGTAAAGCAAAATATAACTTCATTATTATTTTTATAATTTTTCCGTTTAAATTACAATATTAAATTATTAAATATCAATTTCATACTGAATTTAAAAACTATAATTAGTATTTATTCATATATTATATTTTAAAATCAAAGTACTACTAATCAGGATATAATTAAAGAAATAAGAGTTGATGTTGCTTTTGGAATAATCCACCAATTTCTCTAAATGAAACACTATCTACTGATTTGCATCGAAGGGTTTCTTACGATAGTGATTTTAATCACTGTCAAATATCATCTATACTTGTCCACACTGTGCCTCGACCCCACTGTGCTACCGTTTTTTTTTTATATCAGATTTATTTTTTTGAAATTTTTTTCTATGGTAAGCATTAATCATATATATTAAAAACAATTAATTAAATAGTACTAATATTAACCATTTTGATAATTTCACATAATTTTTTTATGTAAATAATTTTAACTAAGTTTATAAAAATTCGATTTAAGTGTGATTAATAAAACCTTCTAGTGTAAAAAAATCATACAAAATAATGACAGTTTTTAAATAAGATAAGCTATGCTTAACAAATAAAATACTAATTTTTACAATTGTACTTATGCAATTACACAAATCATTATATTTTATATGGTGATTCTTTTAATATCGAAGTATGATTTACATTTTTCTTTCTATTGTAAGCATTAATAAAATGTTATCAATTGCGACGTTAGCTACAGTTGCACATTGTAATTGATCAGCTGATACGTAGTACTATTGGAATATGGATGATGTGTTCTTTTTACTAAAATCAACATTGGAGCCCAGAATAAAAAAGATTCTATTTTATTATTTGAGTTTACTTTGTTCCTCCATCAGTATTACCACAAAGACGCTCATATATATGAGCAGTAGTGTATTTAGGAATTTGTTATTCCTAAAAAAAATATTTGTAAAAAATATTGTTTTATATTATTTGATTTTCAACAAGTTACAGTTGTTTAAAGTTTAGTGCGATCAGAAAAAAGTTTATCTATTTTTTTAAAAAACAGCAATATTACCGATCATCTCTACCAGTTCAAAGAAATAAAATAAACTGTACACTCTCTTTATCATATTATAAACCGGTAGTACTTATCAATTTACGACTCAATAAAAATGCTGTCATAAAAAAGAACACATCGTCCATTTTCCAATAGTACTACGTATCAGCTGATAAATTACAATGTGCAGCTGTAGCTAACGTCGCAATTGATAACATTTATTCATTTTCGTATTTCCTTTATTACTATTACTATTGTTGTTATAAAGTTTATGATTAATGCTTACAATAGAAAGAAAATCGTACTTCGATATTAAAAATATCGCCGTTTAAAATACAATAATTTTTGTAATGGCATATATACAATTGTAAAAATTAATATTATATTTGTTGAACATATCTTATTTATTTATAAACTGTCATTGTTTTGATTTTCTTACGCTTGAACGTTCTATTAATCACACTTAAATAGGATTTTTATGAATTAGTTAAAATTATATACATAAAAAAAATTATGTGAAATTTTCAAAATGGATAATATAGTACTATTTAATTGATTGCGTTAAAATCCCAAAAAAATGGTATGTATACTATTTTAATTAGTTGATAAATATGATTAATATAGTATTAAAGTTCTAATAATGATAATCAATGAAATATTTACATCATTCTTTGTTGTTAGATATTTTTAATTATTTCCCAATCATTTATCATATTTAATTCTATAATTAGTATATTTATTTATTATTCATTTTTTAATTCTATCATATTATTTAAAAGAATGCTGTTAATATTTTAATGAATTAACTAGTTTTTGCAACTCATTCTGTATTAAAGGTTATACTTTTTTTTAACCCTGAAATCAAATAGTTTTTTGAAATTTGAAATATATGTTTAGTACTAGAAGATTATAATACTATTAAAAATTTAGGACTTAACAATTACTTGCCATTTCAAAATTGGACAATTTCAATGTTTTCATTTTTATTACTGATTGACTCATCATCAAAATTATAAGACACTTGTACTGTGTAGGTAGAAATATAAAATATAGTGTAAATAAAGAAAATAATTTGAAAATAATTGTTTTCTATATAAACTGTCTAACAGACAGGAACGTCATTTGAAGTCAGCAGGGCAGGCAATCACCCATTTTAATTTTTAATTGGTTATGAAAATTATGTATTTTGCTGATTTAAGTCAGCAAAAAAGAATGATATCCTCAACAAAAACCTAACAGTAAAAAAGTGCATAGTTCCAACCTCCTCCCTTTTAAAAATATTTGCCTATCAAAATAGTGATATCTACATTGTTGTCAATTTTGTTCTTTCTTCAGTTCATAAACTTTAATCCTTCTTTTATGAGTAATTGATGTTGCTAAAATATAGGCCAGTTTCTGACAAGTCAAATCAGTTAACCTTAAACATTGTTATTTTACTGTCAGACTGATTAACACCTGTCAGTCAATTATGGTGATTGGATAAGTGTATCCTGGGGAAATGTTAAGTTCAGTAGTTTTTCATTGTTTTCTGTACTTAGAAAAATAGTATATGCTTCTATTGAAATTGATGCATGGTAATCCGTCTTACAATTAACAGCTGTAGGCAGAGCTTAACTTCATTGCTTATTATCATCTTAAGTGTCCTTTGAACCACCCCCTTTTTTTCTGAAAGTATAATAATAAATGTTATAAGAATTTAATAGTAAGTTCAATGTTCATAGTACATACGTATATGCATTTTTTTTGAATAATTGTAATATGTTTGTATTTTTATAAACTTATATAAGCAAATGTATTTATAATAGAAAATATTTAAGAAATAAAAATTTTATTTATTTTTAGTTTTAATTAAATTTTTTTAAATATTTTGATATAATGATTAACCAAAAGAATTATATATTTGATAATATCTGGAATTTACCAAAAAATAAAAATAAAATGTTTATCTAAAAAATTAAAAAAAATTTTGTCTCTGTTATTATTACTTAGGCACATGGTTTGTCATAATTCAAATTTTAAGAATAATTTTTAACAAAATATTTATGTGCCAAAAGGTTTAAAAGAAATTTCATATGGTTTAGATTTATCATTACTTCAATTTTATATTTTATTTGTTGTTGACTAAAAAAAAAAATTGTTAGAACAAAATATCAATTATTTTTTATTTTAATAGACTAAATAATATGTGTTTAACTTGTATATTTCAATGATTTGTGTTTATTTAATTATACATTTGTTTTTTAGGTCTTAATGTCCTATCTTTTGGATAATAAAGTAGTGTGCTCTTTGGTACACTATTTGCTAAAAAGTATGATATTATGATAAATGCTATAGCAGTGGCACAGGAAGCTATTTATGTTGAATGTTAACAGCCAATAGTTAGAATATAACAATATTATCAGCATGGAGAATCTTTTAGTGTATCATGTTGACATCGGTAGATGGATTACATGTGACTTTAGCTTGCTAAATAAAACGTAAGGATTTTTTTTCTCAATAATTTTGATAGATGCTAATATGATACTGTGTATACCTCCATTCACAAACTGTAATTGAGGTTAAGCTGCATTAGTTACTACTAGCCCTGTTGGGTTGTCACCGTCCAGGTGACCAATTAAATGCTACTAAAATGTAACTGTTGTCAAAAACTATTCTTAATTTAAACAATACAGGTTATAAAAAACATACTCCCAGTCAATACTTTTGTTCCAATATAATAACATTAATTATTATTATTCTGTATCTAGAGTATCTGAACTTAAACAACAAATTGAAAAAAAGGCTGATATTCCACTCAACAAGCAGGTGCTGCTTGTTAGTGGTGGAGGGCATTTAGATCCTTCTAAACCAGTTTCGTGCTATTGTGCAGGTACTGATACAAGCCCATTTTTCCTTTTTAGTAAAAGGTTAATTGATCATCCTGAACCACCCACTGCTTATTTTCATAATAGACCAGGTAAGTTTACATCGAATAATAACTTATGTTTCTTTGATGTTAAGTTGAAGAGAATGAAATATACATTTTATAACTTAGATAAAACATTTTTTTTGGTATCTAAAAAGAATTATTAGGGCTATTTTTAGCCCTCATATCTCATGCATGTTCATATTTCCAAACAACTTGAAAACCTTATACTCTTATACTTAAAATCAAGAAAACTTAATAATTAAAAAAAAAACTGTGTTAAAATAATCTTTAAATTGAATTTTATTTTAAGATATTGATTTTATGAAAGAACATCATGGAACACAGGGAATGACACCTACAATTGAAGCATTAAATATTCGTGTTTCACTTGCACAACAATTCAATGAAAATGCTAAGTATAATTTGAATTCTATAGAAATGTTAATAAATGATCAGCACATGATGCATCAAGGTATATATTTGTTGTTGATATTTTATATTATTATTAATAGATTAAATTATTTTAATGTTTTTTTAAGGTTGGTCAGCAGCTGTAGCAAATATGCTTGATACTGTAGAAAAGTTTAAATTTAAAGCTGAAATATTTGAAATGGATTTTAAACGGTATTTAGATGGCCGAGATGATAGCATAAATTTACTGAACAAGTATATATTATATAGATGGTATAACATAATAGTAAAGTACACTAAATTTTATTTAAATTTTTAGTTTTAATAATAGTTTGGCAGAAATAGCCAAAATTCCTTTGCTACCAGCTCTTTTAGAAAATAACGCAGAAGAGAGAGCACGTATGGATACTTCAATAGTAAATTTGAACAATGTCATGAATCAATCTTTACTTGAATGGGTAACTGCTTGTCAAGGATTAAACAATTTAGAACATATAGTAGAACATTGTGAAAGTAGCCTAAAACAAGTATGTGTTGCCCCATTTTTTAATTATTATTTTTAATCCAAAAGTAACCCTTATATGTTGATAGTTCGATGAAAATATGTTAAATATGGTTTTACAAGAAGTTTCTACTATGAATGAAATTTCTAGCCGTAGTGATTATTCAGAGATTAAAGGGCTAGAGCATAGATTATTTAAACTAGCCCAAATGATGGACGAAAGTAAAAGATTAGCAGCTGAACAGACTAGTCTCTTTGAAGTAAATACATTCTATCTATTATTAATTAACAAAAATATTTATAATTATGATTTGATTTTAATGTTTTGATAAATGTTAACACTAAAATTAAATCTAATAATTAACTTTTCATTCTACAGTAATTAAAGAAACTTAATGTTCTAAAAGACTTATGCTAATTTTATTATTGTTTATTAAATAATTGAATAAAATTGTCAAAATAGATATTTCTAAAATAATTAAAAAAAGTATGAAGAATTTTTTATAAAAAGACTTAAAACTATAATAAAAATTATATATACATTAATTCTATAAGGAATTTTAGTAAAAATGTTGTGTACAGTTGCTAGAACCAAAGACACAATTAAAAGAATTTTTGCTTTAAATGTATATTTGTAAATTTCGAAATTACATAATGTTAAAAACTAAAGTGTAAACATTAAAAAAATCAAATATTTTTTTCTTTTATTTTGAGGTTGGAGCTATTTGAGCTACAATATTTTGTATTTAACAGTAAAATAATTATCTGTTATTTACTTGATTTAGGAAACCTCCTCTTTTGAGAGAGACCGCTATGGCCTTTAATGGGCTTAAAAAAAATTATCTGATTACCATAACAGACTATAGGGAGAAAGATTTGATGTAAAATCGAATTTCTATTGTATTTTAAATAATTAAATTTGAAATATTGAGCGTCTTTTTCATTGAGTAAAAATTAATTTTCACAGCATTCCTTAAATTATTATAAATCAGCTTTTAGCAATAAATGGGCTTAAAGTATGTCCCAGTCATGTAATAGTGCATATCAATTGACCCTATTTTTCACTTCAAAGTTGACTGAGGCATATGCCTAAGTTTATACTTCTTTAATAATGTCCCTGCCTTTTCTTATAAAAGTGAGTGTTAAATTTTATTATAATGAATTGAAAAATCATTTTTTTAGGCTATCAAAATGAATCATGCAAGAGCTGCTAATGAAGGTGATATGTCAGTTATAAGTGTGCTCCTAGCATCACATGATAAACAATTGGAAATGATGAATAAAAATAATTTAAGGTTATGTGACATAAGAAATAGAAGTATTAGAGCTAAGCAAGAATTATGTCAGAATTTACATCCTCGTTTAAAGTAAATTTTTATACATTCAAACTAACTTATGCTGAGTAATTATTAAATGTTTTTCTGTTGTTATTTATCTAAATTAATTAACTTATTCTTAAATTTATTCCGTAAAGTTATACTAAAAAAAAATTTTTTTTTTTTTTATAGATGGCTGATTGTAATAGAAAATAAAGTTAGTGATATTGAAGCAATAATGTTATTGTATAGTGACAGCATAAAATTAACTCGTGAATATCTTGATATTGTTGAACAATTAGATAATACTCCAAAATTGTACTTTAATGCTGTTGCTGAAGTTGTCAGAAGACGGATCTTTTCTCAAGCATTACTTATTGTATGTTATATATATAATTTTTGTATTAAACATATAAATATGTATAATATATAAATACCTCTCTATTCTTAAAAAAAAAAATTTAATTTTCAAATAACTTATGCTATGAGGTTCGGAAGTTGGTGATAATATGGTAGTCTGGTAGCTTAGTGGAAAAATTCTTGGCCAGATAACGAGAAACCTGGGTTTAATTCCCAATCCACTAGTATTTTTTTTTTCAGTTTACATGTTTTTATTATATTTTATTATATAAAATATTTTTCCCTAGAAATATCATTAAGGTTTTTCATTGTAAAAAAAGGTCGATTATTAATTTTTCTTTAATAGAAATTATTAATTATAGATATAAAATATTCTGTTTTTTAATAATCCCTACAGACTCCAAACTACAAATATATATGTTAAAGTGTTTATAAATTGTATTATTCATAGAAATTTATCATCTTTTAGTGGTCTAGTGATCTTGCTTGTCATATGATGGCTCGCTATTCTGATGAAATAGCCAAGCGAAAGAATTTCCAATCTCAATTTGAAGGTCATTTTTTAAATCCATTATTTCCTGGATTAGAAGATATGCCTCCACCATATGCTACACAAGCTCCATCTATATTTGATAATAATTTACCTAAGGTAATACAAAATATTTAAATTTAGAATTTGTTTATTAAAATTTTACATTTATTAATTTTTCAAAAATCTAATTTTTAACTTTGTTAGAAGTCAACAGCTGGAACTTGGGTCTAATCATTAGAATTAAAACTTTCATGAAACATTTCATAGAAATTATAACTATAATTAAACCCATTTAACTATATAATTTTTTTAGCTTTGCTTAGATGATCTGGATCAATTGATTAAACAACTACCTCAAATAGCTGAAATAACATCTGTGCCTAATTTTAATGCTATTACACAATTTTTTTTATCCAAATCAATTCTTGAAGATGGTATATTAGCAATTGAAGGAAATAATGATCATAAATCTGTAGCAATGGAAACAAGTAATGTTTCATTAATAGCTAACACGAACAAAACAGTTGAAGAAAAATTAAATGTTATTATGACTGCTGTTGGTATTGGGTCGTGTCAAGAGGAAATGCAACAAGATTCTGAAGTTATTAAAAGAACACACTCTGAAATGTAAGTCTATTACAATCTATATTTGATTGTATACTTATTATATATTATAAATGTTTTATTACAATATTTACAGTTTTATAAACAAAAAATTGTTATATTAATAATAACTTATTTCTAGGGAAAATGACAGCTATAGTCCTGATAGTAGTTCCATGTTGCCCCATAAATATGCTGGTAACACTCAAGAGGTATTTATTTTCTTATTTATATAAATAATTTATTATTATTATTATTATTTATTTGTATTTATAGTATGCAGTTGAATTAATAAAAAAAAATCTATGTACATTTGCAAATCTAGCCAATAATTCTTTAAAATCCGTACGATCAGATTTAGATGAACTGAAACATTGTTTCATTGATCATAACATTGAAATGGATGTGTTAACTAATGATTTAAAACTTAAACATAACATGCAAAACTGTCAACTTCAACAACTTATACAAGTAAAATATAAAAAAAAAAAATAAAGAAACCTATAATCCAAATGTTATTTCAATTTTAGTTTGCTAATGCTAGTAATCATGAGTTAAATGAGATGAAAAATAGAATTAATGAATTAGAATCATTATTAGAAATTCACATTAAAAAAGAAGAACATGAGCGCCAATTGCGTATGAGACTTGAAAATGAGAGAGATGAATGGATGCAAAGAGAATTAGAACATGCTCGAAAAGAAATAACAAATCAACTAACAATAATGCACAAGAAAGAACTAGAAATGATGCAAGTTCGATTCAAATTAGTCACACAAGCTACCAATATGGAACGAAGTTTAAGTGAACAAAATTTAGAAAAAAACAAAGTTAGTCAAATTTTATTATTTACTTAAAAAATGAAAAATATAAATAAGCAATTAAATGTTAATATTTAATTCTTATAAAAATTATAAATTATTATTAGCAAAGACATGATGTTATTGAGCTAGTTAATCATGAGGCTATGATGGCACAACTTAAAGAGGACCTATTAATAGAAAAAGAACAAGCTATTCAAGAAATTCAAAGAATGTGTGAACAGAAAATTTTGCGTGAGAGACAGCTATTATTGTTCAAATCTGATGAAAAACGTGATGAACAAGTAAATAAATATGAATTTAAAACTAAAATTTTACTTATGCCAATAATTATTATATTATTAAGTATCTTTGGAGTGATAAAAATCGTACATCAAAATACTTGAAGGAAAAATGTATGAATGAATTGAGATTATCGAGTAAATCTGAGTTAGTTCCTAGATCAAATAGCATTTCTACACCAGATTGGTAAATTTATTTTCATTCATAATAAGTTCAAATACAAAAA
This sequence comes from Daktulosphaira vitifoliae, assembly GCF_025091365.1. Lineage (NCBI taxonomy): Eukaryota > Metazoa > Arthropoda > Insecta > Hemiptera > Phylloxeridae > Daktulosphaira > Daktulosphaira vitifoliae. The sequence goes on from NW_026099573.1 coordinate 15,119,470, forward strand.
TAGCTAATCATTTTTTTTCCTAGGGAACTTGATAATTCATCAGCCACTAATAGTGTTTTTGTGGATCTTGTAAGTATAAAATTGTTTATGTAAAAATAAATTATATAGGTATTCAAGATTTTACTGACAACATTTATAACTTTTGATCTAATTATCATTTCTTTGACATTTTTTTTTTCGTTAATTATTGCTTTTCTTAGACTACATTCAAAGCTTTTTTTTTATTATGTATCTCAAAAAGAAATTTTATAAAAAAAATTTTTGAAATTGTCTGAAATATTATTTGAGTTTCTTAAAAAAATATTTATTTGTACAGTTACATGATGTTTATTACTTTAAATACACATAAAAATATATGTAGTTAATAATTTATTGTTTTAAATCATCATTTTATGGTTAATTTTTAATATTCTATCTATTATATAATATATAAATATATATATTATATATACATATTTTTTTTTTTTTTTGGTCTAAAGCTTTAGCTACTAGGACATTAACTTAACTGTAAGTGTAAGTGGTATAGTAAAGGAAAGAGTTAATTTTAGTCAGTTGTGTCGACCAGAGGCATAATATGTTTCTTCCAAAATCAAAGTACCATATTAATACAATCTCAATAAAAAAGTAAAAAATACAACCATAGTCATATCATTAAATTTCTGTATATCCTTGGTATAGGTAATCCTTTATTTTCTTGGTCATATTGTATGACCGCATTCAATTTATCCTTGCTAATAGTAAAAATTTCCCTTATTTTTCTCCGTCGTCTAGTGTTCCTCAAGGTGCTGTATTATCTTCTCTAATTTTTTCTTTATACATTAACTCTGCTCCATCTATATTCCTTCATTCTAAATTCTGAATCTTTACCTATGACATAAAATTATTTATGCATGTAAAATCAATCTCTGATTGTTATTTACTCCAACCTGACTTATCCCAACTTGTTATTTGCTGTGATTCCTTAAGCCTTTCTATTAATGTTTTTAAAAGTTCATTTTTGTCATTCTCTCGTCAGCGCTCTTCTATTTTCTACACATATACTAATAATATTCCTATTAATAAATTTAATGAGATGATTCGTGACTTAGGTTTAATTTTTTTAAAGATCTTTCTCCTGTGGCTCATGCCCATTACCAATGTTGCAAAGTGCTAAAGCTTCTTAGGTTTATTAACTGCAATTGTCAAAACTTTAATCAAATTTTGTCTCTAAAAAAACTGCTCTCTTGTTTGTCCTACCTTTGAATATGGAAGTGTTCTTTGGGATACATTGATTGCTGTCTCCAATTCCACAATTGAGTGTGACAAAAGAAAATATCTAAAACTAAAACAAAAAATTATTAAACTATTAGACTGTACTATCCCACTTACAGGTTAAAGTATACATTTAATTAATTATGTTGTATACTTGTTTATAGAGTAAAAGTTCAAGTTCTGAATCTGAAGAAGGAAAACTTTCAATTATATCGTAAGTTTAAGTTACGAATTTATAAAATAAATATAAATTCATGTATAATAATCAAATAACTCAATTACTCAAAATTAAGAATAAAAAATGTTTGAAAATTTGATAAATCATGTTGTTGAATTAATATCTCCTCATAAGTGCAAGTAGAGAGCTAGGAACTTAGCCTTCACTATTATTATTATTTTTTTATTAAGAAAATTTTGTGTGTTGAGGCAAAAGCTACCTCAAAAATATTTTTCTAGTTGCTTCTATGTCCTTCGAATTTTTAATTAATTTCCAATGGTTCACAATAATATGATAAATGTTTAAATCATATTATTTAAAATAAATTCAGAATTATTAAATATTATTTGAACACTACACATAAGTTAAACTAACATAAAAAATCAAACTAACAAAATAACTTGATTTGTATAATTTTTATGATTTTATTTGTATAATTTTTTATTAAAAATTTTAATGAATGTGAAAATTAATGAATTCACTTTTAGTAAATGTGAATGAGAATGTATTCTAAAAAAAAAAAAATTTTTTGAATACAAATTCAAAAAAATTGAAAATAATTTTGTATGTATTGCTTTGCAATTTTTTTGTTGAACACTGTCAAATTATATAAGAATTAATATAAAAAACTTATGATAGAGTTGGTATTAACTGCTTTTTATTTTTTTAGGTGTAATGTTGGAGATTTTGTTTTAGTTATTTGGGATTCTACTTACAAAAATTACATTGTATACCAAGAAAATAAAAAAAATATTGTCTTTTTACATCCAGAAAGTATTGACACTTTATCGTTAAAGCATAACCCTGGTATTTAATTTTTATTCAATATTTATTTATTTTAATTAAAGACACATACAGTAAAATAATAATACATGTATAGACAATGTAACTTTATTCTTTTCCAAATCATATTTTGATGGTTTTAAATTAAGATTAAAATAACGAATATATCTATTCAAGAAAAAAAAATTATACTAAATAATTTGAAAAATATAGCATTTTATAAATTTACTGGTAAGATACATATTAAAAATGTCTTGCTTTTTTAGCTTCCTGAAAAATAAAATAATTTTAGTTTCACATAGCTCTTTAATTGTATTTAAATATCAACCATTTTGTCCAACACTACTATACATTATTCATAATAATATTAAATTAATTTATTTTAACAAATTAAAAAAATAAATAGACAATACTTCATTCCAAATGATACAATATATCATATTTTATGCTCTATGATTTTTGGCTGTAAATTAACAACTTAAACCATGTACAGACCATATATAAGTATAAAAACATTTAATTATAAATAAATACTTTATTTGTTTTCTTAAAAATTTGATAATGAACTTAAATTATTTAGAAATTTAATGTTTTAATTTTGATTATTGTAATAAGAAATAAATTATCAAATGATTGTTTGATAATTTCTTTCATGACAATGATAAAATTAACATACCTCTATACTCTTATATAAGTATTTTTGACAAAATTTTGTTATTCCATCAAAATTTAGCTAAAAAATGGTAAATAGTAATCTATTATTGTAGCAATAGTTGGAAAAGAATTAAACAATCAATGAAGTTATGAGTTTTTCTATTAATAGAATTTATCTTTGTGCACTAAAATTAATAGATATAGACTTGGTATTTAGTGATGAACATTTGTAAAAAAAATTTTTAGATGAAATTCCAGCTGTGCAACATTTTTCTGCTGAAGTATTACATAAAGAATTTTGCCAAGCTGTTAAAGTAATAAACAAATAATGTATAGTTCAATAATCCATAATACTTTCTTGTCTTTTTCTTTTTAATAGGAAGGAAATAGGTATAAAGTTCCAAGAGGAACAAAATTCTATCGAGTAAAAGTACAACTGCTTAAAACGTCAAATAATAGAAGAACAATTTCTCTATCTGATAGTTCATGTCCTTCAGTAACTTATGTGTAATAGTAAAATTTTAATCATCATAACTTAAATTTCATAAAAGTGAAATAAATTTTGAAATGACTGTAGAGAATATTATAAACAAAATTTTAAGACCTGATATTATTATATAATCGTAAAGTATACATTTTTATTACTAGACTAAATTGAGCATAACTCTAAGCAATTAATAAGTTCAATTTTCTTTTTTTAATTCAATTACTGTTGCTAATATTTTAATGTAATGACATATGTTCAATCTTAAATTTAAAATTATAATTTTTTTTTACATATTTTATTGTTAAAAATATTATTAAATAAAGGTTTATTTATTAGAATTTTCAGGCATATACTAAAAAAAAACTCCTGTGTTTAATATTAAAATAATTATAAAACTTAAGATATTAAATTATAAATTGAATAAATGTCTTTCACTATTTTAAATATGACATATATATACTGTACATTAAGAACTAGTTTATCTAAAAACTATGTTATAATATAGCTATTGTATATTATATAATGCAACTGCTATATCATAATAGCCTCTTTATTCTTTCTTTTTGTATTTCAAATAATGTATTGTATATATTATGTAATAAATACAATTCAATTATGAATTTAAAAATAGTTTTTTATAATACTTAATTTTAGTTAATAAAATCTTTGGTTTTATTATTTTTGTACTTAAATTCAATGAAAATTTTTTTATTTAATGTATTTGCCATGATTTTTTTATAATTTATATTTTATTAATGTTAATATGTACATATATTTTTTTTAAATTAAAAAATATTGTTTATTTAAAATTTTTTATTATATAATTAAATATTTAATTTACTGCAAATGTATGGATACATTTACAATTACTTGTACTACATAATGTTGACAATCTTAATTGCACACTTGGTAGATTCTTGGTATAGAAATAATACTTAGAAAAAATTTTTATTTGTGCAATATTAGTCAAGTGTGATGAAATTTGTACAAAAATCCTATGTAGAAAGAAAGAAATATTTTGATTGTTATTCTATTGTTTTGTATTATGTTTTAAAGTAAAATGTATATAATATGTCATTGTAATGTGTAATAAAATGGCTGTGTGTACTTTTTTAAATATTTATTTTTCTCCTGTTAAAAAAAAAACTTTTGATTAGACAAGAGATTTAAGGCCAAACTAAAAGAAGAAATACACGTAGAAGTTAATATGATGATAAAAAAATATTTATTACAATTGTTATTAAGAAATATAATAACAATCTAGAAATTATACTAAAGTTGCTGCTTGTGCTCTTCTAGCTTTAATTTCTGCACGCCTTGATTCTAGATTACTCCTCTCATGTATACGTCTTTTATATTTGAGTAATTTAATTTCTTTTTCTCTCTTTATTCTTCCTGATTTCATACTTTTGTACAAATTTTTATACTTCTTTTGAATCATTTTTTCTTTCAGTAACTGTAATTGCTTCATTTCTTGTCTAAGTTTTCCTTTGTTTACAAATTCTGGTGTACCTGATTCTACTTTCATTTTTTTACGCTAGAAAATTAAAATAAGTTTAGAGATACAAGTACTTTACTAAAAAGGACAGCTAATATTTACTTACTACAATATGAATTAATGGAGTAATAGGTACTATATTATTAATAAGTTATTTTTATATGGGATTTTAATATCCATTAAATAAAAAAATAAGAGTTTTTAATTACTTATTAATAGTTATAGTCCAAAAGTTGGATTTAAAAAATGATAATATTTCAATTATGTATTATTGGAATGGGTTCATTCCTAAATATAACAATGAAGTCTTCTTATATATAATTACATGACTCAAGTTAAAACAATATTTACATTGTTTAAATAATAATCATAAAATATACAGAATGATTTTCTTATCATAACCCACACAATTATTTACAGAATAAATATAATTTAAACATTTTTTTTAGCTTCGATGCGAAGCTGAGAAGGTATTGATTTTACTAAGATGTGTTTTTTTTTTTTTTGTGTCTGTTACCACTTTTTCTCAGCTCTCACCAAACCAATTTCTTTCAATGATACGTCAAAAGATCACAAATTGAAAATATTTCCCTCGTTCCCCGTAAATGGGAAAAACCTCCAAAAAAATTACAAATTTAANGGGGAAACCTCCAAAACCTCCAAAAAAATTACAAATTTAAAAATCGCTAATTTTCGAAATTTTTTTTACTTAAAAGTGCCATAACTTTTTAAAAAATGATCATATCAATATAATTTTTTTTATATAGATGCATAATATCATTACCTTTCATTTGGTATATTTTTTTCATAAATTTAACCCTTAACCTGCCCACAAGGGGGGATTTAAAATGACAACTTTTTCACAAAAAATTAACTTTTTCAACTTAACTTTTGAAAATGTTCCAGAAGGTCTGACACTTATATATATCTTAAATTAAAGCTAATGTAATGTTCTTTATTATGCAAAAAAAATATTTCGGACATTATTTTATCTTCACGGTGAAAATGGCTACTAAATGCTATTTTTGTGTGAAAATTTTCGATTTTGTATTTTACATTTTTAACTTTATTATGCTATAACTTTTTGAAAAATGTATGGATCATTACAATTTTTTTATGAGAAGTAGTATTTATATACATCTTTCATTCGACATACTGTTTTTTTAAATCGGATCATTTCCCTATATACGAGGGGGGTTCAAATCTAAAAAATGCATGTAGAAAGTAGAACTTTTTCAACTTATCTTTTGAAAGTGTTCCGGAAAGTCTGACACTTTTATATATATCTTAAATTAAAGCTAATGTAATATACTTTATTATGCAAAAAAAAAAATTCGGACTTTATTTTATCTTCATGGTGAAAACAGACATCAAACTTAATAAAAAAAATAAAATTTTTGTTAAAAAATTCTTTTTTATATTTTTACCTTATTATGCTCTAACTTTTTGAAAGATGTATGGATCAATATAATTCTTTTTTTATAGATGCATGATGTCTTTACCTATCATTTGGTATATTTTTTTTATAAATCTGACTTTTTACCTACCTACAGGGGGGGATTCAAAATGACAACTTTTTCACAAAAATTTACTTTTTCAACTTAGATTTTGAAAGTGTTCCGAAAAGTCTGACACTTTTATATATATTTTAAATTAAAGCTAATGTAATTTATTTTATTATGCAAAAAAAAAATTTCGGACTTTATTTTATCTTCACGATGAAAATGGCTACCAAATGCTGTTATTATGTGAAAATTCTCGATTTTATTTTTTACATTTTTAACTTAATAATGCTATGACATATTGAAAAGTTTATGGATCAACATTATTTTTTTATGAGAAATAAAATTTTTAATAATCCCTTTTTCATTTGACATACTTTATCTTAATCAGGATATTAATAAGGAACTAGCAGATCATGTAGCTTTTGGAATAATCCGCCAATTTTTTAAAATTAATCACTATCTACAGATTTGTATCGAAGCGTTTTTTATGATAGTGATTTTAATCACTGTTAGATATCATCTATACTGAACCCAACTATGCCACATCATTACTGTGCTGAGTTTTTTTTGGTTAAACAAAAAAAAAAATTATAAAAATTGATCTAAAGTTTGTGTAATAAACAAAAAAAATAATGGTAGCACAGTGGGGTCGTGTCATAGTATGGATATGGTAAAGTTGGACAAGTATAGATGATATCTGGCAGTGATTAAAATTACTATCATAAGAAACGCTTTGATACAAATCTGTAGATAGTGTTTAATTCTAAAAAATTGGTGAGTAAATACGAAGACTCCCAATTGACAAAAAATTTACTTTTTCAACTTAGATTTTGAAAGTGTTCCGAAAAGTCTGACACTTTTATATATACTTTTTCATTTGACATACTTTATCTTAATCAGGATATTAATAAGGAACTAGCAGATCATGTAGCTTTTGGAATAATCCGCCAATTTTTTAAAATTAATCACTATCTACAGATTTGTATCGAAGCGTTTTTTATGATAGTGATTTTAATCACTGTTAGATATCATCTATACTGAACCCAACTATGCCACATCATTACTGTGCTGAGTTTTTTTTGGTTAAACAAAAAAAAAAATTATAAAAATTGATCTAAAGTTTGTGTAATAAACAAAAAAAATAATGGTAGCACAGTGGGGTCGTGTCATAGTATGGATATGGTAAAGTTGGACAAGTATAGATGATATCTGGCAGTGATTAAAATTACTATCATAAGAAACGCTTTGATACAAATCTGTAGATAGTGTTTAATTCTAAAAAATTGGTGAGTAAATACGAAGACTCCCAATTGACAAAAAATTTACTTTTTCAACTTAGATTTTGAAAGTGTTCCGGAAAGTCTTACACTTTTCTATATATATTAAATTAAAGCTAATCTACTTTATTATGTAAAAAAAAAAATTCGGACTTTATTTTGTCTTCACGGTGAAAATGGCTATCAAATGCTATTATTGTGTGAAAATTCTCAATTTTATTTTTTACATTTTTAACTTTATAATGCTATAACTTATTGAAAAGTGTATGGATCAACATAATTTTTTTATGAGAAATAATATTTTGTAATAATCCCTTTTTTTTTTTAATTTAATCACTATCTACAGATTTGTATCTATACTGAACCCAACTATGCCACATCATTACTGTGCTGAGTTTTTTTTTGTTATCTTTAGTTACACATTATACTTGAAATATTAACTATGTAATACTTTTTAAGTTCATCCCTTATGCCTTGTAAGGGTATCAACTTTGTTTTTTTAAACGGAAACACATATTTTGAATTTTATAAAATGTTTGAGTTTTTAATGTAATAGTAAATGGCATTTGAATTTTTAGTAAAACTTTATTTGTTTCTTAGATATAAACATTTAAAGTTTCAAATTTTTGAGTTAATATACATATATAATTGTAAGGGATTACAAATACAGATAGCTAATTGGTTTTTTATGACATTACTGTCATAGTGACGGATTGTTTATTATCAATTTTGACTATCAATAGATATACTTTTTGTATTGTCAGTTAGTGTATTTATAAACTCACAACAATGTGCCTTATTACCATTGATAATAACAATGATGTTATTTAATGTACTTGTGAATATCGATGTCATAAAAAACCAATTAGCTACCAGTATTTGTAATCCTTTAACTCAAAAAATTGAAACTTTAAATGTTTATAGCTAATAAACAAATAAAGTTATACTAAAAATTTAAATGCCATTTACTATTACATTAAAAACTCAAACATTTTATAAAATTCAAAATATTTGTTTCCATTAAAAAAAACAAAGTTGACACCCTTACAAGGCATAAGGGATGAAATTAAAAAGTATTACATAGTTAATAATTCAAGAATAATGTGTAACTAAAGATAACCAAAAAAAAAAAAATGTTTAACTTGTGTTTATTCTGTAAGTAATTGAGTGGGTTATGATAAAAAATCACTCTGTATAATAATTTTTTTCCAAAAAAGAGGTTAGTTATTAAGTCTAACACAATGATTACACTAGATATTCTAGGGGTTTCTTTCATTTCACTATATTAACAGCAACAACACACAGAATAGTCCACAATGTTTTTACAAATTTAATAACATATAAATAAACATTTTGGATTACTTTTTTTTAAAATAATTTATGCATTCTTAAACTATGTTAAAATCATAATTTTTATTATTAGTTTTTAATAATTAAAATAAAAAATATCCAATCATTTCAAATGTCGTCAATGTGTTAATAAGCCAGCCCTAATTTCAAGTTCAAAATTCATTTTTTTGAATGAATAAAATGTTTGGAGATACGTGTTATAACAATAACAATAGTATTCTTGTACATATTTGACCTCATTTGAGGGACCTGCTGCTACAATTAGGAAACTTTTTTTTTTTTTTAAATTTAATTTATTATACTATGTCTTGTAAAATCTACTTTATNTTTTTTTTTTTTTTAATTTAATTTATTATACTATGTCTTGTAAAATCTACTTTATTTAAAGCACAAAAATATAAATGTCCAATAATTTTTCAATGAGTATCAGCAAAAATGGTAAGTCCTTTTCAAAAATGAAATTGTTGGGTTGTTACATCAAGCCCCTTTATTTTATATATACTGGAAATTTCATAAAATTTAAAAAGGTGATATTGTTTATTAGTTTTATAAGAGGCATAATATATAATTTTGACATTACTCAAAAATTATATTTTTGAGATATGTGCATTTATAATATTAAGGTAATACATAGAACATGTAAAAAAAAAAATGTATTATTATTTTTTTACTATTAGTTTACTTATAATTATAATCCTATATTGATAGAAAATAAATTTTATGTTCAACTTACTTTCATATTGGCCAATATTTCTTCAGTTATTTCTCCATCAAATTCATCTTCTTCAATACTCGTATCACTATCCATTTTTTTATCATCATCCAATTCATTTTTCTCATCATCTATGTCTTCAATATCATTATCAGAAATATCATCTAACAATTCTTGATCTGCATAAAAAATGTTTTATTAAGTTGAATATTCGTTTTGCTTTCCAAAATTAATATTTACCAGTGTTGGGCATTGCAGTAGGATCTGTAAGGGCTTTTTCTTCAGGTGGAATATATCGCTGAGTTTTATATTCTACAGTAAATGGTGAAAGATGTGGTGGCAAAACCATACCAATAAAATATTTTTCAACTGGTAATAATTCACGAGCATTTACACAGTCAAAAACCCATTGAGGTTGAATATAATACCTGAAAATATTGAATTTTTTTAAACAGTTAATCAATTAAAATCTTTTTAAATTTAAAAATTATTTAATTATTACCTAGAAATGTACTGTTTTTGAATGTCAGGTCTATCAACAATTTGATGAGTAATAGTCTCATCAGTTTCTGGAAATAATGCACCTTCAGGGAAAGTTGTCTCATCCCAAGATACTTTAGCTCCAAAACAACGCAATGCAAATACTAGGGGCTCTCTAGGCACTTCTCTATTTAGGAAAACTTTTAGACCTTCAAATAATTTTTTTAATTTTCTTACTTTTTCATATTCTTTACGAGCTTCTTCTGCTTTTGCTTCATCACCTTCCTAATTGTTAATTTAAATTAATGAAAATAATACATCATTAATAACAGATCATTAAGCCATTCATTACTTACTAAAGGAAAAGCATCTAAATCTAACTCTTCATCTGCTGGATCTTCGACATCTTCTGCAGTTTTTTGTAAAGCTAAATTTAAAGCAGCTACTCTATCACTTGTTTCGTTTTCTTCCAAGATTTCTTCTTCTAAGTTTTCCGCTAGTTAAGTTTAATATTAAATCAAAATCCTTTTATAGGAAAAAAATTAATTTATGAACTTTTAAAACCAAAGTTATGTTTACCATTATAGGTTCCCAAACGAGGTGGATAGTACAAGTTAATGGTATGATATAAACGATAGTTAACAAACCCAATAGCTGTAGAATAAAAGTCGGCAAAAGTTGCCATTGTATAAAAATCAACTTCTTGTTTTTTTTGAGGCTGAAATTGTTTAACAATATAATAAATAATGATAGATAATAAAGAAATATAATTTAACATATTACATACTTCATGAGGATAATTGTGTGGTATAATCCAAGTTATAAGCTGACCTTTAATTTCTACTTGGAAATAAATTCCTTTTATTGATATAAATACTTTACGAAGAGCTCGTGCAGCGATACAATAATGCATAAATTCAATAGTGAGGCGACGACACAAGGCTATTAGATTAGGAGGAATGCTTATCATCTTAGGAAATGTAGCAAACAAGCAACATAAAGTTAAAGCATCATCCATATCTCGCAAGGCATCAATAAAAGTCGGATACCTTTCTTTAACAACATGATCAATACTTATACGAGGTATAGTACTAGAATATCGTTTTACTAAATCTTTTTGGTGCATACCCTTAGCTCTTTTCAATCTTTTAAGATGAACCTAAATTTAAAAAATTGTTAAAAATTGAAAAAATGTATGAATATAATGTAAAATTAAAAAATACTTGTAATTCACGTAGTTTCCATATCATGGGTTCATGCATCAAAAATAAAATATCTTTTTTTAAGTATAGTATTTGTATGCCACTTTTTCCTTTTTGAGCACGACGACGATGAGCTGGTTCTCTTGGATAAATACCTTTTATTATACATAATGTACGAAAATCTTTTAAAGATAATTGGAGCTTATTCAATGCAGCTCGTCTTGTTACATATCTCGCTCCTTCGCCAGATTGAAACTTGAAAAATATAAAAAATAAAATAAACATTTAACTATACATTTATATACTTTATGACTTTCTTACCTTTTTCTTTTTCAGAGGCATTTTGAAAGTAAATTTACAAGATTAATATTTTACCTAATTCATATACTCCAAAACATGTTCATAAGTCATAACAAGTTTATTATGTTCTAACATAACCTCACAATTTGTAGATTTAATGATAATAATCACAAGAATAAAAATTAGTTTGGTACTACTTCACCTATATTTCATATTTTTCAAACACATAATATGCAAATTTTGAAAATATTAAATATTATTACTTCAAAAAAATTTTGTTTGTAATTATTAAAAAAAAAAAAAAGTGAGGAATAACTATTCAAGGTTTTGTAGAAATATTATTTTGAATTAATTATAAAAGAAACACTATTGTCATTTATTATCAATATATTTGTATTATAAATTGGTACGGTTATCTATACAGGTTGACGGTCGGTGCTATATATTCAATGCTTTAGCAATTTTAAAGTAGTGTTTATCATGAATTAAAAGTACTATTAGTATGTGACCTGACAATAACATGTAAAAAAATAGGGAAAACATATATGTTGCTATATAAATAATTTCTAAAAATATTGATTGTTAGTTTCTCCGGAATTAACAATAGATTTTTACAATTATAATGAAATTTTATAAAACGCTCTATTGAGTAGATCTTTTTAACAACTTGTTTTTGATTAGTTTTTTTAGTTTATAGTAAATCACTAAAATTAATACAGTTCATATCCCAATTGTAGAATCTTTTTAAACACCAAAAACAACTTTAAAGAACCAAAAAATAGGTTAAAAATGATATTTTGCACTGATTATTTTTAATAAAATAAAAATCAGTAATAATTTGAAAACATTTTTCTCTTTTTTTTAATGATTCTTTTATATGTAAACTACGCTTCGCCTAGCTGGGGCTCAGCACCAGACCCAGGACCCTACGAGCCCCTTTGGCGCGTAAGCCTCTTCGGGCCGTCATCATAAGTAGATCACTGATTCCGGCAGGAGTATCCGGCTACGCCGGGTACGATAAGTATTTTGCAGAAAAAATATTACATCAGACTCAGTGTAACAGAAATATATTAAAATGATTTGAACAAACTAACAATTTAAACGGTAGCACAGTGGGGTCGAGGCACAGTGTGGACGAGGCATAGATGGGACAAGTATAGATGATATCTGACAGTGATTAAAATCACTATCATAAGAAACGCTTCGATGCAAATCTGTAG
>NW_026099573.1:15133261-15136250 GCF_025091365.1 Daktulosphaira vitifoliae
GTTGGGAATTTTTTCTGCTATTCTGCAAAATTACTCCTTCGTTGACTAGAATGAATCATTAAATAGAAAATTTTATGAGAATTAAAACAATGTTATTTTTAAGATTAATATGCAGTCAAGAAATTTTATAATTACTATTTACAGTATATTTATCAGAAAAACTCATTATTTTTTTGCCTTTTTATCGTAATAGAACACTTAAATAGAAATCATAATATCATTTCTAAGTAATTTTTGGTATTTAAAAAGATACTACAATTAAAATATCCAGAATTGAATTAATTTTAATGATTTACTTTAACTAAAAAAAAAAAAAGTTCTTATTTTGAATCCCTCTTGTGGGTAGGTAAAGGGTTAGATTTATAAAAAAAAACCAAATGATAGATAAAGACATGCATATAAATAAAAAAAAATTTACTGATTTGGTCATTTTTGATAAAGTTATAACAGTTAACAAAGTTATAAGCTTTATACACTGGACTATAAGGAACTTCCATCAGAAACAAAAATATACTATTCTAAATCAACTTTTCGCGATGTTTTAAAATGTGCAATTAGACTTTTTCTATCACTTCTAAGTTTTAATATTATTAAAAATTAGAATTTATATATAAAAATTCATAATTAAGAACAAAAAAAATTGTTTTAAATTAATACTGATTTGATATAATATTTAATATTAATTTGATTATTAATAAGTTAAAAATAAGGAAAATGACATATTTAACCTATTTTGTTAATCGTTTAAAGTTGATTGTTGTAAATGTTTATAATAAAAAAAAAAAAATTTATTTTACCATAACTTTTAGCTCAATTGGCAAGTTTGACATTGACATCATTAATAGAAAATTTTATGACAATTAAAAAAATTGTATCGTTAAGATCAATATGCAGTCAGAAAGTTTTATAATTACTATTTATTGTAAATTTATCAGAAAAGCTCAATATTTTTTTGCATTTTTATGGTAATAGATAACTTAAATAGAAGTAATAGTAGTAATAATTTCCTAGTAACTTTTGTTCTTTGAAAAGATTCTACAATTGAAATATTGAGAACTTAATTAATTTTAATGATTTACTTTAACTAAATGAACCAATCAAAAAAAGTTGTTAAAAAGATTTACTCAATTGAGTGTATTATAAAATTTTGATTGTATTTGTAAAAATCAATTATTAATCCAGGAGAAAAAATAATCNTCAATTGTTAATTCAGGAGAAAAAACAATCATTTTTTTTAGAAATGATTTATATTGCAACATGTTACCAACAAATTTGGAATACTATAGTCTAGTAGTAGTACACACAAATACAATAAAAAAATTATTAAATTACAAAGTAAAATGATTTAATTTTGTAGTTGAAACCTATTATATCAAACTTCATTCGTTAATAAATATTTTGAAAACATTAGAAATTAATGATTTTAATTGTCTTTATGGAGACGATGTAATAACTAACTGTTTAATTGATAAATTAGAATTTTTTTTTCAATTTTTGAGAGTAATATCTTCAACTAGATACGAATTGTAGTCATTGGACGTATCGTTGAAAAAAGTAGGTCAAGTTAGAGCAGAGAAAATAAATGATAGTCACAAAAAAATATCTTCTCAGCTTTGTATCGAAGCTAAAACTTAAAATATAGTAAAATAATTTTAATACGAATAAGAAATTTCTTCTTACAAAGGGCGACTAAAGTGATGGGATCCTTGATCTTTATTAAAGTTATTGAATCTAAATGAGATAAAAATCAATGCAGTTGAAAATTTATTCTAACTTAAAAAGAATTAAGAAAAAATGCAAAAAATTAATAGCCCTACGCGGGATGGAACCTCGTACCCCAAGCGTGTAAAACACAAGTTTCACATTCTCGGCAACCGTACATTAATACTTATGTTTGAAAAAATTGGCTATTTAAGCTAGTTCAAATTTCAAAGTTATTTTTCTCGACTTAAAAGAAGCAAACAAATTTAAATAAGTTTAACTTTCTATGCTATATTAATTTTTTATTTATATAATATTTATGAAAATCTGTACTCCCCTTGTCAGGTATTTTAAAATAAAATAAAATACAAAACCCAGAATTTTAACACAAAAATAGCAAATTTTTGAATACGGTAGTCATTTTTACCATGAAGACAAGTCTAGAGGTCAAATTTTTTTTTTTCAAATTAAAGTATATTACATAAGCTATAATTTAATATATATATATAAAAGTGTCAGTCTTTCCGGAACATTTTCATAAGTTAAGTTGAAAAAGTTCTACTTTGTATACGCATTTTAAAAGGTTTGCACCCCTCCTGTATAAAGGGAAAAGGTCCGATTTAAAAAAAAAGTATGTCGAATGAAAGAGGTATATATAAAGTACTTATTATTAAAAAATAGAATTGATTCATGCATTTTTTAAAAAAGTTATAGCATCATAATGTTAAAAAATGTAAAATATAATATCAAGAATTTTTTCAAAAAAAATAGCATATTTTTGCATACGGTAGTCATTTTCACCATGAAGACAAGTCTAGAGGACAAATTTTTTTTTTTCAAATTAAAGTATATTACAATAGCTTTAATTTAAGATATATATAAAAGTGTCAGTCTTTCCGGAACATTTTCAAAAGTTAAGTTGAAAAAGTTAATTTTTTGTAAAAAAGTTACCATTTTGAAACCTTTCCTGTGGCCTGTTAAAGGGTCAAATGTTCACAAAAATATATAAAATGATAGGTAAATATCTAAGGTATCTATAAAAAAATTATATTGATTCGGTCATTTTTAAAAAAGTTATGGCAATTTTAAGTAAAAAAAATTGAAAAAATATCGAAAATTAGCGATTTTTAAATTTGTAATTTTTTGGGGGATTTCCCCCGTTTACGGGGAACGAGGGAATTTTTTTCAATTTTTGAGGGTAATGTCTTCGACTAGATACGATTTGTGATCTTTTGACATATTGTTCATCAAAATCGGTCCAGCGAGAGCTGAGATTGAGCGTTCACAG
>NW_026099573.1:15136482-15152282 GCF_025091365.1 Daktulosphaira vitifoliae
ACAAAAAAAAAAAAAAAAAAAAACCCCATCATAGTATTATTTTATTATAGTTATTATAGTAAAATTAATACCTTCTCAGCTTCGTATCGAAGCTAAAAATAACATGTTGATCAGCACGTATCATACGTGTGGGGCACTCACTTTAGTAGAGGCCTGAAGTTTCGTATAATTTTGGGCCTGATTTATTTATTTTGTTACACTAGATATTCTGAAGGATTATCCGAATTGCGCTTGTTATGAAAAAACCATAAAAAAATCTTATATCCTAATTATCATATTACTAAATTATATTTCATTAGAACTTTTTATTGGAGATTTTATATCAAAACATTTTTTCTGACCTCTCCACATTGTATAGAAATTTAAGTATTTTTAATGTTTTTTAGGTTCTCTTCCATTAACTTTATGATCTTCTCTGTAAATAAATTCTATTTTTATGAATGCAATCTGTTTTAGTAAATTTAAAATACATATGGTATTTAAATTTCCATAGAAAAAAAAAAGTATTGAAGAAGATATCTTCCCAGAGAACTTGAAACTACAATTAGGTTTAAGTGGTGGTAGACTTTCTCATCATATACATTAATTAGGTATATAAACATTTATTGTTAAACATGCTTATTATTATTGTGGGAATATCATGTAAAAATATTCTCTAATGTAAGTATATATAATGCATTATGCACAGTAATCATTACGTCCTATTAAATAGTATTTTCTGAAAACGTTAAATGCTGAAAGAAATTATGTATTGGATATGCTGAAGGAGCTTCTGTAGTTTTTAATTAACATTGTTATAGCCAAAGAAGATATAACTATCTTGGTAATAAGTGACTGTTGACTCCCAAGAGAATTAAGAATCGCTATGTGCCAAACTGGTATACTTAACCATAATTTCCTTGCGCGCCTCCAATGACAACTCATAATCATAACTGATAACAGTTAACAAAAAACAGCAGCACGGTTGTTTGAGAGCTGTGCAACTGTAAAATGGTTTAACTTCAATAACAATTAAGGCCAGATCTGTAGTTGTTTCGATTTTTGGATTATTATGTTATCCTATTTTGTCCTTATTACTCAAATAAATAGTAACTCTTACATTAATTTGGGTAATCCTCAATTATGATGTAGGTGAACAAGTATGAATGTTGATGCCGAAAGCTCCGTGAGTATTTAATGGATCATCTTTATGTTTATTTCATTAATACACCTTTATTTGTATTTATATATATATAAAATCATTTATATGTTAAGTAAATATTTGGGACATTTTAAATAAAATTATTGACTGATTTCCAAGTAGGCCATTCATAATTTATTCATATGGGTCATTGATGATTTGGCATGTTAAAAGCTCCAATTTTATAATGGATTTAAATTTATTTATTTTAAACTTCAAATCATATATTAAAAAGAAGATATAGTGGAGTTATTGTTAAAAAGATTGATAATTTTTATGTTAGAGAGAAGAACATTATTACATTTTGAAAATTTTATTTGATATATTTTATTTCTCTTTATTTTCTTCTTTAAAAAAAAAAAATCATTAGTTAGGAAAAGATAAGTTAGGGGTTTGATCCTTAATTTTAACTCTATTTCAACTCTTATCCTCTTAGCTACAAGTAAAATGAATTAAATTAGGTCCTTAGATTTTTAGTATAATTTTTAATTTATGTACAGGGGAAATTATAAAACATATTATAAATTTTTGTTTTCAAATGTTAGTTTTTTTTTTAGTTTTAGTTATTATCGAGGTGAACATAATGCCTATGCACTAAGACCTGTTGGTCTATTGTGTGCACCTCAGCGAATTGTCTTAATTCGGTTTTCCTATAGAAGTGTGGGTTTTCAAATGTTAATAGAATCCTAAATTCTATAATTAAAACAAATAAATTTTGTCCTTTGCCTTAAAATTGTTTTAACTCAAGTTTTTAATTAAATATATCTATATTCAACTAGCCTACAAATAAGAAAGGCCGTGTTATTGCGCAATAGACATACTAGCTGCTGATAAACTCTAGTGTTTGGCCTCATCTACTACTGTAGGCACATGGATAGATGACCATACAGGTGTGTTTACAGTGGCATATAACACATTGTCTCTAGTACAGAAAACAATGGGAAACCACTGTACGTAAAACTTTTTTTCAGAAGAAGCACCGTTCAACTATATTTGGTTGACTATGACAAAGCTTAGCCTTTAGGAAAAAAAATAAAGGGTACATAAAAATTTTGAACCAATATTTTTAAAGATGTTAGCATTTTTATATCAAAATGGGAGGAGTTGTTCATAAAATACAATTTTTTTTTTTTTTTTACAACCATTTGGTTGGTTAATACCAATTGGATTGGTATGTCCTGGGGAAATTTAAGTGCAGTGGTTTCCTGTTGCCTTCTGCACTGGGAACATGGTGCTTTTTCGCCACCGTAGAAGCGCACGCATGTTCACCCATCCGTTCACCTACGGCGGTAGACGCAGCTTAACACTAGAGTTTTGTCAACAACTAGTGTGACCACCGCGCCGCACCACGCCCCTATAATACAATTAAATAAAAATAAATAGACCTGCGTTTCGCCTCTAATCTTTATTGAAGACTTAATAACAATATTCTTAATTGTAAGCAGGTTAACTATATATTTTTTCATTTAAAAAGTTTAAGTTGATACAGTTTTAAGGAATAAAAGAGAGAGACAGAACAGATATTTTTTGAAAATTAAAAGTTTTACCTTTAGAGTGTTCATAAAAAGTTTGATAAAAAATTGATTATTCATATCACTATATAACCTATTAAATATAATAAATAGTTTAATGTTTAAATTTTAGGTAAAATACTTGATAATTTGTGGTAATCAAATTTGTAACCTTTGTTTTATTGTTCATTTTTCTTTAAGTTTGAAAATTTTAAAATATGCTATTTGACTATATTTAATTTTATTATAATAAATAAATAATAATAAAACTATCACAGATTTACACTATATTAACTTCAAAACTTTTCTCTTAAAAAGTTGTAATTACTATATGAATGACAGATATTAAACATATCTGTTATGTATTTACCATATGAAACTTAACAAATTTTTAATTTTATAATTTATTTATATTTTTTTACCAGACAAAAAATATTTTTCTTCTAGTTTACTTACTCTACAATCTATTAATGCTGTATTTATAATTGGTGAATAAAAAAATATAAAATGGCTAAATAAATATATAGGGGTGTTATTATTATAGCCAACATGGAAATTATGGGGTGAAGAAAGAGAAGAAGGTGCTGT
Source organism: Daktulosphaira vitifoliae (assembly GCF_025091365.1). Taxonomy (NCBI): domain Eukaryota; kingdom Metazoa; phylum Arthropoda; class Insecta; order Hemiptera; family Phylloxeridae; genus Daktulosphaira; species Daktulosphaira vitifoliae. Next base: position 15,139,762 of record NW_026099573.1, read on the forward strand.
GTATACAATTTACTTAAAAAAAGTTCGTTATCAAAATCCTACAAAAACATTGCTATTGGTAAACTACAATAAGATATTAAATGAAAAGATATATATTTTTAATTGCTACTTGTTTTATTTAATAGTTAACTATTCTTTTTTTAGGAGTCAGATGATGAACGGTCTCATTTAGAATGGGAAACTGTGAGAGTAAAATTTATTAAAGCAGGAACAATTGAAAAACTTGTTAATAGTTTAGCATCAGATGATGGCGAATTAGAATCAACTTTTATGAATATATTTCTAGCCACTTATAGAACCTTTTCATCGCCTCATCATGTTTTATCCTTATTAATTGAAAGGTTATTTATTAAATTATCTACAATAATAATTTTTTTTAACATTTCATTACTTATATTTAAATTTGATAAACATTCTTTTTTTTTATTAAACCTATTTATTTATTTTTTTACAAGTGTTTAAATGAAAGTATTAAATATTGCAAATTAAGTTATAATTGCTAATCGAAGGGATTATTTCAAATAATAGGTATTTTAAAATTAGTTTTAAAAAGTTAGTAGGTAAAAAAATTAAAAATAAGCAGTATTGAAAAAATATTAGATATAAAATTAACTTAAAGTACAGTCATGTTTAGGCTTTATATATTGTAGAGTTTTATTAATTGTCGAAAATTTATTTATTTTCAATTTAAGAATTGTAAAAATACTAAATTTTGTCGAGTATATTAATAAGTGTAATAATAACTTATAATAATTAGTTTTATATTATAGCTATTTTTTATCTTTTAAAAAGATATAAATACATATGTTTAGGTATGAATGCTTGATAAATAATAAAGAAAATTTATCTGAATCTATGATTGATCCTCATAAAAAGTAAGTAATGTAATTTTAATTAACATAATTCATTTATATTTTAATTTCTAACATGAATAAATTGAAAGTTTTACTTAGATGATATAGTAATATACTGGTATATATTTTTTGAATTCATTTTTAGGACAGTAGTATCAGCATTGCATGTATGGTTAGATTCATATCCAGAGGATTTTCGGGATCCTCCTTTACATACTTGTTTGCGATGCTTACGTTCATTTACATTCTTATATTTACCAAAAACTGAACTGCATATTAAAGCAACTTATAGATTAGATAGATATCTTAAAGAATGCAAGCAACTTGGTGTGTATAAATTATAAATTTCCTTACATTTACTAACTAATATATATAGGGTGGTCCACAATGTTTGGACAAATCTAATAACTTTTAATCTACTAAGTATTTTGCAGTACTATTTAATAAATAATTTATACATCCTTAGATTACCATAAAATCATATTTTTAATATTTATATTAAAAATCAAATAGTAAAAATATGATTTTATGGTAGCCTAACAATGCATAAATTATTAAAAAAATATAGTAACAAAATATTTAATTGATCAAAAATTATTAGATTTGTCAAAACATTATGGACCACCTATATACAGTTTTATATCTTAAAAATTTTATACTTAAATAAACTAATAAAGTTATGTTAAAAATTCAAATGCATTTGAATTTTATTAAATTCATAATATGTTTCCATTTGAAAAAACTAAGTTGACATCCTTATAAGGCCTAAGGTATGAACTTAAAAAGTATTATATAGCTAATAATTTAAGAATAATATGTGACTAAAGGTAATAATAATAATAAAAAAAAAATAATGTTTAATTATTTTTATTCTGTAAGTAATTGAGTGGGTTATAATTAAAAAAATCATATATATATATATATATATATATTTATGTATATTGGTGATTCACTTATCACGGACCACTTAATTAATTGAAAAATAAAAATATTATTAATAATTTTTTAAGTTCAATATTTCTCTCAATTTTTCAATCACAAAGTTTTTTTATGTTTATCCCTTATATCTTATAAGGGTGTAAACATTAATTTCTCAAGTAAAAAGACCCCTAATTTACTAGCTTATTTATTAGGTAATGATCTAAATAAGAAAATGATTGTTTAATAACAACTTTTGGATCAGTATTTTGGAAGTTATTGACATATTTATATCTAGGTAATTGTGTATAGAGTATGATCAGGAAATGTTTAGTTATGAAAATAGCAGCGCCTAATCTTTACCTTTAGTCATTATTTTAAATTGTTAATGACTAGTAATAAATACTGGTCTAAAAGTTATTATCAACCAGTCATTTTCTTAATTAGATCATTATTTATTAAATAAGCTAGTTAATTAGGAATTTTGCCTTTTGAAAAATGAAAGTTGACTTCCTTATATGGTATAAGGGATGAACATAAAAAAACTTTATGATTGAAAAATTGAAATTGAATTGAGACACATTGAAATAAAAGAATCAAATAAAAATATTAATATTATTTTTATTCTTCGATCAATTAAGTTGGTGATTCATGATAAGTGAATCACCCTGTATATATTAATAATTTTTTTTGATATATACTTTTATAGAAGAAACATCTATGTTCTTAAGTAATGATTATGATTTGGTTATTGGGGAATCACGACAACTTCTTTACAATTTTCCTGATGTCGCTGAGAAACATTTTGCTGAACAATTGACTCGAATGGATAAGGTTATTAACCAATAGTTTATGTTTGAAATATTTAAATTTAAAAAAATTATATAAATAAATAAATTTATAAATTATAAATTTAAGTGATGCATTGATGAATTGAATTATTTTCAATGAACTAGGATGTGTTGAAAAAAATGGTTGCACATCAATGTTTGGGTGCTGTGTGGTCTAAAAATAAAAGAGCGGGATCTGCACCAACAGTTTTGGCTACAATTGATCAATTTAATGCGGTTTCACTTAGGGTTATAAGTACTGTTTTATTGGCTTTATACTCTGACAGAGCACATGTAATTGAAACTTGGATTGACATTGCACAAGTAATTACTGTATTTCTATATATTGTTGTATTTTTTAGTTGAATACAGATTTTATTTTAAACAATATTTACAAATTAAACTATTATTTTAACACATCAAGGTATGTTCTTATAGTCCTAACAAAGTCATATTATATAATAATGTCTTAATTTGATTAAATTTAATCTGAGTTGGGAAAGTCCATAATTTACTGATTGATATATGAAACATAACTAAAGTAATATTTTGAATTTATTCTGAAAAGTTTGTTAAGGCTAGTCAATTATTTTAAATATTTTTTGAAAGTTGGAATTTAATGTTCTTGGGGGTTGGTCTGGTCTAGTGGATAGAACTGTATGGGTTTGATCTCTAGGGTGTTAATGAGATTTTTCTTGTGATTTTCTTATTAGTGGTGTTTGATCTCTGATGCAAGCCGGCCATAATACCTGTCCCGTTCATTATTGGAATATCGAACCATCTTTGTGTCCCTAGCATGTGAAAGAGTGCCACTATCCTCTGTAGTATGTTAAGTTTGTGAAATAAAGCGATATAAAACTAATTATTTTTTAGTTAAAATTTAATGTTCTCATAGTTTTATTAGATTTCTATTTTTAGATTGCTATAATTTTACTTGAGTAATTTTTTTTTTTAATCCTTTACCCAAAAAATTGCAGGAATTAAGGGTTCTAAAGAATTTCTCTTCACTAAAAGCAATAATTTCTGGATTACAATCTAACTCTGTGTTTAGACTTCAAAAGACTTGGCAATCAGTACCTCGCGATAAAGTAAGTTTGAATTGTGTATACATTTTATATTAGTTCATTAAGTCAATACCCATATGAATTTCTTACTGTAGAAAAGGGACAACTGATTATTCATGAAATACTAAAAACTGAATATTATATTTTAAAATATAATAAATGTTTCAAAATTTGTGACTTAAACATTTTTCATTTAATTGAGAAGAAAAAATGTTGAAACATCTTAATTAATAAATTTTATTCATGGACATATTAACTTTTTATAAGAAACATCCTATTGTGATTTTTATGTTAATATAAAAGTAGAAAATATAAAAAATTAAAATTTTATACCAAGTATAACAGTTTTGTGATCTTTAAACTTAATAAAATTAAGCTAATAATTCCTATTACATACCCTAATATCAATTAACCGTCTAAAGGGGAAATATTCAGTAATACGGTATTTCCTATTTCTACAGTAGAATGTGATATTAAAATCTTATTTTTGACATTTGGACTGTCAAATTAAAATACTTTTTTGACTAAACTATCTATTACTATTTAATATAAAGTGATAAAAAAAAATTTGATTAGAATAGACTTATCCCCATGGGCTTCAGGGCCAAAACTGAGCAGGGCTTCAGGGTAACGGTGAGCCTCGACATCCAAAACGCTTTTAACTCCATGCAATGGTCACACATACTCTCGGAGCGCTGGACGCGTTTCGGGTGCCCCCTTACCTCGGACAGATGATCCGGTCTTACTTTAGCGATCGGGTCATCTTCTACGAGAGCGCCGCATGACCGAAAATCAAACTCGTTACGGACGGCGTCCCTCAAGGGTCAGTTCTCGGGCCTCTGCTGTGGAACATCGCGTACGACGCGGTGTTCCACGTTCCGCTACCACCGCACGGCCACGGCTGCTTTAATGAGTACTTGCACCATATTCGTAAAGAAGCCGTGCCGACATGCGACCACTGTTTGGATCGCCCGGGAGAGGCTGATAGTGCTCTGCACACCTTCTTCCAGTGCGAGGCGTGGGCTCAGGAGCGGGACTCTTTGGAGTCCCAACTAGGATCCACGTTCTGAGTCGGGTCCATGGTGGACCTGAAGTTGGTTAACCGGAAAGCGTGGTTGCTTGTCCAGGTGTTCGCTGAATTCGTCTTGAAAAAGAAGGAGGAAGCAGAACGCTTGAAATAGAGGCTGTCACGCCGCACAGGAGGATCTGAGGCACTGGTTTAGGCCGGTGCCTCATGTTCTTGTTTTTGTTTGTGAATTATTTTGCCAACCCTCCCTAACGGTTCCCACTCTGGGATCCGGTTAACAGGAGGTGTCATACCACGTTGCGAATCAACTCTTGATTAATTTCGGGCTAATTCATAATGTGGTGGCGTCAATTATATAGACGGCGTGGGCTGTCCTAAAGTAATGTTTAACGGCAGTTCTCAGGGTAGCCCACAGTAATGCCGACCGTTAAAAAAAAATAAAACTTATCCCCTTTTTGTAGTTAGAAATTTATGTAGTCTCCAAAAGACCGCAATAAACTTTTAGCTTCAATACAAAGATGAGAAGGTATTAATTTTACTATAATGTGTTTTTTTTTTGTGTCTGTTACCACATTTTCTCAGCTCTCACTGGACTGATTTTTTTCAACGATACGTCAAAAGATCATAAATCGTATCTAGTCAAAGACTTTACCCTCAAAAAATTTAAAAATTTCCCTCGTTCCCTGTAAATGGGGAATGTATTCTAAATGTGTTTTATATATTTTATAATATAACATTTTAACCTAAAATTTTATGTTATTTTATTTTGAAAACATACTATTACTATTTACTTATTTTTCTATTACAAATATGGGAAATATTTATAAAAACAACTCAATGAATTAACAAAATTAATTTTTGATTTAAGATTAAAAATTGTATTATAGGTGGAACTTTTTCAAGAATTAGCACGAATATTTAGTGAAGAAAATAATCAGTGGGCTCAACGAAAATTATTGATACGTGAAGGCACTGCAAAATTTGCTGATACTTTTAACAACAATGATAGACATTTGCAAAAAATAATTAAAAAACAACAAATAACTGTAGATTTTTTTTTTAATTATATGTTTTTGAAAAAATATAATTAGAAACTTTATTTTTTAATTAGAAATTAAACATTGGCACAATTCCTTACTTGGGAACATTTTTAACTGATTTGACTATGATTGATGCGGCAACTCCAGATGTTTTACCTGATGGTCTTATTAATTTTGATAAAAAAAGAAAAGAGTTTGAAGTATTAGCTCAAGTAATTATAATATATATCACAATATAATTGATATACGTATTTAATTACATTTTTATTAATTCATATAAATGCAAAATCAAAAAGATCTTGCAAAAAAAGAAGCTATTATCGGTTAAAATTATTTTTTTTAAAGAAATGGTATTACCAGTATAAAGTAAGCTGTAATTTTAGGGTGCTTGTAGATTTTATTTTACAGTAGATGGTAAGAAAGTACAATATTAAAAATTAACATTTGTTTGAGATATAAACTATATTTTAGGAACTTATTACTTACCACTTTAGTCTTTAATATAATCAAAATTTGTGTTTGCATCATGTTTTGCCTAGTAAAAATATCAGCACATATAATTATATTATTTACATATACAGGGACTTGCTGACTGTGTAAACAAATATATAATTATAATAAGTTTAAGGAGAAAATGTAGCACGATGATCAGTCAACATGTATCATCTATGTGCATAACATCTAGTCAACAAAATAGTTATCATTTATTATCATATTTGTTAATTTTTTTATTATTAATTGTTTTAAGATGATTATTAAGCATGTTATCGGCTTCCTTTTTAACTACTCGCAACATCTATGTAAATATAGGTCATGTATTACTATTTAGGGTGATCTATTACGGATAAGACACTCATTTCTTAGAAACTATTGAAATATTAAATTTTTGCAAAAATTCTACAATTTTAAACTTTAATTTTCCTCATTGGAAATTCCTATTTTTAGTTTAATATTATGATAGAAAAATATTTTTCTTTACTAAAATTTAAAATATTCAAAATTTTCTGAGATAATGAGTCTTATCATTAAATGATTATTTTGTATTACATTTGTTATCAATATACATTGTTATTTGCTGTTACTCAATTACGTCACATTTTAATTAGCTTGACTCTAGTATGTTTCTCCAGTGGGATATAAACAAATTAGAGACCCTCAGTATTCAAGGTACCAGAGCTAACTATTCTAAGTAGATTCCTTGGAATACTATTGACAGGTATTTCGGGCTTGTTAAGTAGTACTGTATCATCTTTAAATAAAAATTTTAAAATAAAATCAGTACTAGAGATTAGTAAGTAAATTGGTTATTTGAGAATCTCTATAAGTCTTGAAGATAAAACTTTACTGGGAAAAAAAAACTTTTCCTACTTACATAGAGACATAAGTAGCATAAAATACTTGATTTTTATTATGAATACTATTATTAGAAATAAATGAGTTATAGATTATTGTTGAACTAATAGAATTTCAATAAACAATCCATGATTAAAATTGTGGATGGCTTTTAGTTGTACTATAGGTTATTTTTATATGGTTTTAAAAGTTAAATTAAAAAAAAAATTAATTTTTAATTTTAGAATTTGAATAATATGTTTTATTTCTTATTAATAGATAAAGTTACTTCAAGGTGCTGCAAATTCATATAATATTCCTGAAGACACTGTGTTTGATCAATGGTTCTATTCAATTTTGGTTTTGGATGATAGAGAAGCATTTAGAATATCTTGTCAGATAGAAGCTCCTGATAATTTACCATCATCTTGTGCTAATTCTATAATGGGGACTCTAAAAAAACAGAAGTATATTAAAATTTTAAATACTATTAATATGTTTAGTTTACATAATGTAAATAGCATTAAATATATATAAATATATTTTTTTACAATAAAAAAACATTACTTTAATTGAAAAAAATAAATTGATAAATATATTTAGTAATCACTTTTCTTTTTAATTTTGTTTAGTTATGACTTTAAAAAAAATGATTCCATATCAAGTAATTGTAGTAATAAAAGTTTCTATGGGTTGTCAGATGATGGTCTGCATTCGCCAAATAATTCTTTAGACAAACAGGTAATAATTCAAAGTTTAAAAAAATTAAAGAGTTTTACTTTTATATTCTTTTTATAGAATTCCTTGCTTGATTTATCTTCGTCATCAAGTAGTTATTCTTTACATTCATTTGATATGTCAATTTCTGGAAGCAACAATATAATTCATTCAGTTAAAAATAGTATTAATAATTCAACTTTTAATACAACATCCGATTTTTATATAATTAGAATTACAGTTGATGCTGAAAATGTAGCAACTGATGGTAAATTTTATAATAATTATTACTAAGATTTATCAGACTAATATAATTTAATATATTACATTAGTCTGATGTATATATATATATATATTAGTATGGCTCATATTTTATAAACTTTCATCAATCAAAATACACATATGAATTAAAATGAACACAAAAACACGTCTTAGCCGACTCACGACTTAATTTAATTTTTCCTTAAAATACTAAATGATACCATTATCTGCCTCCAGACCCTGGATGTGGTGCTATCTAAACACCAATGGTACCCACTTGTATATATACATCATTTTTGATATTATTAAATTATGTGATTAAATATAATATTATAATTAATATGTCAGTTGACATTGAAATGTTCAAAAGTCTTATGTTCTTTATTAATTAAGATTATCATTTTGTCTGTGATTGAGCAATATTATGCTAAAGATGATCAATTTTCAAATTTTGTAGAATTGTATTAATATTTAATTTTTGATCTTAAAGTTTTAAAAACTAATTTTAATAAAAATTAATATTTGAAAGATCTTTGAAATAACATTATTCAATTAGTTAGGTTTTAGTAAGGTATTACATTGTCGTGCTTTGGTTAAAATATCAAAAGCATACTACATTTGGTAGCATTCAATTTAAACTAATTACATTATTATTTTCATGTCAGATTAAATTATATCAATTAGTTATTATTTTTTCAAATGTTTCGTTTTTTTTAATACCTTGTGTAGTTGTGAGGATGAATTTAAAGTCTTTTTCTATTTTTCTCTTGCTAGAAAAACAAAAAAAGATCCTAAATACAATTATATACAGGGTGTTCAGTAAATCAGGAAACGGGTTTCTATTGTTCTCATTGTTACAAACAATGAGAACAATAGAAACCCGTTTCCTGACTTACTGAACACCCTGTATAAAGATGTTGCATATATTTTTAAATTATTTGCTTTTAGTATAATAAATTTGCAAATAAAATCTAAAATTAAAGAGTTTTTTTAAAAATAACTTGAACAGATTTTTATTCTATTTTAAAATGTATCTATTTTAATTACATTCAGGAGTTGTGCTGTATAAAAGTATAATGCTTAGTAATAATGAACGTACACCTCAAGTTATTAGAAATGCTATGTTAAAATTTTGTATTGATGATGATCCAGATAATTATATATTATCACAAGTATTACCAGATAGAGGTTTGTATACATTTTTACTGTGGTTTTTATTATTAAAGTCAGAATTTACTTGGTCTTAAAAAATATAATTCTAATTTTATTTAAAATACAAATTAATATTCTTTAAAAAATTAGAAAAATATGCCAAAATAATGTAATAGAATGTAAATTCTTATAATAATGGGTAACATTTGTATAAAAAAATAAAAACGTTACTATTAAAACACAATATTCCTTAAATTAGAGTTTTTCAAACGTTCAGTTGAGTAAATTTCCTAAAACTCTCATTGTGATATTTTTTTTCACAATGAATATTTTTACTTATTTTTATGTGTAACAAAATGCTCTAGTATTTTATATTATTTTAGTAATGCTCTCATAATAATTGGTTAGTTATATATCATATTGTGATATAAATTACATAAGAAATTTCAATGAAATTTTTATCATAATATTATAGAAAATTATTTTTTTTAAATGCATTTTAGAAAAACTTATAAAAAACTCACAAGTTCAAGTACTGTTGTTAAAACAGCAACATACATGTACAAAATTTTATTTTTAATTCAAATTTTGATAATATTCTTGAATATCTGTTTCTTTAATCCTAAACCAAATTAATGTTCTTAAAATGTACATTAAGATTAAAAAATACCCTGACAACTTTGCTACTTCAAGTAATTGGTGGCCAAAGTTAAAATTTTAAACTTTTTTCTAGTCTTAATAATAAATAATTGCATTGAAGCGTTATATAATAGTCATTTTAATCACTGTCTAAATTCAATTTATATTGGTGACAACTATGACAGTTTTTACTTTACAATAATTATATAATATGAAATATACTCCCATAAATGATTCAGAAAATTATTTTTATATGATTTTTAATTCAAATTTATGTAAACAAAAATTTTCCCTATACTATAAAAATATATTTAATTATACTAAAATATCTTATATTAATGAAGAATTTTTTTCTAATTTTCTGTGTTAAATTAATCATATAATTTTTTCAATGTATATACTAATACATACTATGTCTTCTTCTTCTTTTTTCTCGCCTTAATCCCAACTTTTATCCTAAACTTCCACTTGACACGATCTCCCACATCATCTTCGCATACATCAGCTGTCCTCATATCGCATTCAATAACATAACTCCATCTCATTTTTGGTCTTCCTCTACCTTTTCTTACTTCAACATTCATTTCTATAACTGTTCTTACAGCTTCTGATTCTTCTCTCCTCATAACATGATGAAACCGTCTAAGTCTATTTTCTCTCATCTTATCCACAATTGACACTACACCTATACTTCCTCTTATAAGCTCATGTATTAACTCACTTCAAAATATCTCATAGGGGAATTCAAACACAGCCTATATTACTGCACCCCTAATTGGCTATCACCAAAAGTTATATAGTATTCTTTGTTTTATATTAATCATTTTTTGTATTTAATGTCCTCTCTTAAATACTCTTTAATATATTTGACGAATAAATTGGATTTTTGCTTGACAAGATATGTGATTAATAACTAATAAGAAAAAGCTATAAATTTCTAGACTTATTAAAAATAAATAAGGTCTTAATATTTCATCTGTGTAGTATAAATTAATTTAAAAGCTTAATTTCTTAAGGCCGTTTATTTATAATATAAATAATGTAAAATATATACAAACAATTTTAATTTCATTCCACTTAAAAACTTCAATAAACGTCAAAGGCTTTAATTTTTAGTATATATTTATAGAATTTTTTTTATACTCAAGAAAAAAAAAACCCAGCACGGGGGGGTCGCGGCAGAGTGGTGACGTGGTATAGATGGATCAAGTATAATGATATCTGACAGTGATTAAAATCACTATCAAAAAAGAACGCTTCGATGCAAATCTTTAGATACTGTTTAATTTTAAAAAATTGGTGGACTATTCCAAAAGCTACATTATCGGCTAGTTCATTATTAATATCCTAATTAAGATAAAGTATGTAGAATGAAAAAGGGATTATTAAAAAATATTATTTCTCATAAAAAAATAATGTTGATCCATACACTTTTCAATATGTCATAGCATTATAAAGTTAAAAATGTAAAAAATAAAATCGAGAATTTTCACACAATAATAGCATTCGGTAGCCATTTTCACCGTGAAGATAAAATAAAGTCCGAAATTTTTTTTTCGCATAATAAAGTAAATTACATTAGCTTTAATTTAAGATATATATAAAAGTGTCAGACTTCCGGAACATTTTCAAAAGTTAAGTTTTATGTTTTGAATCCCCCCTGTATTAAGGAAAATGGTCCGATTTAAAAAAACAGTATGTCGAATGAAAGTTCTATATAAAAACTACTTTTCATAAAAAAATTGTAATGATCCATACATTTTTTAAAAAGTTATAGCATAATAAAGTTAAAAATGTAAAATACAAAATCGAAAATTTTCACACAAAAATAGCATTCGGTAGCTATTTTCACCGTGAAGATAAAATAAAGTCCGAAATTTTTTTTTACTATAATAAAGTATATTACATTAGCTTTAATTTAAGATATATATAAAAGTGTCAGACTTCCGGAACATTTTCAAAAGTTAAGTTTTATGTTTTGAATCCCCCCTGTATTAAGGAAAATGGTCCGATTTAAAAAAACAGTATGTCGAATGAAAGTTCTATATAAAAACTACTTTTCATAAAAAAATTGTAATGATCCATACATTTTTTAAAAAGTTATAGCATAATAAAGTTAAAAATGTAAAATACAAAATCGAAAATTTTCACACAAAAATAGCATTCGGTAGCTATTTTCACCGTGAAGATAAAATAAAGTCCGAAATTTTTTTTTACTATAATAAAGTATATTACATTAGCTTCAATTTAAGATATATATAAAAGTGTCAGACCTTCCGGAACATTTTCAAAAGTTAAGTTGAAAAAGTTAATTTTTTGTGAAAAAGTTGTCATTTTAAATCCCTTCTTGTGGGCAGGTTATGGGTTATATTTACAAAAAAAATATACCAAATGAAAGGTAATGATATTATGAATCTATAAAAAAAAAAATTATATTGATATGTTTATTTTTGAAAAAGTTATGGCACTTTTAAGTAAAAAAAATTGAAAAAATTTCAAAATTAGCGATTTTTAAATTCGTAATTTTTTTGGAGGTTTCCCCCATTTACGGGGAACGAGGGAAATTTTTTCAATTTTTGAGGGTAATGTCTTCGACTAGATACAATTTGTGATCTTTTGACGTATCATTGAAAGAAATCGGTTCGGTGAGAGCTGAGAAAAAGTGGTAACAGACACAAAAAAAAAAA
>NW_026099573.1:15152318-15252086 GCF_025091365.1 Daktulosphaira vitifoliae
GAAAAAAAGGGAAAAAAAAAAAAAAAAAAAAAAAAAAACACACATCTTAGTAAAACCAATACCTTCTCAGCTTCGCATCGAAGCTAAAATAGTATTTTTAAAACTTTATTCACAAATGATTTTGTTTTATAGAAAACCTGAGGTGTAATTTTTATTCCTAATTATGTAAAAATATTATTTTGCTGGTATTTGGTAGAGACCAAATTTTCATTTTCAATAAGTTAAATACTCTTTTATTATGACTGAGAATTTAAATTGTAATAATGTTTTGTAAGTTTATTTTTTTATCAGATTTTAATAAGTTATATGAAATTTACTTTCAGAAATGATTTTACCTATGACAGCTAATGTTTACTATGCAGTAAATACAGAATATGATTTAAATTTTTTATTAAGAAAAAAATCCTGGAAAAAAGATAATACTATTTCTAAAAAATAAATTTTTTTTGGAATAATGAATACTAAATGGCCAAATTTGCCCATTCCTATTCTAACTGAAGTGCTATTGAATTATTTAAGTGGAAACACCTTATTGTAAATTAATTAAAAACTATTGTAAATTTTTAGTATCAATTATGTATGTATATATTATTATATTTATATTGAATTAGTACAATTTGTAATTTGCTATTGAAACAAAAACATTGTTAACTTATAATTACTTTTTTAATTAAATTAAATTTTTAGCAAAGTATAAAATAAATATTTTTTAAACATTTTAAACGTAATCTACACTACATATCACAAAATAAAATAAGGGCAAGATAACAAATAACATTGTTATAGTTTATGATTAGAAAGTACTTTTGAAGATGTTCAAATTATATATCGGATATTATTAAAAAAAACTGTTTTAACTTGTAAACTTTAAAATGTTAATGGAACATTGTATAATGCAGTTTTGATCTTGAACTTAATCATTGATATTAAATCTTCAATATGAAGATGGCAACATTCAAGGAATCAATCTTCGTTTACTTTCTAAACGCGTAACTGTTTTAGCTGTGAGTTTAAAAGTAAACGAATATTGAAATCGTATCTTCTGTCAGGTAAAGAAGTAAGTTACAAGAAATTTTGATTAGGAGTTTTTTTTGAGTAGGAGTTAAGTGATGAGTTGCATGAGGAATTTTAAGGATAAAAGCAGCAAAGCGCAAAAATTTACACTGGACTATTTCGAGCATCATAGGGTTGTAGCTGTGCAAGGATCCCATAACACCGAACCATATTCAAGAATAAGGCGAACCAGCGAGTAAAAAGGCTTTTTTGAGGTTTTCAGCGATGAAACTCAAGCGATTCTCTGAATAAATCCTAAAGTTTTGAGAGCTTTGTAATATCTTTCTTCTATATGAAAGCAAAAATTTAAAGGAATGAGACGAAACCCAAGGTCAACTATAGAAGGGACAGATGCAATAGGGAAGTTATGAATATAATAAGTTGAAGGGATAGAATTGAAAATACGTGAAAAGTTTTTTTATAGTACTTAGAAGCATTTAACGTCAAGCCAATTGCTTCGGCCCAACTAACTAAGCAATCTAGTTTATTTTGAAGTAAAATAACATCAGAGCTATTAGTAATATGCATGAATAATTTGTAGTCATCTGCAAAAAAAAGTATTTTAGTATGCTGTAAAACAGTATTAGCGCCTTTTACAAAAAGGGGTCAATGCATGCCAAATCATCCAGAAATGGTTGCACGACTAACTCATTTTTTTCCGAAATTTTTAGGGTTTATTCTTTATGCTATAATTAGATTAACATAATTTTTATTTTTTTATGACCATTCTATTTTTATGGCTTATCTTAGAAAAAAATATTTAAAATAGCCATAACGTTAAAAAACACAGATTATTTAATATTAACTCAATGGAATTAAAATTTTAGGCTTGACATTATAACTAAAAGCTTACTATAAAAAAAAAAAAAAAAATTATGTGAAATTCCAAACTTTAATGACTTTCTAAAAATAATGCTTTTTTTGTGAAAATTGGCATTTTAAGCTCACTTAAAACCATTAGGAAGATATTATTTTATAGTGATCTTCAAATGTAATATTGTATAGTGTATAATCTATGTTTCAACTAAATTTCAAATATTTAAAACAATTCTCTTGGGATTTAGAGGCCTATAAAGTTAGAAATTTTATAAAAATACACGTATTCTAGGTGCACTATTTCTGTTGGGGGACCTAATTTAAAAAAAAAGTTTTTTAAAATTATTTAGTTATATAGAATGTTGACAAAACTCTACTGTTAATCCACTCTTGTGTAGTAATTTAAAATAAACAAGAACGTGTGTTAGGTATTTTGACCAAGTTTGGATATCTGGGGATTTAGTCAATTCGTGGGCAACAAGGTTCTATCGGAGTTGTAGAGTTTGAAAGTTTAAAAAAGTAAAGACAAGTAAATGTAGATCCTATTTGTTGAGAAATAAAAACTAATTAATTGGTAAGCATCTTTAATAAGACACCGAGGCAACGGGCGACCCTCGAGACTCTGTAATGTGTATATGTATAAAGTGCAAACAAATTAGTTAAGTTATCTTTTAAAAATTAATAGAGATTATTGATCTATTATTTTATCGTTCTTTACTCAATTATTAGTTTTAAATAATTGAGTTAATATGGATTTATTTACTTCTTTTAGATTGCTTGCGTAAAGATCGTCGATAGTCAGAATATCAAGTACCAAACCTTTTCTTGAATTGTGCTAATTCGAACACAAACATTTTATAAGTTTCTTTTAGATAAATAAAGTCTCGACCCAAAATAATTATATTTCTATATCGACTTAAAATGTTCCGGCGACAGCATGGGGTCACGGTTAATTTGAGAAAAGTTAACTGGACAAAAGAATTCTGAATTCTATATAGAATTCAGAGCTTCATAAGTGCAGAAGATCCGCTCGCTCATTGGCTTGCTAGCTCACGGATGTGCAAGTAGAAATAAGCCTTTTTATATTATTTTTAATTAGCTCCATTATGGAATGTTGTCGTTAGTGTTTTTAGTGTTATTCAGTTTATTGCATTAAATTGAACATAACATGTTTATTATTTTAAGATGCAATTTTAATATAAAATTATCAATTTAACATGTATATTAGGATGGTTCTTAAAATGAATGTAGTAAAAATTAAAAATTATACAATCTCAATTAGTTCCAATACTTACAAAAATTAGTTACGCAATGTTTCAGGTAAATCAGAAAAGATTAACCCGTGCCAAAAAAAGGCCTAAAGTTTGAAAACTCAAAAATGTTGGGTAACCGTACATTTTTCATTGTTTTTTTAGTCCAGCGCGTGAAATAATGGATTCATAACAAAATTGTATGAACAAAAGTTGTTTAAAATAATATTTTACACAAATTATATTCTGAACAATTTATTTATTTACTTGTTATTTATGTATAAAAAGTCAATATGTATAATTTTGTTGTTAAAAACTCACAAAATAAAGTGAATGTTAGTTATAGTTTTTTAACTCGTGNTATTTATGTATAAAAAGTCAATATGTATAATTTTGTTGTTAAAAACTCACAAAATAAAGTGAATGTTAGTTATAGTTTTTTAATTTTCGTAATTTTCGTAATTTATCATAACAGCAATGTTTAATCTTGAATAAACTTTTATCGAACCATCAAGTCACAATTTATTACAAGAATGTCTAAAAAGACGATAAAGTCTTTATCAAAACCCATTACTAATATTTGTCCTAACTATACATTTTTCTGGTTATTATTTTTATTAGTTCTACTGCGCCCGTATGATCATTTTTAGATCATATACATTTTAGTGTTCAAAATAATTTTGATATTTTAAAATGTTTTTAATACATATTAAAATGGCTTCACGGAAAACTTTACGAAAAGATACATTTATATTTTTGATTGGTTTCCCGTCAAACCAAATTATTGGTAGTAAATTACCGTTAATAAGACAAGTACTATCGGTTTCTTTTTTAATATTCGTCATGTTAACTTGAGCATACTTGAAAGCTCTAAACTGACAATAAAAGAGGTAAGTATTTTTTGGCAAAAAGTGCGTATACCTATCAGTGCTGAACAGTATTGCATAAAAAAACTTCAAAAATATTATGACGAATGGAAAAATTTTAAAAAACTGCAATACAGAAAATCTGACACTCGAGTAAAAAGAAATGAAGAATTTAGTTCAAAACTAAATGATTTGTTTGACATTGCTCAAGTTGATGCCCTTAATTAAATGTCATTACAAGAAGATAGAGATTTTTTATTAATTCAAAGACAAAAAGGGACGTCCTGATATTATGTTTTGAGTTGATATGAATATTGTACAAAAGAAAAAAGAGCCAGTGAAAGGTTAAAGATGTCCGAAAAAGACGTAAAAGTAGTTATGACATGATAAAGTCATTGATTAAGTTTAATGTTGTTTTAGAATTATTATTTAATAATTGAGTTTGTATTTTAGCTGCGTAAGTAGAAATGTGCTCATCATCAGAGTGTGACGTTGCTGAAGATGATTTTAACAAGCCTGACCGTCTAAAATGTACGTCAAACAACCAACTAGAGGAAGTATTGATTTTATTACGCCAAAACTTGCAGCTGCACTCCTTAAATGAAAAATTAGTGATAGAGATGCAGTTCATATATTAATTTCAACAGCAGAGGTATTAGGTGAGAACGTTGAAAAATTAATTATAAATAGATCTTCAATTTGAAACTCACGCGTACGTTTTCGTAAAGAACGCGCTGAAAAAATCCGTGATAATTATTTGGTAACTATTAAGGATTCCGTTATTATTCCCAATGGATGGCAAGCTTTTACCTTCATTAACAGGACAAAAAAGTGTTGATCGACTTGCCATTATTGTTTTATGTAATGGTGAGAGGAGTTCCATCAATTGATATGGGAACAGGGGTTGGTCAGGCTGATGCTATTTTTCATATACTTATTGATTGGTGTATTACAGAAAATGTACAGGCTTTTTGCTGTGATACTACGGCTTCAAATTACTTAGAATGTAATATTTTGTACTTACCATGTCGACACCACATCTACGAGCTAGTATTAAAAAATGTTTTTAAAGTTAAATTATGTCTAACATCTGGTACTGATGTACCAATATTTAAACGGTTTCAACAAAATTGGGGAAGTATAAATACTAACAAATTTAGCCAGGTATAATTAACGACTTTGTAAAAAAAAACGTTAAATAATGTATGTACTGATGTAGAAAATAACTATTTGTTTATCAAACAACCCAGAGAAGATTGCAGAGAGATTTAGAACTAACAATTATTTTTCTTGGTGGAGTTCCCCTAAGGGGAGTTTCATTTAGAGTTCCATCATGCTAGATGGATGTCAAAAGCTTTATATTGCTTAAAAATATTTATATTCCGAAACCAATTAAATTTAACCCAAAAAGAAGAAATGTCAATAGCTAATGTTTGTATATTTATTATTAGATTATACGTTAGAGCTTGGTTAGTGCACCACTTGCTTCTATTGGACCATACCAAGCTTTAAATTTTTTTTAAAAACTCGGTAAATTATCAGTCAATAGACAAAAATACATTATTGTAAATACATTATGTATATTAGAAGTTACAGTTAAAAAAATGTGTGGTCATTTATGGTATCTATCGCCAGAGAATACGGTATTATCACTTTTTGATTCTAATGTTCCATTTGATACAAAAAGAAAAATTATAGCTGCTCTAAAAATTCATACAGATGATGATGTACCAAAAAAATATTTATTGAATACAAAAGAAGCTACTGGAATATTAAATAAAAATCTTGAAGATTTTATTTGTGGAAAATCAATGCAATTTTCCAAACGTTTTAATAAAGATACTAGTTTTCTCACCATTGACCGATCATTATGGAGCACTGATGAACATTTCAAGATATCAGTAGACCTTATTAATAGCATTAATATAGCTGAAAGGGATGTTAAACTAATGGAGGAGTTTAATACGAAAATAACAAACGATGAAAAACAAAAACAATATTTGCTTCAAGTAGTAAATGATTGTCGCAGTAAATATCCAGATTTCAAAAAGAGTACTCTTTTAGATAATTAGTTTAATAATTAATTTTTAGTTTTTATGTTTGATGTGTCTTTGTAAATTTTTAAAATTTTTAAAAATTTTTTTCGTATTGTAAAATTAACACAGAATTCAATTTATTTTGTGAGTTTTTAACAACAAAATTGACTTTTGTTGTTAAAAACATAAAAATTTTGACTTTTTATACATAAAAAAATTGTTCAGAATATAATTTGTGTAAAATATTATTTTAAACAACTTTTGTTTTTACAATTTTGTTGTAAATCCATTATTCTGCTGAATATTAATATTGCTGAACAAAAAAAACAATGAAAAATGTACGGTTATCCAACATTTTTGAGTTTTCAAACTTTAGGCCTTTTTTTGGCACGTGTTAATCTTTTCTGATTTACCAGAAATATTGCGTAACTAATTTTTGTAAGTATTGGAACTAATTTTGATAGTATAATTTTAGAAAAGTTAAGTTTTTAAAATGATCCCTATTCACTAAAACCACCCTAATGTATATACATATTGAATAACAAGTGTACTACAGTGTATATGTTATGACAGATAAATTAATTATTTGTTTGTATACAAGTAATACAAAATACTGATTACGAATTTTTCATTGATAAAAGTAAGATGCGTAATGCAAAGTATTGGGCATATTATGATACCTGCCGCCGTAGTGTCTGGATGGGTGACCATACGTGTATTTTACCATGGAAAAAAACACCATGTTTCCAGTGCAAAAGGTAACTGGAAACAACTGTACTCATACCTTCCCTAGTAACATCAGTTCACCTTAGAGTATCTGGTATCCAACATTCAAAAACGGGGAGGAATTAAAAAAAGAAGACTTGTTTATAAACTCTTCTGAATCGTATTTTCAGTGTATAAATAAAATAATATTGTTGTTTACGTAAAATAATATAGTTGAGGAAAACCATTATTCTTTTTACATTAGATACTTGATTTTCATAAAAATAATAATTACGTTAAAAATTTACTTTTGGTATTTTTTAGTTTCATATATTTCTCGATTTATCAATAAAATTACTTTTTAATTTCATTCCTTATACTTTAGAATGGAGTGAACTTAATTTATTTTTAATACATACATATTTAACTAGTTTAAAATGATCTAATTAATAAAATAACTGGTCCATAACAATTTTTGACCCATTATTTCGGAGAATTCATTAATATTTTTTTACCTAGACGGAAAGAAAGGTGAACAAAACTATTGACAACATTTTTCAATATTTTAAAATAGTACTGACTTTCGAAATAATGAACAAAAAGTTGTTATCGACTAGTTATTTTATTAATTACATTATATTTTAATGCTCGTAATATTTAAATGAGGCTCAATGCACAGGGTTATATTCTTTTAACGCTAGTCATTCGATTTCTCTTAAAAAAATATTTAATTGAAATGAAAATTATGTTAAGAAAATTACTTTTGGTATATTTTAGTTTCATACATTTCTTTATTTGGAAATCATTAAATTCATTTTTAATTCATTCCTTATACTTTATAAGGGAGTCGACATTATTTTTTAAATGTCAACATACGTTATTAACTGGCTTATTAAATAAAAAATGATTTAATCTAATAAAGAAAGTGACTGATCAATATAAATATTTGGGCCATTATTTTAAAAGTAATTAACATTTTTATAACTAGGCGGGAAAATTAGGTGAGGCTAATTAATGTCTATTGATAAATATTGTCATATCCGCTTCTCACCTCAAGCCTATATTTTAAAATAGTAATAATTTCCGAAATAGTTGTCAAAAGTTGTTGTTATAATTTTATTCATTAGATTACTTTGTATTGTATAAGGCAATTAAATATGTATGTTGCCAATAAAAAAAATAAAGTTGACACCCTTATAAAGTATAAGGAAAGAAATCAAAAAGTAATTAATATAAAATAAAACGTAATAAAAAATAACTAATCCAGAAATATATAAAACAAAAAAATATTTTTTTAACGTAATTATTATTTTAATAAAGATCAATGTAGCTAATGTGAAAATAATCACCTTGTATAGTAAATTATTTATACATTCTTCTGAAATTTCCTTTTATACATAGTTTATAATTCATTTTTCTACACATCACACTTTAAATATTCTTTAAAAATGTTATAATATTACAGAATAGCATAAATTATCTTCTCCAAAGGTATTATTTTAACATTATTAGGGTTAAGCAAACCTTTTTACTGGATGAGTGTGGTTATAACATATTATTATGTTTAAAGTAAAATATGTATACTATACCGATGACATTGCACACTCATAATATTTAAAAAATCGAATTATTTATACGGTAATAAAGGAATTTAGGGCCATCTTGATGGGGGTGTCAAAACCCCCTACTTGGCAATTTTTTTTTTTAAAGGAGGATGCTACCAAAAAATAATTATTAAAATAAAAGTCATAATTTTTAAAAACTTATTCTTCTTTTTCTTCGCCTTAGTCCCAACTATTTGGGGTCGGCCAATTAATAATATTTAAAAACTATTTTGAGAAATTATTCAATTGACAAAAATAAATTTTTAATCCTCCTTTTATATTTTTGGATTCGGGGCGACCCGAAATAATTTGGAGGAATTATTTTTATTTTTATAACAAAACTTTAAAATAATGGTGAAATGTGTACGTGGGTGCTTGTAGCCAAATGAAACCTTTATTCACGCTTATGATGCCCTTATAGAACAAATATATAAATATAATTGTACAAAACTCATTTCATAACTACCTCAATTTTTGTAATAGTATAAGATAGCAAAAATTTAAAATAATTATTACCATTATAAAAATATTTTTGACCTTAAAATTAACAAAACTGTTGAATATAATATATATGTGTAAGAAATGATAGTATTAATTATTTATTATTTTGTTTTGACGATTATTAAAATTTAATAAAAGTTGATAATAATTTCAAGTATTTTTATTTAAACTATGTACATTTTTACAATAACAATGTTATATAATTCTATTATGTTACAATTAATAACACTTAAAAATCTTTTTGTAAAAATTATTTAATATATAACTTGATTATTGCATTGAATCAATGCAATAATAATATTATTTTATTAAATGCCATATAAAAACATAATTTTTACAGATTTATTTAGAACACTTTATACAATGTAATCAGATAACAATGCCGAGTAATATGTTTTGGTATGTATATTTATGCCATTAATAAATTGAAAAAAAAAATTATAAAAATCATAAGCAGAGAAAAATAAATAAAAAGTAGAATTCATGAGTTGGATAACTAAATACTCAAACAAAATTAATAAAAAAAAACTGTATAGGTATTAAAAAATAACCTAAAATATCTACTAGAGATATCAGTTAAATAAAAATTAGATTTGTATTGGCACATTTATTAACTCAATAAAAAAAAAAAAAAGAAGTAATAAAACAATAGGAATTGCAAGAAAAAATAAATGATTTGTGCAATTTTTTATATTATAGATCTTATTATATAATGTGTACCATAACTTTTTCATAGATAGTTTTACTTTACAATATAAGTGTAGTAATGGTACGAAATTAAGTTAAGTCTTAACAACAATTCATTCTTTTCGAGATCAAATTTGAATAAATATAATTTTTAGTATAGAGCTATATGGTATAATGATAATTTCTTAATTTAATTAGTTTCACAGTTGCCGTCGGCGAGCGGGTCGAGGACTAGAATGACGACCGCAGTTGGCCAGCTCGTACCCGTCGCGTTTTGAGAGCTATAGATCCGCTTTCGGATCTATAGCACTGCCTTCGAGCACATTTGCAAACTGTCAAGCGCTAATCATCAGCAGGTTTTCAGACTAAATGACCATCAGTTTCGCTGGGCGTGTGTGCAAACGTTTTCAGGAAGTTTTGCGTGGAAAACACGGTGACGTCGGGCGGAGGTGGCGACTGACTGTAATATTTACCGGTCAAAGAAGTGGGTATTGCAGGTGGTGGTCTGTTGTGCAACACAGGAAGCGGCGGCACAACCCTGGCTGTTTCCGCTATAATGGGCATTGGAGGAGGTGGCATCAAGAGCTGTTGCTGTTGATGACGGAAGACACGATCCTCTATTAAAAAAAAAAAAAGAAACAAAAAATAATCAAAATTTTGTCAGGTAAAAAAGCAAAAATGTATTTTAATAGGCCTTACCGAGATTCAAACGATCGTTGACGTTATGTTGTGCCATTGTGTTATGGTCATAGGCGTTTATATCTATTGCGCTTACGTATTGCTGGTGGTGTTGTCGAGCACCTGTATGATCGTTTTCATTGATAAAAGGATAATCAATCTGTTCGATCATATAAGACTGCTCGACTGCTGATTTTTGCTGATGATCGTCCTGAAATGTAAACAAATTTTTAGTTTTGTCATTTTACTAATAGTAGTTTTTTTATCATATTTATTTTGAGTGAATAATCGTTTTTATTAAGAATTAATAAATAAGATTAATTGTAGTTCACTATGATTTTTTGTCAATAGAAAAACTAATTATGTACATCATAATTTGGCTAGTAACTATTAATAGTTGTTATTTTTGGACATACGCTACTCTTATTCTTAGGTCAAGAATATTTTACGAATTTAATTGATTTAAAATATCATTTATTTTATGAAAATTTACTGAATTGTAAATGATGATGATCTTTTTTACTTTATACGATATAAGCTTACATTGTAATCTGGAGAGACATTCGAGTAAGTCTCGGACTTCTCTGATATAGAACTCATGTTTTCATCGTAGCCTGCATTGTATGTGTTAGGTGCATACATTTCAATTGTCGGTGTTTTACTACTCTGATCTGTGTTATCTACAAAAAGCAAACACACCAATTAGTCAAAACTTAAATAAACATTTACTTATTGTATATAATTGCTTCTATTTTTCGTCTCGCGTGTTTTCTGTATCGTTGTAAGCGTAAGTTGCAAATGGATAAATATCGAGTAAGATTAATGGAGAATGCAATGAATGTAACACAGAAAATTACATTGTAAATAATATAGATAAAAAAACGTAGATGGATTATTAAAAGAGATACATTCAATCGAAAAAAAAAACCCAGTAGAAATATTAAATTTGTTCAGAGCATCAAATAAAACTGAATTGATGTTGAAAATATTAAAAATTAAAATTTTACCGTTGACGCGTTTGTTGAATCTGCGTCGCCTGTGTATGCAATAAGTGACCACTATAATGTTCAATAGTATGAGGCCACCTGTGACTAAGGCCAGCAAGACTAATACTATGTACATTCCGCGGTCTAATCCAGCCTTGTTGAGACCCGAGTCGGTCACGGGCGATCCGCCAGTAGTGGTAACTCTTAGACTCTCGGAAGTGTATTGGCTGTCGCCGTATACGTTGTGCGCCAGCACGCCGAAGAGATACGAAGTGTCCGGGTCCAGTCCGGTGACTAAATACTGAGTTTCATTGCCCAAATCCTCGTATTTATACGTCTGCTTGTTGAACGCCCTGTACCGTATTCGGTAATTTGCCGGTTCTCCTAAAAAGTGTTAAAGATGTTGTGTAAATATTGCAACCGTAGTTAAATAGCCGGTTAAGAGGTATTTACCTCCGTCGAAACCAGGAGACCATGCGAGCAACACGGCCGTGTCTGTGGTGTTGACGGTTCGAAGATCGATCGGCGGGTCGGGGTGCGAGAAGACCGTTAACTGGTTTACGGAGCTGGTCCATCCCAAGTGATTACTGGCAGTGCACGTGTAATCTCCATAATCGAACTGCTCTACTTGAAGTATTGTTAGCGTCGATTCGTAACGCGTCGCGTCCAACTGTATAACACAAAATAACATACATGATTTCCATTATTACTATTATTAGACACGGTGTGCGTACAACTAGAAGTGTTTCCATCGGTACCCACCCCTTATGACTTTAAATTAACGCATGGGCCTCTAGTACCGAATTATCGAGTGTAGCCCCCCCCGGCGCCAATACTCAGCTATACTTAATTCTATATCAATACTTAATTCTTATATTAAATTCTCAGTAAGCTTATTTTTCGGAAGTTTTGTAAAATATTCAATTATTTTGAGCTATGAACTTGTTATTCGTGTAGAAAGTGGTAATTATTCTTGTTAATACACCAAACGAATAATTTAAATCAGATACTTTGAGGAAACAATAATAATTAACTATTTTCAATCAATACAAAATTTTGCAAATTTTATTATTAGTGATTTGGTACCAATAACTGTTTTAGTCTATAAAAGTATTTATAGTTTTATTATTTTTATGAATTCATGTCATACATAAACTCAAACACGCTGCCAAATATTACTAATTCAATTAAAAAATAATAATCCGAGTCATTCTAATTTATTGTTATAAAGAACAAATCAATAAATAATGCCCATGAACAACAACATTCTTTTCGGTCTAACTTTTTGTACTTAGACACGTCACAAATACATATTTAACACGATAGAAGTTTAAAAGTTTACCTGTTTTTCCTCGACGATGTACTTGTCAGACAAACTCGTTATATTTGATCCATCGCGTTCCCAGGTGAACCGAACAGACGGAGCGCCTACAGCTCGGCAGTGTAACTTAGCCGCGACTCCCGCGTTGCTCGCCGTCTTCATTTCGTTTTCCAATAATGTCATCTCAGGTTTATCTGAAACGAACAAAAATGGCCCAATTATTTTCAAATGTTTATTGATTTCGGTCTGTTCGGGTTAGCCAAAAGTATACCGGATGATTTTTACATTTTTACTTATAAGCGACACTCACGTTCAACAACTAGTGAAGCTGACAAAGAAGAGACGTTGCCCAATCCGTTGTTGGCAACGCAATCAAATGATCCTGCATCCGCCCTTGTTGCATTTATTATTGTCAGGTACGACGTTTTATTCCGGAATACAGCGGAAGTTCTTCCATCGAAATCAAAATCTGGACGTGTCCAGGTCACGTGTTCGGCACCTAAAGGAAAACCGTCGATGTTGCACCACAGAATGGCAGCTTGACCTCCGGTCACGACCACTCCGACGGAAGCGTTTGTCACGGTAGCTTTATCTGTTGAAAAATAAATGAAAAATACAAAAAAACCTTATTTAGGACTATTGTAATAGATTTGCTTTACATTTAACTGTCAGCTGAAACGTTAAAGACGACGACCCTTCAGAGTTGGTCGCCTCGCAGGTGTAATTGCCCGCATCATCTCGCACCAATCCCGTGATGTTCATATTGGAATCCCGTAGGTATAGTCCGTGTAAGGTCCGCAACGGCTCGTTATCTTTGAACCATTTGTAAGTCATGTGCGTTGGACGACCTTTTGTTTGCAGCATGACGAATAGGTTATCTCCTTCCGAAGACGTGATCTGGTCTGGATATGATTCAAATGAAGGTTTGTCTATGGAGAACCAAAAAAATAGTGTTAAACGCGTTTTCTTAAATGTATCCTGTTAATTTTCGTTATTATGAAATAAATAAATATATATATAACATTTTATTAAAAATACAGGGGTAAATTTAATTTTAATAATTTTATCGTTATATGATAGTGATTTTGCATAAGGAAATTAATAACAATTAGACAATTAGGTTTGTTGGGTCGCTTCATTTAAATATGTATAAAGTGAAACGTTATAACCAATTCGTTATGCATTTCTAAAAAAATGTTTGAGATACTGAAGATTGTATATTGACTTAGTCATTAACAACAATGTATGTAAAAATAATATTTGAAATTATTATTGTGGATTTAAGAGGAGAACTCATCGATTTAAATTAAATGAATATGTAATGTGCTTGATTATTGAATTACCAAATATAAACGGATAATAATAATAATTAACATTGCAGTGCAGCTGAAAGATTTTAATAATCGGATGTGGTCACGCTAAAGAAACAATCTTAATAATATTATCATAACCGTGTGAGTGCAGGGTAAACCATTGAAGGGTTAACGAAGAAACAGAAGTTAATAGAACAGGTGTGTAGATATGGTTCACTGAATGGGTAAAAAAATACGTTTATAATGTCCAATAAAGGTTTTCAAAGGTTAAAGCTAAGATAAAAATTTTATAATATCATTTACGAAAATAGTTTGATGATGCTTTTGGACGCATACATGATATTCAATTGAGTGAGTAGTAAGCGACTTTATAGTTGTTGTGTTAATCGCCAATATTTTTTAAAATTTTCACGTACACGCCAAATTCGTGGCGTTTGAAGTATTTCATTTTAAAATGATGTGAACGACAAAATAATATATAGTAAACAACGCAATTAATAAATTAAAAATATTTACTTAAGATTGATAAACTAATATAATTAAAAAACTATACATTTTTCATGAAGATTAATATAATACGCATTAAAATGAAGGGCTAATTATATAACTACAAAAGTTTGACAATTTTAATAAAAAAAAAAAGACCAAATTATTTTTTGGCTCTCCTGAAAAGTGTGAGTAGTATCTTTTACAGCAAATAGCCTTTCAAGCGACTATATAATATGTTATGAATTCCAAATAAGGTACACGAGTATACATCGTACACATGTGGTTTGTAATAGACTTTGATAAAATAAACTTACGCAAAACATTTAAGGTGACTTCTCGGTGTATGCTTTTGTGAAGAGCCAAGCTAGTAGCTTGGCATGTGTACACCGTTTCGTCCACTTCAGGCGTCACGTTTACTGTCATTTGAATAGTGGATAGTTTGCCGCCATGTAGACCAGGTTTAGAGAAGCTATTGATGCCCTCCGTGACAGGTATACCCTCGTGCCACCAGCTCATTTTTACCGCCGGGTTGCTAGACGTAGCCTCGCAGGTGAGTGTTGCCCTCGTGCCCGGCTTCAGGTGCACCGGCTCTTGTTTGACGTGCAGGTGGTCGGGCATGACTGGAATTATTAAATATTGTATCACACACGAATGAACGCGATATTAAATTGTACGATTAATAAAAAAATACTACACACGACCGGCTGAAAATCAAGAAACTTCTCGAAGAACCGCTAATTAAACGATACTCTATCGGGTCGATGTGTTATGCCTACAATAACTCAACATTTATCAGGCCATAAATCGACGACCACCTGTATCACAACAGTCAGTTCACTTTCGTACAATCGGAAGCCGGACAATTTTGTCCGAGCCATGCCGATCGTTTAAGGAAACGGTCGCAAATTGCTGTGTAAAGTCGTTTGAATTAATTATATTATTATCGAACACGAGGCCCACGCCGACCCGGGCGCACCTGTTACTTTCGGTGGGCGCTTGTTGCACATTACGACTCACAATCGGTCGGGCTTAGCAGGACGATGAATTTATGTCTAAGGCCGAGCGTAATAATTACACATTTGATTCAAAGCCTAGGATTTAGGATAGTTCATTCAATTAATTCTTGTTATTGGCTCGTAACACTAGTTTGTCTAGTTTGGCGAACTTGCGGAGGCTTCATCACACCACGAACGCTCGGTCCGTTACTAAACAGAGATTCTAATTCTCGTTTACATAAGTAAAATTTATCGTCACCTGTTCTACTCTCTTAATTCACTCAAATCACCGACTAGCAACAGATTAATAAATGTAAAATAACCATAATTAGCATGACAGTTTCCGGCCAGTGATATCGAGTTCTGCGTCACGGGCCGTGTTTATCAGTATGATGGGCTAATGTTTGATTTGCACTAGACATACCTACTCCTGTCTATTATCAGTTCTATATTATTTTCACTGTACTCTCACTTCAAAACACTCGTTTTGAGTACGCTCGTTCACCTAACTACTTTTCATAAGTAATACCTAATCATGATTTTCTAAAAACCAATTTGGACCTTTGACGATACCCAATATCATTACAATGTAATCGTTTTCACTTACACTGTACGTCTAGCTTAATGGTTTTAATCAGCGGAATTTGAAGGGCAGGGTGCGTTGTTTCACACTTGTACGTTGCATCGTTGTCCGTGATGTTGACCAGAAATGATAGATCAGCCGAAACGGAATTCTCGTTGCTCGTTATGGCCGATTGCACCTGATGACGAAGGGCAAAAACACATAGTTCTATTAGACTTTTAATTATTTACATTATAACACTACACGGTATTAATGGTTCAATTATATTGAGTTCCGTTAAAATAATTACTAGCTATAATTACGTATAAACGTGTGTCGTTAGACTGATTAACACAAACCGGTTGCCAAACATGCAACCAAACAATACATTTGTAAGTAGTACAGAAATTTTCAACGCGAACACTA
The DNA here is from genome assembly GCF_025091365.1 of Daktulosphaira vitifoliae. NCBI lineage: Eukaryota > Metazoa > Arthropoda > Insecta > Hemiptera > Phylloxeridae > Daktulosphaira > Daktulosphaira vitifoliae. Next base: position 15,168,607 of record NW_026099573.1, read on the forward strand.
GAAATATATTATGGATCTGTTAAATAATTGGGATTCAACGGGTTAAATGTCAAGAAGAAGATTTCTATTCTAAATGAATTGTTTTAATAGATTATTTATGTTATTTGCATTGCTAACGAATGGACTAACTCTTTTTGGAATTTGTAATTTGTATATATTATTAGACTATATTAACATATTATTAAAAAAAAATAATGGTTTTAGTTATGCCCATCACGTGTTTCATGTTTTATAATTGAAATTTGGAGATTTTATAACTGAAACTTAATTGATTATTTGTACAATAATACAAATCACAGACTTAAGTAACCATCATTTTAGATACGTTGGCAATACAACGATGAATTTAAGGGGACGATTTTAGATTAGGTTGGGATGTAAAATCAAAAAAAAGATTTTTACTATTCGAAAAACAATTGAACCGCTCTGCATGATTCATAGATACATTTTTGTTTGAGTTAATTCAAAAAAGGCTCTTTATGTTTTTATTGTGTATTTTCCCCGTTTTTATTTAGTTAAATGAAGGACATTTTTATTATTAAAAAATGCTTGTCTGACATAGCTAAAGCGCTTATATGTTCAAATTACAATCGCGTTCTATTATACCGATCCGCAATCAAACCGTCTGTTTTACCGAATGTATTTTAAGACGGGCCGCAGTACCAATCGTTTTTCTAACAAGATTTTTAAAAAGTCGTTTCTGCTCACCTTAGAATACCCGTGATGATTCTATTGAGGTTTTAGAAGTAGTGGCATTTTTTTGTGTCGATAGAAAGGTCCAAAAAGATATTTATTGCGTTTATCGAACAGTCTCGGAAGTCGAGCGACCGCGGTGAATTAGATTTGAAGGCGAAGCTTTATTGGTAGCAAAAAGGGTAACCCCATACCCCTCTCGGGTACAATATAAATAGATATAACCCAACAGAACTTTTTTACCCAGACCTTTTTACGGAAATGATTCTTTTACTACCTCTGGGTGTCCATGAAACTTTTACACTAAGGGTAATTTTGAATCAGTTTTTTTCCTTTCTTTTTATTTTATTCATAATACACTCATCGGAAAAATATATTATTTCTTCGTGGTGGTTTTAAGTTAGAAAGAACACGAGCAGCCATAGCGCAAATAGGTTAAAAACAATAATTATTAATTTGATACCTTTTTATCGTTTCTGTACCATGCGATCGACGCTAGCGGATTGCCGCCGGTCGACAAGCAAGACATCTTATGGACCACTCCAGACAGAATTGGATTACCGGACGAGTAGTCGATTATGATCGGTGCTCCAGGCGGATCTGTAAAAAAAATATTAAATGATAAGAAAAACGCACACACACGCTGACGTGCGCTATACATAAGCGAATGGCGAGTAATCTAAGTCGTGTATAATTTTTAATAACTCTAAAAAATAAATGCGGCATTACCGTTAACTGTACATTACACAGAATTAGAAACAAGCGTGGGTTCGTTTGGCTGATTTCTTATAGTATTTGATAATATTCATAATAAAATGGTAGTGCGCGTTGATTTTTAACTCTTCAATTACAACGTTGCGCCTTAAAAAGAAGTATTGGAAAAATTGATTTATTGCTAGGCGGCTGTAGTGTTTAAAAGCGATTGTAAATCTGATTTAAAATACATAAATATCGTGTATGATTATTTCTCAGTTATTCAGTAATTATTCACTGAATATTGGAATCGCGAAACTGCTAAGAGTATTATTGAAATGGGCCGCTCATAAGACGATATTATACATCTCTTTAGATAAAAGTGTTTTTAACGCTGCAATGTCCAACACAAGTATCTCAGTTAGATAAAGTCGTGTTTATTTTCAAAAACCAGTTATTTTATCGGTACACATCAAAACGACACCACATAAAATTTAACAAGCTGGAGTTACATAATTGGTGAACGGATTTCAATTAAAAATGGTCGTCTTGAGTTTAAGGACTATTGAAAGCATTTACGGTCCGGTTATTATTTTTGATTTGTTATAAAACATACGTTACTATGTTTTAATGTGTGCGCTGAACATGATTGCAAATCGGAAGGAAATATTAAACATTCGGATATTAAAAACAATTCCAAAGAAACGGATCTGATTCGACTGTTACATAAGGTTTTCCGTGTAACGTGAAAACTTTTATTCGAGCTGAACCCACCTACTATCGAATAATTTTTATTGAATAGACTAATTTTGTTTGAATAAAATATTATTAGCGCAGTGTTGTTTTTTCCGGTCATATACTGTATAAATAATTTACTGTTTATACGTTTGTTATACGTTATTGTGTTTTATTTTTCTTGTTTGTTACGCGGTTCCTTTTGAGTGACATCTAATACACTAGATTGTGGTTTTTTCTCATTACTTTTCTTCACTCGATATTCAATATACGTGTGACTTCATTACCACTGAATCGCGCACACCATATCCTTCATCTGGTCGCGGTCCGAGTATTTTAATAACAATACGAGTGTCTGTGTACCCAACACCTAGGCGCGCATTACGAGAGGTAGTGTGTGGGTGTGCGTTCCACAAACGAGAAAACTAAACTCAACCTAATTTTATTATTATTTTAGTTCATCTCTGTGTGTTTGCGTTCACGAGATGTAATATAAATTTATAGTTTTGTTGTACTTACACAGCACGTTAATCTTGTGGGTGGCTACCACTCGGTCTGAGGGGTTGTTGTTGACGGCCTGACAAGTGGCCACGACCGACCGTTGACCGGCCGGCATGACGAATGAAACGTTTGATTTTGTTATCCAACTCGATTGCGGCGCAGTTACCACTGTGGACGTGCTATTCCTTTCCTGTTCACCGGCCACTAGCCAATTGATCACCGACGGAGGATTGCTGCGACCAGTTTCACAAGTTAAATTTATTATTTCCCCTTGTTTGGCTTCAGTTGGTCCTTTGATTTTAACGTGACCCGAAGCGACTAAAAAAAAAAAACAGTGAAAAATCATCCAACTATTTATTTAAGGAAAAGATGTAACCAAATAGAAACTGTATGCCATCCCTCGGGAATTCATTCTTAAAACTTGACCTCCTTTCTGGAGAGCAACTTTGATAAAGAAAAACCGAAAAGACATATGTATCACTCCCTATAAATGGCACGTTTATAATGTCTTTTTGTTGACAAGATGAATTGATTTTAGGAAAAACCAAAAATGACGGACTGTGTAAAACTGTTTTTGACTTTCTTCGTAATTTAGTTGATTGCGAGAAAATATCAAATAATATAGTCCAGAAGTTTATTACTTGATTACGTTTTATAATTAGTGTTATGTTTTCCAAAGGAAAAGTTGTAAGCAAACATAATAATAACTCCAAAGGTAATTAGTGTCGTATGAAAGGTAAACGACTGGTGTGAGAAGCGCAGTCTAGTGTAAAACAAAGCGTTTTTGATGTTATTAAGTATGGGAACTAGATATTATTGTTGTTGCGCCAGTATAATGTTATGCATTAGATAATAATCAGAGCGATAGCAATCGTTTGTCAGATGCTACAGACATCTTGCAGGGTGAAATTTCTTTATTTTATTTTTTTAAATAGTGTACTGGATATTATGGTTTACATATTATTATAATCAAACCGTCGGTATGAAATCGTAGGTAAAGGAAAAGATCGAGGCTGTGCGGCATCTACACCTTAACCGTCGGCGGCGGCGGCAACGATAGTGTTGTTTAAGTACTCGTTGGTATGTATATTACATTAAAACAAGCTGCCCTTTGAGATCCTTCAATATTAATGTTATCATTACACTGAACAGCGATGAATTTTTTAATATCGGTATATTAACTGTGTCATTCTACACGCCTTCCCGGTCTCCTATATCGTGTATCCGATAACGTTTTAATATGTAGTGAAATTTGTTTGAAATAAAAGTAAATATCCCGTTTTGCACCCAGTTTTGTATTTTAACAAGAATTAGCCTTTGTCGATGGCAATTCTAATGGGATGAATTTTAATTATATCGACTAAAAGTAAAAAAATGTAAAGGTACTAAAATTGAAAAGTACATACACGACACCGAAAGCACTACGTCGGTGTTCAGTGGAACTTGGCTAATTGAGTTTTTCGCTTCACATCTGTACTTCGCATTGTTGTCTGAAACGTCTGCAATGAACGAGTACGTGCTTTCCGACACTTTTTCACTGGTTCTGAAACAGAAAAAAGGTGAATACATTTTATAGACCAAAAATAAAAAAAGAATTGCCGCTACGAGAGAATTAAAATGTGTGGCGTACAAATTTCAAGATGAACGCGAAATTGCTCGATTGTGCGAAAAATGATATGATGAAAGGTGTAGTTATCATCAATTGATTTAGTGTTAATAATTTCAAATACCGTTAAGTTATTAAATTTTACTGCAACGGTTCGGAGAAAAACATAAAACCTTTTTAGGTAAACAAGTGTATGAATCGCGGCCTCTCATTGGGTCATTTTGACACGATGAAAAGAAAATTCTGAATCAACCATTTTCAGAAAAATACTAACTGGCTGATAGACTCGACTATCGAAAACTCAATTCAGATTAACTTGAGTGTTTCGCGTGGGAATATAATATAACATCTTATGTGGATTAAAAGCGTGTAATTGATTATGGCTAGTGCATTAATTCATTCAAACAAAGCAATTGCTATGTTTACTACAGTTCAAATACTAACCACGTCTTAAAAATTAATTACATTAAAGAATTGTGTGTTTGNGTGTAATTGATTATGGCTAGTGCATTAATTCATTCAAACAAAGCAATTGCTATGTTTACTACAGTTCAAATACTAACCACGTCGTAAAAAATTAATTACATTAAAGAATTGTGTGTTTGCTTTATTGTAAGGTAATAATTACGGTCCTGACGATTTACTCATTAAACATACAATAGATATAAGTTTTTACATTTTACATTTTTATAAACAGCCATTATAAATTTTGGTTAATTTACCTGTATTCAGTTTGGATAGGTTGATTATTTTTGAACCACGTCAGTTGGGCTGGAGGGTTTCCTACCTTTGATACACACCGCAGGTTGACATATTGGCCTTTGTCGATAATTTCTCCATCTATATATCCTTCTATGTGTGGCATACTAGGAGGATCTGTTCAACAGAAACAAGAAAATCGAGTCGAATAAGATTGACTTATAATTTGTTGATAGCATTATTAATTATAATATTAAGATCGTTTATAATTAAGTCTTTGTGTAAATTATTAAGAGAAAAGGCGGTAGTTAGTGCAGATTCGTGTCTTGTCACTGGACGAAAGTTTACGGAGGGTATGAATTATAGGATTTTTAGATCAATAGTTTCAGAAAAGGCCTGCCAAGAAAACCAGGAAAAAATGGTCATTCAGCTAAAACTTTAAATTCAGTTTGCCCGTATAAAGGCACTTACTAAAAATCACCTGCGGCGAATATTTTTATTGCTACAACACTGTCTACATGAATATACGTCAAAGTGAATTATCCCAAAACCGAATTACATTTAAAAATGATTACTGCACTTTCTAGATCGATTCAAATTTATGTAAATATTCTTTACTCTGTGTACAAGTGAAGAATATAATAAATTGTCTATGAACGCTCTCATAGTGATGAAGTATTTTCAGCCCAGACAAAGCTTAACGATTGGTCCTCCGAGCAAAACAATGTAGACGAAACGTATTCGTCAGTCGTATAAATATTATATTGTTCTCGAACGCTAAAATATGAATAGCATGTGGACGGCAGTCAGTGTGAATGAATTTCATTCGTACCATGAGAATAACGCGTGTAAATAATTACAATCATTATATTTAGTTTGTGGACTTCTAGTTAATAATAGAAATTCTACGGTCTTCGTTTTTGCTTTGGGCCTATTATGTGTCGAACGTTAAAAGACTCCAGCGGCGTAATCCGCTGTGAATTTACATATTGTTACAATCGCAATATTATTTTGAATTGGAATGGGTTATGCATCTTCGATATGAAAAATCCATCTCGCCTTGTCTAGTGTATTTCGATTCTTTGTGACGACAAATTATAAAAACGAACATTACGGCAGAATTAAAATACAGTGACTACTTATTACTTATTCGATTGGATTGAATACTATCTTGGCTATTCTAGGAGAATATAATAATATTCAAATAGTAAAATTAAATTACGGACGGGACAATGTTATTAGCAATGAAGACTCTAATGGATCCAATAAATAACGTTTGTGTCGTTTTCGAATCTATAGAATAATTCGGAGTGTATTAAAATAAACAATGTTTTAATCAGATAATTTTGGACTGTAAAGTCATCTGTAGAATTTATCGGTCGAAATTACCAAATATTTATCATACTATAAATTGTTTTTTTATTGTTTCGCTAATGTTAAACACTAATGTCAATAACTGAAAAGATAGTGGTGATCGTAGTTTTACGAAGTGACAACATTTAAGAATCAAAGTCATGTACTTACATAGAACTCTAATTTCAATTGAACTTTTCAAGGGTTCTGATAGAGCCTCGTGTCTAGCCTCACACGAGTATTTCAATCGGTCGTCTTGTAACGTAGTCGGCACTTTTATTTGACTGTGAACTGTGTACAATTTTAATTTGGTTTTTCCTAGAATTTCTTCTGTTATATTATCCACTCGGTGTTCTATAATTAAAATAAACGTACAATGAGAATTTGTTGAAAAGTTTTCAGCTGTGTTAGCGTACAAGATAGTTTCATTAGTACTTAATATAAAATGTTTGCAATTATTCGGTTAAGGTTATGACGTTTTCAAGTGATTGAATGACGAGTTCAGTAGTATTAAGGCATAAAGATACCACTTTTGGATACAGTAAATTTTTCACCGGTTAATGATAAATAATGGTATTATAAAGTTCGAAGTTTGCCTCGCCCTTTTGCGTTATTGCGCCGGGGAGAAGATAGCTCTTTAATTTATGACCCGTAATTAAAACACAATGTGTTTTGTTAAGAAATGAATACTACACAAAGATCCAACGAGTAATGAAATGTAATATTTCTCACAGTGAATTATCTCGTGTGTTAATGACACAATAATACTAACCCGGATTGATTTCGACATGGCCGCGAAACCATATTATTTTTGACGCCGGTTTTGAGTTTCTGGCCAAACAGTCTATGGTGGCCTCGTGGTTTTCTTGTACTTCCAAAATGGAATCCGAAGATTGATCAACAATTTCCACTGAAGACGGAGGCCCTGCAATAAAATATTTAATGCGTTTATTTTGGGTTATTGAAAATATATAGATGTCTATATAGGATCAACATTTGATGTATGTATTTTTTATTCTATTACCCACAGGCGCTTATGTTTTAATATAATATGTGTACTTTATGGGGGAGTCACACGTATTGTGTCACATGTGTGTTTCTAGAACATGCAAACCAAGGAGCTGTCTCTCTTTCAAAAAAAAAAAAAAACCACTTTTTGCCGAAATAATACAGCCGACAGCGATAAACTGCGTTTGATTTATAAGCATCCATGTGGGACTCTTTGTGCACATTACAATATACGTGTGTAGTGGTGGCGATGTGACATCTGGACTGGAATCCTCTGGGACCGTTACAGACACAAAAATCATGTATAGTTTGAACTCGAGAAATAAGACAAAACTACCAGGTCCTACTCGTACTTAATATTTCAAAATTAATAACAAATGTCGGCATTTAAAACTAATATAATTATCGTTCTCACAATGTACCACCGTACAAAGGGTGGGTCGCCTGACATTTCAATGGTACTGTACACGGTATCAAATATCATCAACTTACAAAGTTTGTTATTTAAATCCCTCCTTGATTTTACTCAGAGGTGAAAATATTTTATATCATAAATAATGGAAATAAGTCGTCTTTTGTCCTATAAATGCATAAATCGCATTATTATGCACTCGACATTTAGAGTGTTTGAAAAATATACTTGAAAAAACAAATATTTTATTTTTATTTATCCCATTCAATGTTTATTCTATAAAATATTATTTATTTGTTCTCCGGAAAAAAGACGTTGGAACGCAAAAGTATTGTCGTCGAGTCAAAGCCCAACAAGAAGTGTAAAGGTAAAATTTACCTACTGATTTATCGTTTTATTTATTTATTTTTTGAGGAACTAAATGTTTATAAACATCTTTTACTGGGTCCATTATGTTCTTTTTGTCACTTTGTGATTTGTTCAATAAGAAGAAGAAATACAATAAACTGTGTAGAGTTATAAATTTTTTATCAGTTTCCTGTGACGTTCATTATATATATTTTTATATTTTACAGAGGATGGAGTCATATTTTTTATATAAAATTAAATTGTTTATAATTACAGATTTGTTTTTCACTATGTGCAGTGTTTTTTTATTATTGCTTAAAAGTTTTGAAAAGTATAAATTATTCAAGTGCATTTAGGAACAAAAAAAAAACTTTGTCTTTCACGCTCCTGAGTTGACCTGATAGTTGTTTATATTTTATTAGGTGGTCCAGAAAATTAATATGATCTATAAAAATATTGTCAAATAAGTATTAATACCGGGCCTAGATTTACTGGATAACAAAAAGTATCATTTTACTCTTTCTCTCCCGTTTTGAATTTCAACAATATTTATTGTTAGATCAATAATTCTATTGCGAAATGGTTATTGATTAAGAAAATAAATATTTTAGTATCTAACGTCGTCAGAGTCGTGGTCGAGTGTCACTTTCCATATTACACCAGTTTTCTCTACTGGAATAATACCGAGTTATATCATATTTTCTTAGTGAAAATTATTTTTTTGGGACCGTAAAGAAACTTGTGAGTAAAACTGTTTTTACGTTATATTCTAATTTAAAATATATTTAAATTACTCCTTTGTAGTTTTTATAATCAAAGTAAATTTTTCTGACATAACTGTTCACGTCGAATTAAAAAATGTTTTCCTCTTGAATAAACTATGGTAAAAAAAATATGTGTTGCTTGGTAAAGATACATAGAGTTGAAGATTATACAAAATTTTAGGTTGTAATCGTTCGAAATGCTGTTAAAAGACGTGTATGATTTTTTGGGATAATTAAACACTGTTGTATATTAAGTCCGTAAGAAGTAAGTTAAGTACTAGAGAATTTACATCAGACTTTTGTGGTTTTATAATAACACAAGCAGAGTACTTTGTACTCTTGCAAAAAGCTCGACATTGTTTTATAATAACAATGATAATAATAATATGTTTCCTGTGGCTAAAGATTTTATTATGGCGAGCGTTTAAACAATATTACACAGGCCTCTAATTTAAACGGCAAAAAGCAAAAAACCCCATTCTGTTTTGTAATTTATTTTTTGAGTGTTTTATTTTTATTACGTGAGAAAATTATGTAAACGTTGGGTTAGATATATTTTTTTTAATTAATAGTTTTCCCGAGTATATCTGCCATCAGACTAACGCGATAACATGTACGGTTTTTTTTTTAACACATTGAGCAGATTCGCTCGCACAGTGCTTTTGTTTGTTGTTACTCTCATAACACACATTTAATCTGTATCATCTGGCTTAAAATGTGTAATGCGGGTGTAAATGTTGGCAAATAACGGCTACGCTTTTTTTTTTTTCATAAAAAGTAAAAGTGACTGACGAAATGTTTCGTCTTGACATTCACACATTCATTGATACTTCTCCGGTCGCGTAGTAAGTGTCATCACTCGTATCATAGGTGCTAATAGTTCATACTAAGTGTAATACACTGTAGGAAATGTTATGGATTATGGACACGAGTGCTGTCGCACACATAATCAAATATCCGTAAAAACGGCATCGTTACGCCAGTGTGATCCGATAAAAATCAGGTTATTATCAGTGTTTAACTTTGATTCAGTGTGAAATAAACGAAGGTGTTCTCATTAAGTCGATGATTCAGAACGGAAACAAAAAATAACTAAAGCACCTCGTTTAGCCCACGTGATTGGATATGCTAGTCGCCCTGACCGGCAATTATAATGTAATTCTTTTATTTTTTTTGTCGGGTGAAATTATTACACCAAAGTTATTTAGTATACCATTTTAATTGTACGCCTACCGCCACAGTCTCCTAATCGGTCCACATAATGTATTCTGTATATTGCGCACCAGGGAGTGATGGTAGCTATGTAAATTATTTGTTTAATCACGTGTACGTTGCACATGTTTTGTTTTTAAGGGATAGTTTTTAATCGTTATTAGTAGAGTTCAAAAAGTTTTCTGCCATCCATTAAAAATTAATTAAAAACGATGTAGAGATTGTAGACAAAGAGAGTTGGATTAAAGCGTAATTAAAAATATACACGACGTTTCAAATCGAGGCAAAATGTTACAATCGAATTATTATTGTTATTAAAAAAGTAATTACTGTCATAAGTTCCGAAAATTATATCACAGGACAGTAAAGCGCGAGTCGATAGGATCAATTTTTGTTTGATATGTGTTAATTGTAGGGTAACGATTCAATATGGTCTAAAAAAGTTCAATCACTCACTCATTATGGTCAGTCTCGCAGAAGACCTGATGGGCTTGCTTCCGGCGGCTGGGCCAGGGCTCACCTGACACTGGTAAAGAGCGTCGTCCGTTTGAATGACATTCCTGATGAGTAAATTGTACACTCCGTTTCCGGAATCGATCACCATCGAGTGACGAGGATGTCCTGGTATTTCTGCGGCATAACCTATAATTGACACCGCGGTATGTAGTCATAAATAACGAAAATATTAAAACATTACACGGTGGTTTTTTCGCTCAATTTCATCTGGAACTCCCGTCACGCGGATGATGTCAAACCAACCGCAAACATGATGTCAGTTTCAAACGTATTGGACCCACCGACCAATTCACAAGGGACCTATTGAACCCCGTTCTAAACATAGTGAAATACTTACCAAGTGCCAGCCCGTCCTTGGTCCATTGACAGTCGCCGGCGATGTCGTTAATTTCACAGCGCAACGTCACATTTGCACCTTCTCGGGCGTTAACGTCTTTGGGCGACACCCTAAATGACTGTTGCTTGAACGCCGTGACATCTGTAAAGAACACAGTAAACAAAGTTAATTTGGATATCTTCCAACAGCAATAAAACGGAGGTGCAGTGTGCTTAAAAAAGAAAAAAACTTAAATCAAACGCGGGTAGCAATCTCCGCTACCTCACTGTCGACCTGCTGTATTTTTGTTTTGCCTAAAAAATTAATACATGCAAATGGTGTGTGTTCGTAACAACTAAATGAGAACGTAAAATCTTGCTAATGAATTTCTCGTCATGCAATCAATCGTCGGCATGCGTGTTTACAAGACCGTTAACGATATGATAACACAACGTACGTCCATGAATGACAAAATTTGTTTCGTGCACTTTAGCGTTTTGTGCGGCCTAAAAAACTGACACTTATTTTTATCGGCGGCGATAATACATCAAATATTGTTACAGTTTCACGAAAATTCACGTGACGGGTTCGCCGTGCTGACGTCTAATGGACAAATCGTGTGGCTGCCATAGATCCGAAAAAGTTGCCCATGTGCCGGGGGCGTGAATTTTTAAATGGTTAATCAGTTAGTGATCCATTATATTGTTTTGCTTTAACTTTACCTTATTAAGAATTCGTAAGTGAAACGTTAAATATTTAACTATTGAATATTCGAAAATCAAAATTATAACTGAATACCATTTGAAAATATTACTTAATGTGATTGTATGTATTTTTAACGATTTCATTTTGCTTATTTTTGGACGGATAAACTATCGGACGTTTAAAATCAAAAATAATCCTTTGAGATCATTCTATACATTTTACTTTTTGAAAAAACTAAATCAAAAATTGCACGACTCAAAGGAATGCTTAGACTTGTCGTTTACAAAGACGCTTTCTACAATTGAATGAAATTCTTGTTCTTTAAATGCTTTTAAAATAAAAGGTACATACATGTATCCATATGTTATACTAAGATTATTTTGTTATCTTGAAAAAAATACCGTCTATTTATTTTGTTTATTGTAGACCCCTGTCTCGTAAGTCGGTGCACAGTGTTAGTTAATTGGATATTTCATCTGTGTACTGACACTTTGTTGTTTATCGACGGTTACATGTTGGGATTAAGTTGATTCGGTTGAACGCTTCAATCAAAACCGATCATAACGGCTTATGTAAAACGTCATCATTTCGTTGTACATGTATTATTAAATTGGACTGCCAACACTCTATCACTGATAATATATGTATACACTTACAAAGTTTTCACACGAGATAATCGATGTTAATGCGTTTACTTCGTAAGAGCCAAGACGACATTTTATATGACAGTTCAGTCTATTTCTGAACCTCGTTCTCTCATTCTTGTCACTTAACTACTGAGCATCGGTAATTACCACATAAAAATAAAATATAGTAGCTTTTAAATGAGAATAACGTTAATATCGTTTCATTTGGTCTCAACACCTAACATCACTGATGGTCTAGTGTATTTTTTTTCAACAAATCCATTTTATGAGCTCAACTTTTTTGTCAGCTTCCGGCTATCCAGATGAGATTATTAAGGCATTAACCAATTAGTAATACCAAAAATATAGGTTCGTATCTACAGTTTACTACAACTGGCATGTATAACGTCGCCACACAGGTAAGTTAAGTTACACGTGATGCTAATTTAGATAAAACAAACTGATTCGGCATATATTTTCACACGACCAATCGACTAAATACAAAATATAAAATAATATGTATTTTACGCTGCTACAAATTCGAGTGCATGTTAATATTACACACGAAGGCAAAACGCTGAACTGGAATTAGAAAAAACCCGCTTCCATTACAGTGTTGGAACTGTTTATGAGATATTTATATATTTTATTCATAAGAACAAAACCTGATTAAGCTATGCTTTTTACTCTAAACAGGTAAATGACACTACTTAAGATGAACGTACACACGTGTTGGTTTACATACACAATTAAGTGTTTATTATAATTAGTGCTGTGCTTGATGATAACGTAGTTCTTAAATCCATTGATACTTTTTCATCTTTGAAATTAATCTAAACGTACTTTTCGTACAAGTATTACACGCCATTTTATTACTTTTATTTTTTAGATGAAACATGATTGTCGTTTAATTATGATTTCTCATCACCATACGAAAATCTGATGAATATTACTAAAATTGAATATATTTATTAAATATTCCGTTAAGAGTGGTTTTTAAATCGTTAAAATTAACGCTCCAAGATTTCTCATTCGGAAGCCAATAGCAGTCCACACACAAACAGTCTATTGAATGGCTATTTATTGAATACCTACTCGCGAGATGGAAAAAATTGATTCGTATAACATTAAAACATCATTTATTCTAATTTAATACTGTCCAAATATATTTTAAACACTTAGCGTGTCTTTTACTAGAAGATTTGATGGGATATTTATCGGTAAAAAGTTGTCTTTACTTGAGTTATATAGTATACGTCATGACGAAGATAGAAGAAAATATAAAAGAAACAACAACACGAAATGGCTAATAAAAACGGGACGCGTGTTTTTTTTAGCTCATTGGCAAAATATCGGTTCTTTTGATGTGTTTTGTTTTCATACGGAATAATCGATCCGGCGACAGTATCAAACGTCAACGATTTTTCTTAAGCGCTATATAATAACATCACGAAGGTCTATATTGGTGCATATACATACACACAACTCCGGTAATAACCACGGTTATCGACGATTTGGATCAAACGTGACGAGTGACCGTTTAGAAAACCCACGCTCACAGTATTTTTTATTTTTTTTTACAACCACCGCCAGGACAAGCTGTACAGATATGTATTCAACGCCGGGTAAACGACGACGACGATTATGGTCAATGAAATATTTTTCAAATCACAATAAAATTATATTTTTTATTCGTTTACAGATACTAGTAAAGCGCAACTTCTTTATCGTCGAATAAATTGGCAATGTTATTGCACCTGCGAACCTGTCACGATTAAAGATAGTTCTGTGTATTGGCACAAGTATGGTTAGTTTTGTTTATCTTTCGACTGTTATGGTAATTTTTAATATATTTGCGAATGTCAAGTGTAAATGATTTTTAAATTATGCTATTTTTCTTTTTTTCATTCGTTCCGTTAAAAACTTTTCTATAAATACAATTGACCCATTTAGCTATAAAGCTTAAAGTATAATATTAATGGTGTTTAGAGTTGAAATAAATTTACGGTTATTTATTTTTTCGATAGATAATTCTTCACCTTATAATTTGTTTTATATTTCGAAATTTCCGTTTTAATTTATTAAAACGTAAATTTCGAATTTTTTTTAGTATTTTGTTTGCGTTGTTAAACTGAACCAATAAACTCACTTTTAGACATTATCGAGTCGCTATTAATATTTTTATTCCATGAATTATAATATCAAATTATTAAGTTTTCAGAAGTGATCAAATTGAGTAAAATAACAGCTGGCTACAACCTGTACCGCATTGGCATATACGAACAATATATTTTTTTGCGAATGTTAATAACGTTTTTAAATTAACCAGCACAACCATTACATTACCAACTAAGTGTCACCGGTACATGATGTTTTACAACAATTCGGTGGTAGCTCAATGCTTTTACCTAATCTAAAAAGAGCCTGTAAATTATGGAAAACTTAAAAAAATAAGATAAAACTATAATATAACTCTGTAGAAACATAGTACCGTTCAGTATTTTTTTAATCAATTACTGTATTATGTTTTTAGTGTAATTCGACTTCAACCCACTACGAAACTGCGTCGCATGCATTTTCTCAGTAAACACCATTATAAATGACTCACTTATATAAAAAAATATCAGTTAAAAATTATTTACAGCTTATGCTGGATAAACACATTATGATAATTTTCATCAAGTGGGATAAAGTTTTCAAAATAGTCTATGGTTGAATTTATATTGTTTATTGTTTCACGGTAAAGTTGTTACGGCATTTTGCTAAAAACAATAACCCAACCGATTTAATATCATATACTGCTTCGTTATGATTATAATAATATTGTTATAAAATTAAGTTGCTTCGGTCTAAAACTAATTCATGGTTACAGCTATTAAACTTTACAACTGCAAAAATAGTTTACATTTTAGATACCGGTCATGCTGACGGTGCGCCTTTGTTGTGGTCCTCTACAAGAATGCATTATCCCATCACGAATTTATCTTTGATTGCGTCCAATGCTTTGGATTCATGGGGCCATTTCATTTTTCTATTGAGTTCAAATTTTTCTATTGACATTAATATAATCTATAACTGCTATTCTTATATCTTAGTAGTTCCAATGAAATTTAAAACGGAAATGCAGTAAAGCAACAGCACAAAAACGGGGAAAAAATAAATAAAAAGTAAAGGACAATTCGTTATATAATATATTAAACGAAAACTCTTCTACGGAAAACAAAGATAACTAGAGTTCTTGTGTTGAGAGTCAAACAATTTAATATAATAGTATATACAACGAGAAAAACATACAACGTTCCCGGCAAAAGTGCCTATTATTATTATTTATTATTTATTATTTATTATTTATGATCAATGATTTCATAAAATTTTATTTCATGGCCTTTGAAATGAATGATGCTATATAACTCGTTAAGTAAGTACTTTTTTTTTTTAATTAAGTGAAATATGTTTACTTATTTTAGTGGATACTACACAATAACATTAATTGTTTTCCTTAGGCAACATTTAAATTTTAATCTTATGAAGACATTATTTTGTAAAACTTTGTATTATTACGAAGAGACTGTCAACTGACTCATATAGTCTTTATCTTTAATTTGTATACTTATCTCATCCCGTTTAATTCAATTTTAATTCCCAAGGTACCCGACGGATCCGTTTACACGCACTAAACGATTGCTTTTAATTTTATTAGGCGTTGGATTCATTTCGAACCTCCTATTTTAAATATCCAGTACAGTTGAATACTTTTTATCAAATATAATTTTTGAATTTAATTCTTTATTGCTTATCAACGAATGATTATTGAATGTGTCATTGTTTTATTATTTTATTAAAAAAGTGTATAATTGCAACTTTTGAAGAATTATATTGAAGCTTATATGAAATATAACTTTGTTTGAGTACTTAAACACATTATTTTGTATATATTTACATGTGAAAAATGGGATTAAATGTAACTTAAATGTAAACTGTAAGTTACATTTTCATTTTTCCAAAAGTTGCAATTTTACACTTATCTCATTTTCCCAAATACCATATAGTTACGTAAAGCAAAAAAAAAAAAGTCTTGCATCGTAACTCTTAATAATTTATTAATTTTAACAACATATTCGTGAGATCAATCACTTTTTTAATTTGATACAAACTGATGAAATTAAGAATACATTGCTATAAAAATAAATAATTACTTCGTTGGACAAATGTTGATTATAACTTTGCCGAATCAATGGCGTTCCTTTGAATATAAAATTTTTCAATTCAGTGTGTCGACGGAAGACTTCCAATTAAAATGTGATGTCATGTCGAGCAATAAAGATAACTTAGTTTATAACTTTCAAATAATTTTTATCAAAGTAATGCAAAGCCTATTTCAAATTCTTTATTGAAAAGAAAGAATGTCAACTAGCTAGACCCGGAGAAGTCGTGACATTTTTCTTTGATTTAAGAATCGTTTTTATTGATATCCGAATTCTATTCTTGTATTAAAGTCAACTCTGTTGAAGACATACTGCGGTGGACTTTTCTCAAAAGAAAACATATTGTATTCAACTTCACAATTGAGATGTAAAAATAATTATTATCTTCCTGTTGATACAGAGGGTTGCAGTGGTTCATTTCGGAAATAATATAGGTACCTATGATAATAAAAAATGAGAATAAAAGTAAAATTCTATTATATTTGGTTTTTTTTTTTACTATATCCGCGACTGTCGGCTAATTGGTCTTATACCCGTGAGAAAACTAATAATTGAGAGTATTACGTGTATATTTATTTGTTTTAGCCGGAGTAATAATAATTATATCCGGTCTTAACATGGAAACGACTCGACTTCTGAAATTAAAACACAATTACACGGCTAGGAAACAAAAAATATATAAAATTAAAAAAAAAAATGCATAAATTATGCGCTTACTTATGTGCTTAGGGTAATATACGAGAACTGGCTTGTACGCTTTTTATAAATTTTAATTAGTTCATACCGAAGGAGATGCTTGGGGCTGGGGCTGCGCGTTTTTTCTCATATATTAATTAGTCGACTTTAAAATTATATAGTAAAAAGGAGGAAATCAATCGGCAACGGGTACCGACGGATTTTATATGAAACGAACGTGTTTTGCGATAAGTGATTTTTGTGGCAAGTTTAGTATTTGACAAGAACAACGTAAGCGATTTCCCGGCAAACTTGTTGACGTTTATACCTGATGTGATTTTCCGGTTAAAACCTTAAAGTTTATTATCCTGAACGGGGTGGGATATCCAACACCACAGACAATATTACGTGCACTATATAAAGTTATGTTTATAATGTGATATATTCTTGCATATTAAGTATCTACAAAATTACACTCACGTAAGGTGACAAGTCGCTAAATCATTACTGTGGTTCATCATCATTCAGTTTATTATTATTATTTTAAGTGCTGTTAAAATTAGTGATTGCTTTATAATTAATTGTCATATCGTTTAATTAGTGCAACGCAAACAAACTAAATTAAATGAACTAGTAGTCAAATTCAGTATCTCAGTTAAGAGTCATAAGTCAAACAATAAGTGTGCTAAAGAAAACGATTTTACTGCTTTATAAATTTGTTATGAAGTATAAAATATACTTAATAAAAATTAGATATTAGTAAAATCTATCTTCGGTAATATTTGACAACAGTAACTGTAATAAATTGTGAAGTGGTCGCGAACTTACAAAAAGGTTTAGTTACTCTATCTGTGACTTGGTTATGCATTGTAAATATGATAAAAACGCCTAATCATATAACTCCCTTGGTGATTAATACAGTCTCGAACCGTTTTGGTTTATTTTATCACTAAATAACTTATGAACTAAACTTAAGGTGAAACAATAAACACCTATTACCTATTAATTTTTACAGTGTAAATAAAAGGGAATTAAACAATTAGCATTTAACATACAATTAAAGCGTCTCAAAACTTATTTAACTATTAACAATAGGTTATTGTTAATTTATAAAATTACCGGACACTGAATGTTTAAACATTTTTTACACCATTGATGTATAATTAAAAATACAGCTAAACAGGAGTGGCTTCATCGCTTAGATCGGTCAAATATTCGATATAGAGTTTTTTCTAATTATTAATTAATTTCTTTTTTTTTTACCTATACGATTTTACTAGTCATCTGTTATTATTCAGACTAGTTTTTAATGTAGTTACTTTTTTTTCAGATTGTGTTTGAAGACGATTGTTTTGTTTTTAATTTAAGTTTTTCATCGTTATAGATTACATAATAAAACTAGGACATAACCGTTCCTCTACACCAAAAAAAATCTTGGCTATTTAAATAATAGCAAAATTCTAGAGAAAAAAAAAACAAAACTGGACAATTAAATAAATGATGTTGTCTCACGATTAATAAACGCTGGTCATAATGCTTATCTACAATTTAAACGCGAACATGTGCTAATATCTATAAAAAAAAATAGCGTTATACGATTTATTTAACTTCTGAATTGAAACGTGAAATTTTTTTTTCAATTTTATTAGTCAACCCGCCTAAACGACTTTATATAGTGTAATATAAATCGTGTATAGAGGTAGGGTTACCTATATAAAGGAGTCCGCTTAACGCTCGTTTTATGTTTAAAATATACGTCTTTATGTTGTGTGGTACCATGTACAATTAAAAAAAGACCGGTTCTCTAATTACATTAATAGTATAACGCAAAAGTGCATTTATAAATAATGACAAGACCAACGTATGGTAAACAGCTGCAAACCTCTAACCGAGAAAATCGCCGCAGCCGTCGTTTGGTTCCTTGCGGGAGAGACTGTGAGGGAGTTTGAAAAAAAAAAACTACTCGCGTTTTGAGACCATGTTCTTTAATTTCGGACATGAGTTCGCGCTATTTTCGTTTTGACTAATAATAATAATAATGTCAAAAGAATACTTAGCGCCGTCGACGGCAGTTGTTTTTTTTCTGTCGATTGTGCCCACAAAATAGAAGCGCTCGGTCAGGGGTCACGTTTTTCTAAGTATATAATACACACGTCTACAGTAAAACATAAAAAACACTTTGTCACTCACGGTCGAGTATTCTGTGTTTATTCAAGTTATACACTCGGTTTCGAGTGAAATGAATTCGACGTGGAGACGGTGTCGATAGGTTAAGTCGGTCGTCGATGACTAGAGACTTATTTTTCTTTCCTACGCTTCTTTTTTTAATTTCCGGTCACCAATGCCCAGCCGGTTGGCCGACATCGATCTACAAACCAATAACTTCACACGCGTCGTATTAATAATGTTAAAAATAGTACGAATAATGGTTTTTATTTAGAGAACAAATAATGATTTTTCCAAGAACTAGCAGAAAGCGGAATCACGATTTCATAGCGTTTTTAATGGGTCAGAGGATGGGCATACATTCGGTTCGATATTAAAATTTATAAAGACACCTTAATGAAAAACCGTCAAGTAATGTTGTCAAGATGTGTGAAGGCTTATTGTTTTTATCTTTATGAAAGCTAATAAAAAGTTACACTTATTTGTTTATCAAATTCGAATTACTTAAAGATGACATTTAAATAAACCACGAAGAGCATTGGAATATATTATTATTGTGGAGAATAGTCTGTGAAGTGTCATCTGTTGTTTTGATTTTTTTTCCGTCCTCGTGATGCTTTTTTAGTGCCACCGCCGCCTACGGATTTGAATGTCCAACGGCCAAATACGACTGATATGAAGGCCGGGCGGAGTTCGACATGAAGAAGCAACTGAATGGTTTTGTGTCTTAGTAAAACCTATTCGAATATGGTAAACAAACTGTACGAATGATACTTTGTATACTTACAGACAGTGTACAGAACCAAGGCGCTAAAATAATTGGACTTGGATGGTTTATTTTTTATTATTATCAATTCTACTAATCTTCACTACGCGGTTTGCATCACGAAGCCTCGCGGACGTTTCCGATGACAGCACTTATATCAGAATAATATATTACACGCGCTCGTGTAGGAAATGGTTTAATAATAATAATAACAATATTACAAAAACCATTAAGGAAGCTCGGGACGATCGCTGCTGATACACGCACTAACAGGGGCCGAAATGTATTGCAGGTGTAGTTATAATACATATACGTTATCACTGTCAGTTATTGATGATCTTCCTACTAACGGCAAGGTGTATTCCACCTGTTTGAATGTCGCGTGTCAAAAACGGAGCATCCGACGAATTAATAATAATTACATCCGGAAAACAAATACTTGCTAGCGTTTCCATTTCAAACCGTCGCTTGAACGACAGAGGCTCAATATGGTAATACGTTGAAATGATAAACAGACGGGTGTTATTGTTATTAATTCGGTGAGAAATATACAATTGATTTGCATACGGAACGCCATGCGGTGACAAAAACGGTATACGAACGTGAAGATGACAATATGATAATATCAGATCAATGCACGGTTAGATTACATTCGGTGATTTGATGTGGGAAACGTAACGAAGGTGTCAACAAAGGTCTTAAAATACAAAGTACAAAATTATATCGTATCGGCCGTGTCCATTTGTATACATGTAAAATCACAATAATAATAATACATACTAAATACCATTCGCTGAGACGTCATGTGAAAAATATGATGGCATTTGGTTTTTCATTTGTTATTCCACAATAACGCCGATCGTCTCGGTCATCACTTTAATAGGTCCCTATTGAAAACTAGATTTATTGCTGCAGTTGGCCAGTAGTAAAAAATATTGTAATAATATTACCTCGTTCTGTACTACAACAGCGAGCATCGTTAATTTTATATTGTCAGCGGTGTCCAAAATCGTTTACGTATAGTTTTTACCGTAATAATATTACCTGACATTTTATAATCCTTTAGGGAGGATAATGATAACAACAGAAGCGAAGGCAGTGGGTAGCGGCAGCCGAAAGTGTATAATAATGAAAAGAGAATGAGTATTAACCGCAGAGGGTTGTCGCCTACACAATTTGTATGCGCCTGCTGTTAGCATAATAACAATATATAAAAATAATAATAAAACCAACAGGAGAGACCAAAGTTTTTCTTCGTTCGAGACGACTTCCAATGTTAGTTACATTTCAGCTGTTTAATTATCGTGTAACAAAACGGCAGTCTCTCTGCAGCGATGGCAGTGCCGGGAAAACGTGTACAAGACCCTTCGGATTGGGAGAGTGTGTTGCCGAGACTGTCGTATGCCTTCGGCCGGACTACGCGATGGTCTTCGGAGAGGTCCGTTTGTTTTATTATTATTAATCGTCGACGGTCATTAAAGCCATAAAGGAGGCATTGAAGTGTTAGTGTTTACCGTAAAACATTGGGGTTTTATAACAAATTTTACCGGTCGGTTTTCCATGTTGTAACCGTGCGTTTTGATTGCCGACGGGTGAAAATAACGGCGCGAACACTTTTACAACGGCATTTGGAAAACCGATAAATACTAAATCTGAAAAACCGCTAACTGCCGGCCCCGCAGATATTTACGACGTGCTCGATGCACTGCCGTTGCTCGCCCAGCCGTTTATTTCGTTTGTTTGTGCAAATCCAATTTCCGAATGTCCGACTCTGTACTATCGGCGGTCCAGTTATAACGCGTTTAATCGTATAAACAACAATGCCGGCTGTAAACTGAAATCACCGTCAGTCAACAGCCGTTTTTTTTTTTTTTTTGTTTGATAGATTCATTTTTATCGCCGGAGCAATGTGAACCACAAATGGAATACTAATTATAGCCACCGATATAGCGCACCATTGTACGTTCAACACTCGTTTCATCAATACAACACCGATGGCACGTTGAACTAATAGGATTTAAAAAATAGAGCACTTATATATTTCTGTTCTGGGAGATTCAATGTAATTGTACAAGCGCACGTCGGCGTGGCGTGTCTCTGAATACTCGTAACGATAACTAGACTGCGGAAAAAGTACTTTTCGAAAATGTATTGTTTTTAATTTTTAATATGACTCTTTTGTTGCCGAATTCTAAAGAAACATCAGTATGGAAAATGCTGCTGTGTGATGATTTTTATCAGAAGACCAAAAAAAACAAAAACAAAATTCTTTTTAAATACATAAAAACGTTTTCTTTAAATTGCATTTTATTATATTTTCAATACACTCTCCGCCTATCCTTTAATAAATTAATTTCAATTTTAAAGCACTTTTTGCGCTACATGATAAATGTTAAATACAAAACTGTATTATTTTATGGTGTGTTTGACACGCATTATCTTAATTTTCCAAGAAGAGTATTCCCTTTATTTGAACACATTTTCTTTTATAGTCAATAACTTAATTATGTATCACTAGAAAGTACCAACTAAAATATGATTCGACTTGTACTCGGTAAACGGTAATGAAGTTAAGACTTTAAAAAAACGATAGAGCCAACTCAAGATCAGCAAACAGAATATGCATAATTAAATAAGCTTAATCAAAGGAAAGTTTTGTTAGCTCTAGTGTATCTATCGAACGATAAATTTTACTTTATTAATATTAGCCACTTTACTCTATGGAAGATGCGTAAACGTTTTCCATGGAAAAAAAACCAAGAGCAAATTTCGGAGAACTGTTTAAAATTGAGATCGTTTGATGGTTGCGGCAAGACTTCTAAATCGACCAAATTTATAAGTTTAAAATGTTCGAGCTCAGCTGTATTATAACGATAATCATTGGATGATTAAGTGTAATTATCATAATATTATTATGTTAATTCTGTTTACGATACTTGAATAAGTTATGTGAACTTGTACTAAAATGCTCGTGTCTTATGAGTTAGTGCACACTTTAAGCCGATTAAAACACAACACGCAGTACCAACAGTTATACATTGTACCATTACTTAAATTTCAATTAAAATATCCGCCTTTTAGATAATAATTCAGCAGGAAACTTGGTGCGTTCGAACATGTGTATCGAAAGTGCTAAAACTTTCGTCTATTCATTATATTATTTTTGATAGTATTAATATTAAACAAACGGAGAAGTACAAACGCTACCGACAACGGCATTGAACGAAAATCAATACGTTTGCCACAGGAGATAACAAAAAGCGTTAGTTTATTGTTGTGTTCATTGACCATCGTTGTCGAACGAACAAATTTGATTTATTAAAATCCACCGGATGAGATATGACATCAAAATGTTAAATCAGTCGGAAGATTGATGCAGAATGATCGAGAGTAATGGCTACAAAATGTGATTCGGAATGATCAAAATCAACACACAAATACAAATAGGTAAGCGCAATTGCTGGTCGATGGCACCGATTTAACACCGAACTTTAATGGACCATCTCTGCAGACGTTTTCGTGTTGTGTGTTTGTCACTGACATGGTAGCGGTGTATGTTTTATTTATACGGATTTCGACATAATATGACGGTTTGTGATTTTTATTGTGCTACACACACAACGATAGAGCACGCACGCCATTATCACATACGGTTGACTATAATGTGTGTACGCCCGCGGATCTGTTAAACATCATCGAAACAGTTTTAGGTACGTTTATCGTTGGATTCTTATAAAATACATTACACTGTATTGTGTTTGTTCCTCTTGAAAACGGTTTCAAGAGGACAAAAATTGTTCAGACCCAGCGGCTCTATTGTGCGCGCGCGTGTCGCTCTTTTTACTGGAATACGTGTATGCTGTACAATATTATAATAATAATAATAATAATAATATTCGTTTATAGAGAAGTTGTTTGACCTTTATTACGTTCATATGCTTGCATATTTAATAATGATAATATACGAATAGGCGTCCACGCATTTCTTGTGTGTACTTAAATTTTTCTTTCCGATGTCGCTCATCTGCTTCTGCTGGCACACCGCTCCATTCAAGTCCAGCAAAGGTGGTCGCATGTGTAGAGGTATACACACACTGGCATGACGCCAGGTCACTTATGTTGTTCTATTGCATCAGCTACAATAATTTTTGATATTATAGATATATATCATTATTATTATTAGTGTGGCTGCGTGTATAGGTATTATGGTTACCTTACAAGGTGTACCTTCAGTAATAGTCGCCACCAGCGAGTATTAATCGTCGTCGGAACGGTTAGGGGGGAAAAACCGGAAGTCTGGTCGCAGGTTGCCAGGTGCCACGGCGACAGGTGCCCGGGCGGCATCAGGACCAGCTTACGAATACGACCAGACAATTATTCTTGAACAAGGTCTGTTTCTGTAGTAGTTGCACGAGAAAAAATGTGTATCCTTAAAACAGTCCAATTTTTCATCTGTGTCCATCATTTCACGGTGTCTACAATGTATGTTAACAATACTCGAAATACGCCTATCGTGTTGTATCCCGTGTAAGTAGTCTCGCACATAATTTCGATGCGATTATTATAAATACTATCTCATTACATGTATTCTCGTTCGAATTATTAGTGATTTCAATCGTTCAGACTCGCGTACTAATGGCGAAATAATTTTCAACGTTTTGCGTATCAAAACGTTAAGGGTATTCGAACAAAATCGATAAATACAATCTACTAGTTTAATTATACACGCCATTATATGAATGGCATAACGGAAACGTCTGTAGCTACATGAATGGGACATTCGCACTATTCACAAGTCGTAAAACATAATCAGTATGTATGTATTATTATTATTAGGTAGATTTTTATGTATTATTTTTTTGTTGTTGTGTTATTCGTGACAATATTATAATTTATTTATATATTATTATTCATTTTTTTTTTTTTTGTACGCAAAGTGTAGTTTTTATTTTGTAGATACTTTTTATAATATATTACACTTCATTGTTGTTATTGCAAACGAGAAAGCGTCACAAAACACTAACCATCGTTTTTGGAACTTATACCTATACAGGTTTTTGGGAGTATAAAATTACACCGATTCAAGTTCACACGATGATTTAAAACTGTGGTACAGATTAACGTGGCGCGCAGCAAACCAGTTATCGTTTTTATATTATAATGTGTACGTCTAACAGTGTAAAACTTGTGACCATATCGTAGTGACGCAGTTATCGTACCACTGTGTACAACGGCGAAGAAACGGGCACAGTATCGATGCCACAAAGATAACTGTATATGGTTGACAAAATACATTGTGTTGTGTGGCACACAGTTTTGCTCAAGTTCGGCACCCGAAAATCGGTGTGACTACAATCCACAGAAACTTCAGGTCGAGCTCGTTTTATATGAACGCGTTCTAATGAGTAATGACTAGACTTTTAGTTGGCAAAGTACAACAACATACACAACATAATACTCTCTAATGTCGGGAGTTTTCACGAGCGCCACGCGCTTCTCGCTGTCACTGAAACGAACATCAATTTCCAGTGCTCGTGTAATCGATTGATGTTTTTTTTTCTCGACAACTTGAACTGCTTGTTAGAGGCTTACATTATTAATATTGGTGAGAATTTCACTATGCTGTGTAAAGTGTAGAAAACCGCTGGTGTCTTTAAAAGGGCAAAAACAATTTTTCGGATGAAACGTTAAGTATTCGTTACAAAGAGAATCGCTTGTTCGAGTGGTAAATTAATTTTCATGTTTCTCTGTGTGTGTGTCATACGTCTGCTCATACTTGGCCTGCGAGAAAGATGTCTATACTAATTGTAATGGTCGCACAGCCGGTCTTAAAAACAACGAAACAATCGATGTTATGGTCTGCTGCGGATGTGCTGTGGTAGATTTTAAGTGTACACCTATTTTGATTGAACTAACGAGCAGGAAAAGACTTGCTGGTTCCTCGTATTAAGTTTTTCCTAAGTTAAGGCTTAGACAAACACGTTTGATTTGAATACGATTACTGACGGTTTGTGTACAATAAATTAAAAACAAATGAAATAAAACTCTGTACTAACACACACACACATACGAATACACTCACAGGTGTGCAAACAAATGGGAGTTGAACGTCGCCGATTTTATTTTATTAAACCTCATGTTTGCTTAAACTCAAGCGACTACTAAAGGTCAGTTTATGTAATTTTTTATGTTCATTTTGTTTAGTGTTTATATATTCGTTGACCTGTGCAATAATCTCGACGAAGTATATCCAAACCGATTCAGTACAACAAATGATATCTTACTGCTGATAATTCCATTTCGGTAAAATAACCTCGACATTGGTAATCCGACGTTGAGGTGTTGCGCTGTGCAATAACCACAAAGCGACTCCGGTAAAACAATAGTACTTCGTAGTGCTGCACCTGTCATACGGTAGCAGAGATATTAATTTTTAATACAAAACCTATAGAGCTGGTGGGATGATACATCGACAAAACAAACGTACAGGAAGTTGCCTGGCCAAAAGCAACTGGAATCTAGTTCAATAATCTTTGGTTCCTGTTACACGAGAAAATATCAACATATAGCACACGGGAGCGGTCAAACTGTCAGGCAATTAGTATTTATATCATTTTTGTGTGAGTATATGAAGAGACTGTACAATGATGATAAAACTACACTCTGCTGGAATCGCTTGAGCGGTCATTTATAAAAAATTAATAACCGAAAAACCGTTGATGACAATCATTATAATTTCAATGATGAGGTCATAATATAATTTGGTGGCGTCTATGGTAAAGGGATAACTGACAGCTAACCGGTATACATTATTGACTATGGGAAAGGGGACATCCACATGGTTTTATTCTATGTGATTGGGTTTTATTTTAATTTCATAAACACATTCATTATCATTTATCATAGTGTTAAAATCGTGAATAAAATTAAATACCATATGTAAAAATCAGTTTCGTTTTCAGAATACAGATGCTCTCGAGGCTGACAAAAAAAGACGTTTGCGCATAAAATTACCTATAATACTTTTTATGCTTGATAAGTTTATATTTAATACACATATGATGTTTTATTGGTACTAGCCGGAGTAAAAAAAAAAAAAAAACTAAAACCCGTGTTCCCACGGATGCTAGTTTCTGAGTGACCGTAAACAAGATCATTAAGACTGTTCGGCGGCGTCACTTTTTTTACTCGTTTTTTTCTAAATGCTTTTATCCGTAGTTAACATTTTAAAAAATAAATTTACATATTTATATACAATTATCTGTATCAAATATTGGGGACTGTCAATTAGCTGAAATTTTCTATTCAATTTAAATTATACGCTTGAACGTCACTAGTTAGGCGTTGGATGAACACAAAGCGCTTTTATTAAAACAATTTTGTATTTATCCATCGCGTTTTATTCGTCATTTGTTTTTTAGTGAAGGTTCACGGCAAAAGCCACTCGGTCAAGTTTTAACACAGACAAAAATAAATTTACTCCGTCTTTGGGCGCAGATAAATATTATTTCATTGTTTTTGTTTGCGAACAAGCGCCATACAATTTCATTAATTAAGAATACGAATACTAGTACTGAAGGGTTTCCAAAACTGAGAAACAAGGAGAACTTAGTTTAACGTCGCTGTAGTACGTAAGACGAAGGAAAAAACCTGCTATTTTTTAAACGGCGAGCTTTACAACAACGCTACTGTAGACGTGACTACCGCCGTCGGGATTGCTGTTGAGAAAAACAATTAAGAAATAGATTCACATGGAATAGCACTAATATGAACTACGGTGGAATTTATCATTTGCGTTTGTCTAGTACCGATGTATCTTTCGGCCCTTGAGCTTAGACATTCTTACAGTAGTACCAAAAATGTCTGAGAACAGATTTTTTTAAAATAACCCGAGATTGCGAGTCACATTGTTTACAAGTGGCTAAAAAAATGCGATGGGATTAAAACGAAGTATACAATGATACATATCGATTAACTCGTAGGGTATATATTAATAATATCTATACTTAAAAGGAATGTTTTATTTATCTTTAACCTCTTGATAAGGGACTTGAAAAATATATAATATTACTTAGATTATTGACTTAAATACCAAAAAAATATTTCGTTATACCATTTTGATTTTCAATTTAGTTAAAATGCGAAACCTTCCGTACGTGATAAAAAACAAAGTGATGTCATTGTATTTATGTGTGTTTGTACCCCATTTTACAGATAACAAATAATATCCATGTATCCAAAGTCGACAACCTTCTTTGGCAGGTTCGTGAATTGAATATTTATATTTTATTTTAGTCTTGGACTGCATTGAGTGTACATAGTCGTCCAAGCAAATTGTCTGTCAAAAAAACATGGCAACCAAAATGGCAAAGTTGTCGCGGTTGTTGCGATGACCACCCAAATTATAAATGAAAACTTTTTCTTTTTTATTTGACAATAACAACAAATCACGGTCAACGGTACGCAAAAAAAAACAAAAATAGCACAATGATCATTGACCATTTTCATTCTTATTGGTGACCTACTATTGAATTTTAATGACCTATTCTATTATTACCATAACAATAACATACCGAATATTATGTGAATACAAAAATTGCCTTTGGCTGCAACTATTTTTTTAATACATATATTTCTGTTTTGTTAAGTTATTAAATACCTTAATAGTGAAAAATTCTGTTTATTTTTTCCTATAAAAAAAAACATCAAATGACTGTAAAATTAGCAAAAAATTACTTTTAATTTCCCTAAATATATTTAGACTTAATGAAAAAAATTCTCCGGTAAAATTAACAAAAGCAATACCAAAATAGTTCCAATAAACTTTATGTTGAGTAAATCATAATTTCTTGTTATTTCAAAAATTATCTTTGTCATAAGAATAAAAAAATTGTTAATTTTGTTTAATCAACAAAAAAAAAAAAAGTTATATTTAATGAATAAATAAAATTTATTAACAAAAATATTATTTTATGTATATTGTAAAATTTGTTGATTTTACTAAGTAGTGCAAGGAATGAAATTTTTAAATGGAAAATGAACAACTCGAGAAAAAATGGCTGAGAAAAGAATTCAAAACAAATAATTATGTCATAAATATTTATGACAAATTATGCGATCATAGCTTTTTATTCAAACTCTTGTAAAAAAAAAGTTTTTAAAATAATTTCCAGTTGACTTATATGTTTATTCCATTCAGATCCAAACACTTATATTTATATGTATACATCGTGATTCATTTATGATGAAACACTTAATTAATCAAAATATAAAAACAAAATTGAGAATTCAATTTTGGTTTCCTTTAATTTCATGTTTTTTCTCAATTTATCAATAATAAAGTATTTTTTTTTTTTGTTAATCCCTTATAAATTATAAGAGTGTCAACTTTAATTTTTATAAATGACAACGTACATAAATTATTAGCTTATTTAATGGATAATGATATTATTAAGAAAATTACTGGTCGATAACAACTTTTGTACCAGTAATACGAAAGTTATTGAAATTTTTTTATCTAGACGGAAGGAAGACTACACGCGGGAAATGATTAGTAATAAAAATAACAACCCGCGTTTTACTTTCAGCCGATATTATAAAATGTTAATAACTTCCGAAATACCGGTTCAAAAGTTGTTATCGGCCAGTAATTTTTTTAATAAGATCATTATCCATTAAATGAGCTAGTTAGTTATGTATGTTGTCATTTTGAAAAAATTAACTTGACACTTTTATAATTTATAAGGGATGAACATAATAAATACTTTATGATTGATAAATTGAAAAAAACGTATACCTAAAAGAAACAAAAACAAAATTCTCAATATTATTTTTATGTTTTGATTAATTAAGTAGTTCATAATAAATAATGTTCTGAGTATATATATGAAATTTCAGTAAACATGTTTCACTAAACTCTATCTGCTCAGCTTCATTAAGATCTTTGTGTTCACACTTGTTATAAATATCCCATACTCTTAATTTTTACCGTCTACTTTTATGTCATATAATTTATCGTTATGCTTTGACTTAAATTTTTACAGAAAATTAACAAACTTTACAGATTGTATAGTATATTATGATTTATATTTTTGAAAAATAGGTTTCATTTGATAGAATAAATTGCATCATTCTACTATTACTATCGTATTTTTATTGGGTGTCTCAACATTGTGTTTCTTTAGGTTTATTTCAATAATTCATTGAATACTCTAAAACATTTTATGTATTTCATAATCTTTGAAGTGAACTTCCTACTCAGCGGTGTGTAAATATCATATTTTTATGTTCGATTCATTGATTTTAAATTTTAGTATCGCTATTGTATCTTTGAATAGCGCGTAAACATAAGCACATTAGATTAAGATTTACCCACGTGGTCCCATTGTGTAGACAAGTATCAATAAAAGATGTAGCAGCAGCATAGGCAAAATGTTTTTGAAAACAACCATCTAGTCATAAGCGTGGACGTTGGAGTATGCCGCCTTATTTGTCCTCGGAAAACCATATAAAACGCTTTATAATTGGAGTCAACAAAGAAATTAACAAAGCCAAACTTGTAGGAGGCAGGAATTGACATATCAGTGATTTGTTTACGCAACACAAATCTTATGCGACATAATGACAATGTAATATGAGAAAATCAAGTTAACATGGCAATCAACAATAATCGATTGATATTCACAGGGTGTGCTCTCGAGCGTTTCGCAGAAAGTCTAGTGAGCATATTCGTTTAACATCAGTCGATAAATTATATCAGATGAAAAATGATAAGACGAATTAACATGATGCTTACTACGTGTGGTTGCGCTTGTTATCCGAATTAAAATTAATCAACAATTTTGCCGCGACTTTGGCGAAACGCGGCAAAGCTCATCAGTCAGTTTTTCAAATCCAACGTCAGTTCATATACTCACAAATATTGTTATTAACGATAATGTTGCTTTTAAAATAATACATTTCACTTCGCACAAATGGCGCCTTACGTTTTCGGCCTGATTTCATCGTTCATTCACCCAAAAACTGTCAGTGAGATAAGAAAATAATTTCTCAGTTTTCGAAGGTGTAAAATGTTTATATATATATATAAAAAAAAAAATCAAATCAAGAATATGCATTCGATTAATTCGGACGACTTCGTGACGAATTCAAACAACGGATTTATAGTTTTGCCGAGTTCATTTTTTTCACGGTCTATTGAAAAAAATGTATAATTATTTTTAGCTAAAAAACGACCACCCGTATGAAATGGTCAGTGTTTCTTTATGCACTGTTGAAGTTTTAATTAAACAACGGTTTTAGTCTTGTACGTTCTCGTGTGTCTCTTGTTCGACTTGTGGTCTGAACAAACATTTTAAATGGCTCTTGCGGTACACTACACGATACACAAATAGACTTTGCTAGACGGGGAACCGCGAGATTTGAAAGTTAATCGACCGGACTAGCTGCCGTTTTTTGGATAATGTAGGTGCACCGATAAAAATAACGAAAGAAAATAATAATAACAATAAAACCATACTTGCGGTCGGTGTTCGAATTTATTAAAAACTCACGTATGTGGAGCAGAAGAGTATCCACCGCAGCGCCATACTGTAGCTAAATCTGTTTCGCAATTATATTATAATAATAACAATAATAGTATTTTATTTTGTGTACCATACCGGAATAACGGCACGAGCGTATGGTTTTTTAAAACTACTTCCATTATATGCGGTGTAATACAAATATTTCCGATTTTCATTCCGCAGTATAGGTGTGACAAGAAAGCGCAGATTATCCAGAAGCGGCTTTCAAACGGTCGTGTATAAACAACGAAAAACGTGTTAGCAAATAGTTGTACTTTGTATTGATATAGGTCACTAATACAGGAGCGGTCAACGGTCTTCGTTTTGGAAGCCGTCGAAGTGTTATTTATTGCTACTTAATAATAATAATAATAATAACGACAAGCAGGTTGTACCGGCGAAGCATTCGGCTATTGGAAAAAGCGTCGAGAGGGAATCGCATGCATAAATTACCAAATGGTCTATTGTTTCGAACATAAAACCCATTTCAGTTTTGTCTTTGGCACCGCAGTACTTGCGTTTACAAAATAATAACAGTAATAAACTACACTTGTAACGAGAGTCGGTTGTAAAGTGCAGAGTGGTTGGGAGGAAGGTTACCCTGGACGTCTTATTGGCCGAACGGTTTCGTTCATTTTCACCGATGTGTTAGTAGCCTGTGTAACGTCTAAGTGTGCGTTAGTTGAGTCTTGTTGCAGAGAAGAGGGGCCCCGACAGGATATACAGAATGGTGCGAAACCGGAAAAGCCGCGTCTTCGTCGAATAAAGGACTATTTAAGCGTGTGGGAAACTCAATGCACCGTAACGCCGTCGAGGCTTACGTCTCTGAACCTCCACGTTAATAATTATTTTCATATTCCCCGACCCCGTCGTCTACCTAGCTTACAAGTCCCGGACCAATTAATGCAAACCCGGAAAACAAAGGGCACAATACAATAATAATTAATATCAAAAAACATCACTACTATTGTAGTAACGACCGCGGACCATTTGTGAAAAGGGAGCAGTTAACTTTACCAAAAAGCCGATTTCATGTGCGCTCGACATTTTGGCCGAGGAAAAAATATGTCGCTTCTCATTGTGAGTTATGATGTTTACGGGTGGATTAGTGCGAACCGTTTTTTGTTTTATAGTTTTTCTTTCCAACGTGCTCGTTTGACAAAGATAAGCAAAACAAATTTCAAAGTACTTATTTTATTGACACGCGTTTGGATCGCCCTTTGTGTCCTGCCGGGTGCAGAGTAATAACTACTGGCCGTGATAATAATTATTACTATCATACCGGCTTAAAAGTAATTACGAGCAAACCAAAACTTTATTAATAACAGCTAAATTGCCATCTGATATAAAACGTTGTTTCGAAGCGGATCATATGTTTAATTGTTTTATGTTGCCAAAGTATAAAAAGGGGTTCAGTAGGCATACTGTCCTGCCCAGTTATAATATTTCTGCTCTGTTGACACAGCAAACTTTCATTTTAATTCAACAACACAATGTACACACAAGAACCACAGACATACGGCTTCTTGACTCCATTCGTATGTTATTCTGGCGAAATGGGATCATTTACGTTAACCAATAAATTTTCAATTATATGAAAACACAATGAGGGTCGGTTGTTGGGTCGTCAACGCTTTCGCAAATCACTTAAACAAGCTGCATCGAGTGCCATTACAATATTACACAGAAATATTATTTTCTGACATTGTGTCGCGACTTCACACCTGAGAGGTTTCATTCACTCGCAGTCGATTATTTCATTTTAATTGTTGACACGCCAGCTGTTCTCAGAATAATTATGTGTTTAAAAATATGGCTTTTTCAATTAGACTCATAATTAATTACTGTTTAGTTGTATGAGCAAGGTTAACTTAAATAATTAAGGCATTAACAATAAGAGAAAATTTGTTTTTTTTTTTTAAGAATTTTGTCGAGTTCTCATAGTGTAATCGAAATATAATAAATTCACATTTAAAAATTAATTATGAATAGTTTAAGATTCTCAAATATTTGATTGTAAAGATAAATCTTAATAATTATTCAGTACTAATTTTTGAAAACCGGTGAAACGATGTGAGAAACGATAACCCGCTCGTTGGCTATTGACTGTACATGACATTTAAAGAACACGGCCAATGATCCTTTGGTAGTTTGCACTTAATCTATAAGACGATGTGCTCGGTCGGGTACTTCTATGTTTGCAACACGGAAAATCAACGGTAGACGTTCGTTGACAGTAACATTCACATTGGTTTAAAACTATGGCTGATGATGAATTACATTTGGT
This sequence comes from Daktulosphaira vitifoliae, assembly GCF_025091365.1. Classification (NCBI taxonomy): domain Eukaryota; kingdom Metazoa; phylum Arthropoda; class Insecta; order Hemiptera; family Phylloxeridae; genus Daktulosphaira; species Daktulosphaira vitifoliae. The sequence goes on from NW_026099573.1 coordinate 15,202,457, forward strand.
TATTTTATTTTACATGGGCGATTTCACTTTTGATATAAAAAAATAAAATTAAATAAATGTTAATGTAAATGTTGGCAAACTCGCGTTCGGAAATGTTCACACGAAAAATACATAACCTATTTGCATTGTTCTTGGCAGTGAGTCATCAAAAACTATATGAAAATGTAATTATTCTAATTGTTTAATGCTGACCGGATTCGATTCGGAACTAATCAAACACACAAGTGACCGCACCAAGTTTTTGTGACTGTATAACTTTATTTTCGGCTATTGGAATGTTGATTTTCGGCCGAGATGGAAATCTTCAAGGGAAAAATATTAAGACGGGTTATCGGTACAATTTACCAGCAGTATTTGTGCGTTTCATTAGTTTTTTAATTAGGCTAAATAGCGATAGGTGCGGTCGTGATTTCGTTCTAATTTTTATGTTTTCTGCTTATTCCAATCGAACCATGATCAAATGTATTTTGTTTTGTGGGCCGCTAATATCGACTAGCGAAACGTCAGCACAAATAGTTATAATTACTATCAACAGCAGCCGACGCAATCCTTTTGCTGGGCAAATATCGTAGGTCATAACTCGTAAATATAATTATAAAATATAATGGCCTATACGTTTACCTGTAACGAACTGCACCGAGCCGTTTTCACACTCGCTGCCCTATCACAAATCTTAACCAATTCGGCACACGTTCAAATAGTATTGTCTGATCGCAGTTGTATAAATATCAAGCGGCGTTGTTGTATCTTTATAATTTAGATTAATGTTAAACCATCAATCTATGAATGTCGGCGATTAAACATTTTTTTGCGCAGTGAAATAAGATATTTTAATAATACTTTTTCTTATCCCTCGTCGGTAAATTAAATTTATGGAAAACAAAGTAAAGACACGAACACCCTTTTGGGACGTTTTTAGCATTTATTCGTCGACCTCGACGCGTTTAATGTGGAAGCCATTTCGAATTTCGATTAAAACGAGATCGGAACGAAGACGGTTTCAATTTCTTCGGTTAAAGTCTTAACGAACGTCTTTTGTATTATTATTTTTATTGATTAAATATGTACATTCGGGTACTTTAGCCGTTTATTATTATAATACAGACTGTATTGAGATATCGTCACTCTAGGCACTGCACTGTCAAGTCGAACCAATAATAATATAAATATTATCTCGGCTGGAATCATTTTATTTCTTGCAGCCGTGTGATACGTTACAAAAAAAAAAAGACACAATTGTTTTTTTTCTCGATGGAGGGGTGAACAAGCGTGTTCACTTATACACTATAATAATCTGAATAAATTACGTTGTCTGTTATAATTATTACTATTGGGTAAACCGGTTGCGGTGTACAACAGCAGTCCTCTCGGCTAGTGATCTGATTTTTTTAAAGAGTAACCCATTCTCCTCCGTAGTTGCCGTCTCATCTTTACTACACGCGTTCTAAACACCGGCTATAAATAGCGTTTAAAGCAGTCACTGGGAAAGAACACGCGAAGACGATTTGCCGTGGCTATTAAGCTCAAAAACCCGTAACCCCCCCGACGGTCTTGAGAAACGGCAAGTCGCCACCTAACCGCGGACGGCCGCGAATTCAATTTGCGCAAAGCTCCGACGGTAAAATACAAGAAAATGGAAATTTCGACGTTTCCTTTTCGTTCCGAAACGGATTCAACAGCGAAAAATCATTTTCGCCCGGGGCCCTTTACTTGTAACTATGCACATTACACGACGGAACATTCGTGCCGGCGTCGGGGTTGATGGGGCGGAAAGCGAAACATAAACACAAACATGTATAATGTTATGATAAAAGTGTTTTTGGCTGTTGGTGTTCGCCGACGTTCTGTTAGTACGGAAGAGTGTACACACGAGTTGTCTTTAGGATATTTTACAGAATGCACGTAAACACAACCGTCCGTTTTTATCCGATAACCTGTAATTTAAAAACTATACCATTCGCGGCAGTCTACCCGCCCACAGTTCAAGCTCTGGATAGCCGCCGAACTGTACTCGGTACGATACGAATGGGGCCCGAGAATTATTGTAGCATTTCTATAAATTTCGATTTTTTATCTGCGCTAAACAACAGTTTTTCACCTCCGCGATTAGTTTATTCACAACTTGAGCTACCGACACAAATATCTCTCTGAATGAACGCCGGTGAAACTTACTAGTATAATAAGTGATATTCTGTCGTGAAAATGCAAAAAAAATAGACACCTCGCACTGAGATGGTTAAGTTTGTAGTCGGTTGGATTGCGAGTGGTAATAGTTGTCGAGTTAATTAAAAAAGATATTGAAACGTGGAAGAAAGATAGATTTTTCGTAAAAAAAAAACACCTGTATTTAAGTAACGAGTGTACCAGTCTTGTTTTGTGAATTCAAAAGTTATGCACACGTCGTTACGCATTTGCACGTTCAGTGTTTGGGTATTGGAATAAAAAAGTTATACAACGAGAGGTTTTCATTATTTTTATTTTGAGGTTCCGTTTGAGTATATTAATTTTGTAAAAATGTACACACGAACGAGAACATTATTACTGATAAACTATAGAATTTATTAAACACGTTTTTTGTGCACGACTAATACTAATACTACATCAGTAAGTCTTCTGTTATGCATATGCTTATAACGACGATACATTAATACGTTGCCATTTGCCATTTATTAATGCCGGATACTTTTTGTGTACCAATTACTTTTTTAATTATTAAAATGGAATCGACATATAACATTAATGTTATTCGTAGTGCTTTAGTCATCACGAACCTGACAATTAGATTAACATGGATACATCGTCAATAATTAAACAATCGGGCTGATATTAGACAGAATCCTATACAATTCGAAGGCTTTTGAACTAGTTTTTGATTATGTGATGTCCACTAGTGTTTTATTCACAAAATTATTGCAATTAATTTGCCAAATACATTAAATATTCAATATTATTTACCAAATTTATGTGAGTTTAGCACGTTGTGCACACATATTACTATCGGCAATCAAATTGAATTTAAATTTGAAGTACATTTCCCACTTAAATTTTGTCGATTTTAAGAAATATTGAATATATTTCTATTGAAAAAAAAATAATTTATATTGTACGCACATAGATTACACGAAACATGATGTTTCGCGAGAATATTAGGACCGGATAAAATTACACAATTTTACATGCTCCACACTAAAACAGACTCAAACTGGATTGTAAAAAAAAAAAATTAAAAACTTATATTCTCTTTTGATGTAAGTAAAAAATAATTATAACAAAGGCTACAAACGTATCAAATATTAACAGCTACAAGACAAATACATGAACTACAGACTGAAAACTTCAGTAGCATTCTACGGTTTGAGAAATCTACTAAAAATCTAATTATAAAAATATTAAACGATTATCAAACGTTTGTAATGGATCCGACATCCAGGCCAAAATAATATCTTCTCGGACTCGACCCATCCACCTAATAGATATATATATATATTTTAATTACCATATAGATCAAACTCACGTTTTAAATCCAAACACAGCAGTCCGGCCAAGACATAATAAAGCAACATCATGTTGTGAGGTCTCGTTCGACTGACTGCCGAGTGTTATAGTACTGCAAAGTCAGTTATATTTGTTCCGAAAGAAATACGCATAAGAGTTATTTTCGAGCACTTAATAAATTGACGTTTATTAAGAGTACACGGGCATTTCTAGCCGTTCAAGCACAACCGGTTGGGTTTCCATCGGGAAACCAAACGGACAAACAAAACTAATCCGATTTTCACGCACCGACAAAGCTCTTGATAGTTTTTCCGGCGTCAGGTAAATTTTCCGAAATAATTGTTCGTCTAATATTGAAACGATTGCGCGGGAACGTACCGGCAGATGTGTAGGCGGCACAGGACGATGAACCTTCCGCGACCGACAGACAAACGATACTGACTCGCGCGATAGTCTCTGGTCGCTTGCCGGCGTAGGATAACAGAGTCAAGTGACGGAGAAGATAGCGAGTGGATGTGAGTGTGTGCGTTGGTCGTCGGCGGCGGCAACAACTCACAGCAGGGTAGTCGTCACCGGTAGCCCCGAGACCGGCTTCTCCACTCCTCTTCTTGCCGTCGTCACTGCAGTCCGTTCCGCCCAAAAGACCATAATATTATATTATTATTTATTATTGTACACGTGAAAAAATATATATAACCCATTGCAGGGTAAGTACCTAACAGGACCCGTGAACTGCCACCAGTGTTAATGGTTCTGAAACTAAACCGTAACGACAATTGTAATATACTGTCGTCAAAGACTTTTTCAAGAAACGAATTTCCATCGAGTTTTTTTTTTATTAAAAATAATATTTAAATTAAGAACAGTATAAAAAACTTGATTCTATTATGAGAAAACAAACAAAACCAATGTCTTTAATTATTCGCATTTTTAAACAAAATAGAGCTGTTCATTTAGAATTATGAATTATTTTACAGAAAAAAAAAAGAGATTTATTCTTTTTAAAAACATTTTCGATTTAAATGACTGTTTAGAACTTAATTTCGCCACAATTATTTTTCCATTAGGAGAGTAAACATTACACTACAGAAGGTTCATTTTTAACAAGTGGTTAATCACAATCATTTGATTTTCAACACTATTTAATATATTAAAACAAATTTAAGTGTTTAAAATGCCAATTAAAATTAATCTGAATACCAAATGCTTATAAACAAAAGGTACAATTACTATTGGAAATGAAAAAATCTGACTTTCGACACTAAAACTCTAAAATAAAATTAGTAGACTTTTCGCTGGTGTCATTTAAAAAATAATAATTATCTTAGTTTTAGTACTGCGAAATTTATTATTTTAATTTATCATCAGTGAATTTGATTTTTTTGAAAATAAGTATTATTCATCAATTTAATGAGAACCTTTAAAATATCAACTCAAATTACAATTGATTTACAGATTTTGTAGTCGTTTTCATCATTTTAACACTTATAAAATGTAGAATCCATTTTTTTTATTCAATTCAATTTTTAATAAAGTAAAGCTGTCCGCGAGTAATGTACGTACTAGAGAAGGTATCGAATTTAATTTCGTTTATTATTAAGTAGAATTTCAAAAAAATATACATATTTTATTTAAAACAAAAAAATTGTCAGTAAGAATTAAAAATCTAAGTTTTGATTGAATCATTATAATCGATGCATTCAGTCGTTGGTCAGATAATTTTTTCCGAGTCAATCCAAAGTGATTCACGTCACCTAATCATTATAATAAGGATTACTATGTATAATAATAGCAATTGTCATTATGGTAAGTACGGCAGTGGAGTAATTGCTTTGGCCGAGTAAATGCGTCATTCTCTATCCCAACCGTTCAGTGACAGACAGTTAAGGATGTGCGGTCTGGCTACATTTTTAGCGGGTGGCGTACCGAAATAAGTAGACTTAAATTAATTTTCGTAACCGACTTTCCGTAAAGCTTAATGTCATGGTCTTCGTCTGTTTACCTGGCACGGAGAAATAAAAAAAAGGGGAGAAAATAATGTTGATTTGGGCTCGCGTTGCCTTCGCCATCAAAATCCAATGCTATATAAAGTACAAACACTTTAGCGAAGATGCTAATTTTTCATTACCTTGTAAACATTTAAAATAAAAATGATGCGCATAATTTATATTATAATTCTTTACAGGTGAACTGCCAAGCTGTGTTTACCAGACAAAAATGATTGCTGTGTTTTTTTAATGTTAAAAGGTTGCTAGCGTTATAAAAGCAAATTTGCTGTCGACAAAGACATACGTTTAGTTTTACCTACTTGTAAGTCGAGTTTCATATTTTGAGAAAAAGTAATTTCATATGGTTTCAAGAGGCTGATCTTTAAAGACATATGATTTCTAAGGATTTATTATCTGACAAAAAAAACAACACAGGGAATTTGCTGAATTTAGCATAAGTACACTAGCTCAATATTTATGTTATATAAAAAACCTTATAAACTTCAAAATAAAAGGTGTCAAGTTAGATTTGCACGTGTGATTGAAATATTGTTTAGTTTAATAATTAAGTTGCATATTTATCCAATCAAACAATTTTCTAAAAGTAATCTTAACTGAATTAGTTATTATTAATTATAATAATCTAGATCAATCATGTTTTCTTTTTTTTGTTTTATATATATATATAAATATAAAAAATATCGCGAAGGTAAAAATTAGAAAAGTTTGGGTTATTAAAAAGTAATATTTTTACTATGAAACGAGCAATACTTATTTTTATATTATACAGTGTATGTAGTAATAAAGGGATCGACAAAGTATGTTTATATTTTGTTAAACAACTAAAAGTTTTTCACGATTTTTACCGAGTAACTTAAATATTTTTTAATAAAAATTGTTGATGAAATTTACTCGTAACAATTATTCTTAGTCGTGCTTGTTGATACTCATACGACGTATTTTGACTATTATTTCATATGAAAAATGTATAATTATTTGATAATTAAATAAATTTATTAGCTGCACAAGATATTAATTTTCATTTAGGTATACCATAAAAAAGGAATAAACTTTTTGTATATTAAACTTTATTTTGTTTGAGTTGTTTAGAAATTTTTCGACATACAAGAATAAGAGAAATATATTTTTAAATTATATCAATATTAAGAAAAATCAATAGTTAAGATAGAATTAGTAACAAGATATCTGAACATTCTAATACAAATTAGAAAAATTATGTTATCAAAATTTGGATCAACGAAATAAAGTGTATATAAAGTGTATATAAATGTATATTATTTGTTATCTTGTTTATATTCAGAGATGTCTTTCTATCAACGATTACTCGGTAAGTTTTTATTTAAGAACCAGGTTCCAAAAAGAGATAATATTTTCCTATTTCTTGAATGTTTTATTTTTTTTAAAAATGTATTTGTGAACGAAACTGTTTTAAAAAATCAGATATTAATAAATATATGATGTTTTTTACTAATTAATTTATCAATTACTGGTATCTGAAAAATAGAAAAAAAATATTTTTAGATGAATGTGCTATTTTGAAACTAACAAAAATTAATTGTTAAATAAAAGGTTGATTTGGAATTTTAAAGAATATAACCATCCAACATTATTTTAGGAAAGATTTTTTGATTTATAGCCTATTATATTGTAATACCGGGTCAGTTATTTTCAATTCATTATTTATATCAAAATAGAATTAAATAAAAGCAATATTTGTTAATGTGTTCCATAAAAAAAGTAATTAAAAGAATGTTGGGGGAAGAGATTTTTTTTACAAAAAAAAGGAAAAATCTTTTTGCTATTTTGTAAATGCATAAAATTAAAGTATTCCTTGTAATTTTCATAAAAATCTTTAAGGCATTCAGTATACTTTGTATAAAATATCATTGTGGTATTTTTCATAATTTAAATAAAATGTTACAGGCATTTAGTTTTAGCCGAATATGTCAGTTAATCGATAGTCTGTTAAAGTTGGAAATATTTAGGCAATAATATAATTTAACCGACGAAGAAATATAACTACATTGAATGATTTTTGTGACACATTTTATGTTAAATTCTACTAATAACATTTCCAAAACGATCACAAGTTAAATTGTATTTTTGGATAATAATACAGCTATTCAATATTACTTGCAATACGTTGTGCAAACATTGTATAAAACTTTCAAAACGATTATAAACATTTTCTCAAAGTTGTTCAACTTAAAATCAAACATCATAAAATATCTAATAGTTTTCAACGTTATATTTTACATAACTATTTTTTACTAAGTAATATTTCTGACTATTATAATAGTTCTGAATGGTAAAACAATGACTAACATTTATTAGTCGTTTTAGTCATTTGATCGGAAAGATATTCCCACTATCAGTTATTCGAGGAAAACTTATTGAAATTTTAATATTTAGCGAAATGACTATAATTAAATAACAACTGAAATCGAGCAAGTTAATTTTTTTTTATTCTAGCAAACTGTTAATTTTATAAAATAGAATAAATGTGAACAAATTTAATTTTCCAAGCGAGAAAATTCAAGTAATTTACTATACTTTTAAGTTAAACATGTTTTTAATAAAATTATTATATTATATTATATTTGATTATAGTTAGATTTTAAGATTATCTGCAAATGTTGTGTTACAATCTTAGAAAATCTAATTGACATAAAAAAATACTTAAATATACTTCCAAAAAATAGCAAGAAAGTCATACAATATTCACATAGTAATTCTGTAATTTTTTTCAAGAGCTAAAGAATTCACAAAAATATAAAATCTGTTTTCATACTTTAAAATATTTATTTTCATAATAATCTAAGTATTAAGTTAATAATTAATCACCATTAAACTTAAAAAATTATTTTTGCTTTCTTAAAAGAATAATTTCTATACTACTGCTTGGAAAATAATTTGTTCAAAAAATGAATACAAGTTAATTCTTTTAACTCTAGTCACTCAGTTTCTAAATATAAAATAATAATCATGCTAAGAAAATTATTTTTGGTATATTTTAGTCTTATATATTTTTTATGAATTACTGTTTTTGTTCGTTCCTTATACCGTATAAAAAAGTCAACTTTTTTATTTTAACATACATATTTAACTAGCTCATAAAATAAAAAATTATCTAATTAAGGAAGTTATTGGTCAATAGCATATTTTGCCCTATTATTCCAGAATTCATCAATGTTTTAAAACATGGATTTTACGTTAGATTAGGTTAATATAAACAATATTGTATAATTTTTAAAAATATTAAAAATAGTGTTATAATAATTTGCATGGAGTTACATCAACACTGATATATATGTATATTTGTAAATAATGATGAGTAAAGTAAAAAATACTCTTTAGTTTACGTTTTATATAATTATTAAAATAATTATATAAGTTTTGTTTTTTTTAATTAACTGCAATGTAATAATAATATTGCTAATTATTATAGCCACACAATGTACACGAGAACTTTTAATGGTTTTGCGGGCAATAATACTATTTTATTATGTTTTCTTGAGTAAGGAATCATAATAAAACTCGAAAATTATAATTCTTGTGGTTTACGGAAATAAACGGATAAGTTCATTAAGAACAAAATGAAGTAAAATTAGTCAATCAATACGTATAGAAACTTTTAAAAGGTGTAACTACAGAAAGTGTATTTATGAAAATATAAATCATGTGTGCTTAAAAAATGTTAATTTTAATTACAAACGGAGGCTCAACCTGTCGACGCACTCTGTGGAAAGACAAATTCGGCTGGGACGAAGTGCACGAGTATTTCACGCCCGTTGAACGGAAACACACACACACATTTTAGTATTTACAATATACATATAAGTTCAACGAGCGGAAAATCCTTTTTATAAAGTTTACCCTTTTTCTTTAATCCATTTGGTTAAGTCGCAAATTGATTGTTCCGCAAGACTCATTTCGTTAGACACAATTAAGTAATACGTCGTATGGTTATAATCACTATAAGTTCTAGACCGAAATTTAAAATAAGTAAAAACTGAGTGATAACTCGATGACAAAATATTATCAAGATTAGAATTTTTGTCGATATTTTGGATTATTTGTAAATTGTCTGTTATTTTTTTTTTTTAATAAACGAGTTAATAAAAATACCTTCGCTTGAATTTAATAAGGTTCACGTTCACCATTTGCGAATCGATATTTGTGCTATTCAATTACTTTTTATATTTTAATACACTTAATGGTTTTAGCACAGCCGCGATTAAATATATAGTTTAAAAAAGGGACCGCGTGGAAGTAAAGTAAACCTAAATATTTATCTCAAACTACCAAAGTTTCAAGTGATACTTTGTAAGACCAACGAAAATTCGCGGAATTTTTCTTTTGTTTTATTTTGACTTGTTGTCGCAGTAATAGATTGGCCGGTAACGTATTGTAATGATATGTAACAGTAAACATGCAGCGATTATGGTGACGAAATTCAATACACTCGCAAGGGAATTTTTTAAAAATTTGGCCGAAATTTGCATACAATAATAATAACGTTTATCACAAGCAATAAGTTAATAGTTATTTACACATTCTGCGAGATTTGTTTTGGTACTACAACAAAGAGCACGAACTCAACGGTTTAGATCGCTTACGTTGTTCGACTTTTGTAAATAAAAAGTCGTTTTTTTCAGGATATATTGTATTTACTTTGTGCAAGTTATGCGGTTTACATGCGATTTCAAAAGAATCGAGAGTGTAATTTATGTATTTATTCGCAGCTATCAGATTCTATTTCTTGAACAGTAATCTCACTAAAAATAACTAGAGTTGTACTATTAGTGAAAAAAAAAAAAAATTAATGGAATACATTGAATTTTAGACGTTAGACAAGTTGACAGCTGGGGGTTTGAATTTTGTTCGATGACGACAGACAAAAAGATTATAGACACTCTACTAGATTCAAAATATAGTCAATTCATTTTGAGTTCATATTTATTCATGAGATCCGAAGAAACAATAGATAATAATTCAATTTTATTGTAATTAAATTAGCTCGTGTCCTCAATTGAATGGGATGTTTGCTAATAATACTGATCACAGAATATTCGAGAGCTTTGTGATACATTATCCGAAACATTAATGTAGCTAACAATATTACCTGATTTGCATCTTCATAGAAGATGCTAATAGTTTTAATTAAAATATATCCAAACAAGGTGGTCATGTTATATTTATTTGATAATCAATTATACTTGGTTTATACAAGTGCAATATTTCGTAAGAGGATTTTTTTTTTATCTTGGATATTTAAAACATGATTTTTATCATTTTTGATTGAAAATCAAATATTTTACAAAAAAAACCTCCTATATGTTATAGCATTAAATGTGGAGAATTATATTTTTAAAGTAAAATATTGCCTTGTATAAACAAAAATATTGAAAATTGTTAATTTACTTTCATTAATTCATTAAAAATAACAAAATCATAACCCTTATTCGTTATTGTTTTTGTACACGAGTCTTATTTATTGGTAATTTTAAGCGGTTGGTAAAATGTGAAAGAAATTATTTATGTGTAGATAATGATTAATTATAATGATGGACCTATCGTAGACATGAACGTTTTGGGAACACTAACGAGACCAGTCGTTTTACAAATCCACATCGTTTATGAAGTCTGAACGTATTCAAATATTGTTTTAGTTTAGTGTAGTATTCATCCAACAGCCAATGCGTATAGTAATATTGTTTTATAATTTCTATACGGGCGGATGGGCTTCCACAACAACGTACGCATTGTGTTCGTCAAATTATTAATCCTTCACTTTTTCATCAAGTAAAATAATTATAATTTCCAAAACCTATACTTTTCGATAAATAAAGAACAGTTGCTTAGAACTTCACCTTGCCAGGCGCCCAAACTGCTGTAATCTAGTGCTTATAGCTTTTATACTTGAAAGAGTCGTTTCGCAGCTTATTTTTCTACGAAATAACTGGGCCAAAATATCACGGCGATAATAATATATAAAATAATGCGAGCACATTACATTCCAGCGAAAAGCGCAAAGTTTGCTAACGAATTTATCTGAGCTGAGTGTAGCTGAATGCCTTTTTGTGTTGAACACAAAACGAAATTTCAATTTATTCGTTTGTAACATTCGACTGCTTTTCATAGGATCCGATTCCGTTGACTTCAGGCTAATCTTGCCATCCGTGATTTAAATTCCCCCGGGTAACCCTAAAGTCAATTAATGGGGATTGTGCAGCTAGAACGAGAGGCAACACTGTTTTCGATTAGTCACACCAGTCATTAGCGACACGATTTGTCTACGACCCAACGATTGGTAAATGTATCGTGCTATGGTTAGCACAAGAATAAGTTTCAAAATCATTAAGTGTTTTATTGGTTTTGTCAACTTGATGGATACGCGTGGAAAAGAAAAAAACATTTCCTCGAGAAATTTCACAGATTTACAAATGTTCACCGAGTGAATTACGTGGAATGTAAGCATAATATTTTACAAAAAAAACTGAACAGCATTAGGTCTATATTAATTACCCTAAAAAATATTATCCTTAATTATTTTTGAACTTGAGATTAAATATTCACTTCTACAGTAAACTATTTGTAAATCAGTATTTTAAATTTAACTTTCAAATAAAAAGTTGTTTAATTTGCTATGACTTAAATTATAGCCAATTGAAGAAATCATTGTTTTATATACTTCGATGGCATTAAAAATTAGTTTTTCTAGAATATTACAGTAATGGCAACAACATAAGTTACTGATAATATTTCATCTTATAATTATAACACAATTTTAATAAAATGGCACGTAAATTATTGACATAGGTCGTCTTTAACATACAATAATTTAATTGAAAATATTTTCAATTAAAAATAAACAACCAATTCAATTTTAAATTATTTAATAGCTGATTCACGAGAAAGCGCAATCATGTTTTCTTTTTTTGGTAAATATTAGATTTGCTTCTTTAAACTAGACAATACAAAATTAATTCCAACAAAGCATTTCCTGAAAATGGCTAAATATTTGTATCGATGTACAGAATTTAATTACTTATCAAAATAATTTTACATTTAATTTTAAAAAATATTACTATTATTAGTACTAATGACTTACTTTTTATTTCTTTAAGTCTTTGAGGAGAAAATAGACTTTAGCAAAACCTATTCTGAACACCAATAACTAAAAATAATTTTCCATAATATTATTATACTTATGAGCTGTATGACATATGAAGTGTATTCGTAAATGCATATATTTTAGAATAAATTCAAAATAAATGTATAGTTATTTGGGATGTGTACATTAACTAATAAAAATAAATTACTTTATACTATCTCTTAGACTCCTTTCCAGGTGAAACCTTAAAACCTACTTAAAAAAATTGATATTAATATTGAAAATGGATTGAATTAATTTTTTATTATAATAAAATCTTCAACCATAATAATACTGGTTATTAACATTAATATTTTTTACATTGTAAGTGAATTGAGAAGTATAAAGTATAAAGTTAAGCATTTATTGCTTTAAATATTTTACATGTGTTCTGTTGGTTTATTAAAAGCAATAAATATTTCAATTTTGTTTATCTAAAGATTAAAGATAGTTGTACCGCTTATAAGTGACTATAACTTTAACGATTTTTATGATAACTAAGAATTCCTTTTTAACATCATAGACGGTTATCAAAACTGTTTTCTATTGACTTGTACAACTTTTTGTTTTGCATCCTTCTTTGAAATGATAAATTGTTTTAGTATAATATTTTGTAGCATCCGGACAATTGTTGGTTACCATATATAATAATTATTCGTGCAGTTATAATTTATACTTCCGAACTAGGTGTCGTACTGATTTAATATATTTTAATTTTTCTTGGCATATGCAAAATTTTAGTCGAGCAGTAATATTTTGCGTGAAATGTTGACTTGATTAATGTCTAATTATGATTGATATTATAAGTAATGCATTGAAGAGACCATTTGACAAGTATATTAGTCAACACAATAATATCTTTGTAACAAAAAAGGTCGTATACCATAATATTTGTTGTATTAAGACAACTGTCGAGAATTATGTAGTATAAACACTATTTACAGATAAACATAATCCATTCATTGAACAAAATCAGACATTTGTTTTAAGAAATATAAATATCTAAATTTATGTCTATTAGAATAAAAAAACATGAATTGAATTATTCAATGCCGTTCTCGAGACATTTTTATGGGCAACCGTCTACTATTATAAAACCAGATTTGAATGGCAATAACTGTAAGTCATTGACTGTGTTTGTCTAACCAGTTTGCTTATTAGAAAATCATTTTAAAACTAACATAGTTTACAGTATTCGTTGATTGCAACATCAAGTACAAAATTCATCACTCTGAAATGAATTGAGCACCAAAAAAAAATTTCATAAATCATTATACATAAGTTTGTATTTGTAAATTAAACTAAGTAGCGCGAATTGGTTGTTAATGATTCGGATTCATGTCAAGAATATGTGTGATTCTATTACTTTTTTTTTCAATTAGATTGAATAATTATTAATCATGAGGTGGTTTGTAACAATATGAAAACAATAAGTTGTTGTTACTTAACTGATAATCAAATCGATAATTGTTATCGTATTACAGAAAAATTCCAACCTTGTTATGAATCACACATATTTGAAGAAATTTTGTATTAAATAAATTTCTTATCGTTCTTTTTTGTTCAAACAACTGATCTCGCTCATTTATTTTGTTTCTCTATAAAAACAAACATATCTCTTGTTTGAATTATGAATAACAAAGGTCAAACGCAATAAATGTTCTACGATATGTTAGAGATTTGTAAATCAGTGTAAGAACAACTAATGTACCATTAGAAAAATAAATCAGACGGAGGGACGATCGTCGTAAAGAGGATAGTCGTTGTTATATAATAATGATTTTTGAGTATGGTCGATAAACCGAATCCATTTACTTTGTATGAATATTATTGTTATATATTTTATTCTGTCGAGATTTAGCTTTTAGTTTCGATCCGTCGAACACAGACGACCACTATCTTTGTTGTCGGATATTTTTCCGCATGATTTCTTGACGTTTCTTCTGTGAATAATGAAACGCTGATTATTTTTCCACTGTTTTTAAATTATTTAATTTGTTACAATAGAAAAAAAATATAATAAATAAACGATTCAGAGACGGCTGCTGTACATGAAAAGCTAACAAGCGATCCATAAACCTGTAAATTGTATAATTGGTGTACTGGCGAGTAAATGGGCAGATATGCAAAGCTAATATCAAAGAGATTTCACAGATTTAAAATGCCGGTTTTTTTGAATTTATACAAATAAAAAATAATTACAAGATAATATCCTATTAAAACGATTATAGTTTGCGCCAACTGTTAACTTCTGCAGACCGTATATATATCGTGTAAAAAAAAAAAAAGAGACATTTCAATTGTATAACGTCCCAGACGCGAATCGTTAAACTACACTGGTCGACTTTCTAGTGAACACCTTTTCGGTGTATAGAAACTTGAGATTAGAATAAAGATACATAAGTGTGTGTGTACACATTGGTGGCTACAAAAATGGACAGCAATCATCGTAAATTATCATTTTGTCGTAGGTACTCAGTGTAGGCGGACGTAATGTGGTTTTAAAAGAACCTTCGGGTGGAAATCCTGTTTAAGTGGAAACAATCAATTCAATCCAACAAAAGTGTATACAAAAACGGTAGTTTGACTAAAAACTAAAATTAGGCATAATAAATTACCCCATCATGGTGCAAACCATGAGAGCGTTTATTGGTTTAATCATAAATTATCGTTATGATTATTATCATTATTAAAGATGTATTGGATTCGGGTTTCTGGATGTTGGACACAAACAAACACTTTTGTAGGCGTACATTTGGAGTCCACATAAGTCTTGACCAGTTATGTTGATATAGTGGAATTACTAACGTTTTAATGAACGAAAGATGCGTATCTGATAAATTTTATTTTCTACGATTTCGTGCTTAAAATGAAAAACCAAGTGTTATGAATATATGAATAACTTTTCAATAATTACTTTAAATTCTGTTTCCAATATTTCCTTTTCAATTTTATCGCGCTGAAAGTGAAAGTAACTCATTCTAATTATATAAGATTTTTATGTCTAAATATTTATATATTTTATAATTTGGAATTGCGAGCTTTAAGTATATCGTAATATGCTGACTAGAATAAATACTTGAAAAAGTTGCTAATTAATTTTAACGTAGCAACTAATAATTATCCAACAAAATTGTACCAAAAATTATGTTTATACAATAAGTAAAAAAAAAAATTTATATTTTAACTGTGATTTTTCATAATATTAGAATTATATGGTTTCAAAGATATTAAAAATAAAAGTTCATTAAAATAATTATATGATTAGCATATAAATTATTTTCGTTTTGTTCCAGAAAACATTAATTGAATGTATTTAAAATCAAAGTTGATCGGTTTTTCCATAAAACGTAACTTTTGGTAAAACAAAAGTTCTAATGATTGATTGTTGCAATCTTTTGATGAATTTCTTTATAGTTTAATTTAATTTTTAATTAAAAAAAAACATTAAACATTTACATTAAATTAATTGCTTATTGTATTATGTAGTAATAACGAAACGAAAAAAATGGCCTTTACATTTTAGTTTATAGAGTATTGTAATGAAAAATGGAGGATGATCAATGATGTTTTGATAAATCTTATAACTTATGATCTACTGGTTACTTTGCGTCAATGTATCTCTTATTATTATTATACTTTCAGACTATAAAAATATAATCCAAAATAGTATTTCTTTAATTTAAAAAAAAAAATATTAACATTATCAATTTATACAGTAGCTAAAAAAAAAACTATGGAGAAAAATCGTTTTTTAATGTTTTGTAGTTAAATTTCTTGTAGTTAAATGTTTATTTTACCGCATTAACAGTTGGTTTTAGTAAGAAATGAAAGCATATTTTCACATATTATAATTACACGTTAGAGTAATTGAATTTTGTACACGAAAATTGCTTCTTCTTCTTTTTCCTCGCTTTAATCTCAACTTCTTGGGGTCGGCCACGAAAATTACTAATTACGAAAAATTGTTTGAATCAAAATGTATAATTGAAACGACAATAATTTTCAAGGAAAAAATACGTTTTCTTCTTCTGTCCTTTTTTGAATACATATTTTAACGTTAAAATATATTAATATTAATGATACCGTCAAATGAACACATGAAATTTTCATCAATCAAATTTTCACAAACTTTTAAATGCTGTAGAAATTTAGCTACGAAATATTAAAAAATCATTTTAGTGCCAAATTTTTACTTCAAATCCATTCGAAAATGACAATTATCATTTTTCTTATAGTTTTTGCAATAAAAGTGTTATTGTCATAAATTTAAAAATTTCACTATTATACATTAAAGAAATGTATAATAAAAATTAGAAAAAAGTAACGCAAATATTCAGTAGATCAAAATTTATTAGATTTAAAATAATATTGTGGACAATATCGTACAAAACAATTTAAAAATATTAAAGTAAACAAAACTTAAGCAACAAAATGTAAATTCATATCTTCCTGAAGAATTTGAAAAAAGTAATTGGTATTTTTTTTTAAATTTAAATACGAGAGAAAATTTATGTTTAACTGAAAAAAATTGAACGAAGCTAAATTTTCCATAACTTTTTTTCATGTTCAACTTATAACGTTTAAATATTGAATAAATAAATAATCAATGTAGATACCATGTAATTGAAATTCTGTGTCCAGATTTCGATTTATTTTGTTTTAAAGATAATTCGATTATAGAAAAGTTTTGTCATAATTTAAATATACTAATGTAAAATATGCAAATATGCTTTAGCTATTTCAGTACAAACAAGTAAGTTCCAGGTAAAAAATAGTTTTGATATTTAAATTAATATAATGTATGAACCGAAAATGAATAGGCATGAAACATATTGTATGGAACAATGAGTCTTTTCATTAAAAATTCTAAATGGGTTCACTTGAATTTTTAAATTATTTATAAATTTTCTATTTCGATTTGAAATGACATTTTAAACAGACGCAGTTGGATAAATTAAATTTACGACGTATATATATATAGTGCAGATGTTTTAATAAAAAACAAAAGCAGATATTAAATTGTGAATGACTATTGATAGAAATTATACAACTAAGTAAACTACAGCAAACTTAATGTAAAGTTTACACTTATATATAATTTTACTGATAATGTAGACCTACATCATCAATACATAATAAAACACGGTTCGAACCAAGTTGTATTTGAGTTATTACTATAAGCTTGAATAATTCTGTCAGAGTGATACAAAATATATAGAATATATTAACATATCTATACCTAGATTAATGAATTTGTAAAACCTGTTACTTTTGTCAAAGTCATTAAATTGTTAAAAAATAACTTTGTTAAAAACTTTAACTCTGATCATGCATTTTAATAACAAAAAAAATATATAAATATAAATATATAGAATTTTTCCACTTTGAACTCGTGATGTTTTAAAAGTACTTAGTTGAAATTAAGTAGTTATTTCATACCTTATCTTTATATTCATGTTGCTTAATTTAAGATAACTTTCTAGAAGCTTTAAAACTTCATCGGTTTGAAGTTTGGTAATAAAACTTAATGTATTGTGTAAAACAAATTAAAATGGTCTCGATCTTAATGATGTGTAGAAAAAGAATCTTTCTTTTTACAATGGGTTATATAAAAAGCATCAATAAAACTAAATGGCCATAGTTGCTAACAAATTATATAATTTAGAAATATTTTCATTCTTTTTTAAATTCATATTATACCCTTTTCGTGGATTACGGTTTTATTATTCTACCATGAACATGGTTATTGTTAATATTAATTAAATTATTCAACTCAAGAAAATTATTATCACACCTGTTAAATGTTTTTTAATTTTCGAACCACAATTATTTTTAAAATAACAAACAATTATTAATCGACAATTGTATTTTCTAATTAAGTGGGTGTAAACTCCTTAAAGAATTTTAGTTTTATTATACAATTTTTAATTGCATTACCGTGTAAAAAAAAAAAAAATCGAAGGGTTTAAGTAATTAAATTGGGAATTGGACATGATGACCTCTTTAAATATGTTATTAGATAATTATTAGGTTTATTTTTTTCAGTAACTGAGCTAGTTCAACTAATAATTAGCTAATTATTTTATACGTAGTAATTTCATATAAAAATAACAAGATATTGTGATGCTTTTCTTTAATAGTATTCACACTCAAGTTAAAATCTTGTGCCGTAATATAACAATATTATACCGTTATTGCAAAAAAGATACAAGTGCGATTGAAAACAAATATGTGTTCATTTAAGTTATTTTTGAAAAAATTGTAATTCTTTGATTTATATATTTTTTAAATATTTCCATAAAAAGTTCGGAAACATTTTAAATCCAAATAGATCAATTCGCCTAAATCGTCTACTTGTCTCGCTCTTCCCTACTTAGACAATATATAATAAATATAATTAAAATTTTTAAATCAAAAACACAGGTGAAAAGATGAAGGAAATGACTTATGAAATTAAATTGGGGGAAGTTGAATTGAAAATATTGAAACAATTAATTGGGAAAATGTTGAGATAAAAACACAATTAAATAAAATGAAACGATTAATTTAAAAAATCGGATAATCTAAAAGTAAATAGGAAAAGTCACAAAGGACTTGTTTAGGATAGAAAAGAGAATTGTTGGGGGACTTATTGTAGTTTTGAGAAGAAAGACGATTATAATCTAGTCTTAACTGAAAAAATTATATTATTAGGAACCGGGAGAGTTGAAGTTTGTAAAACCCAGGATAGTTACAAATAAATGGTGAGATTGATTTGTTCTAAACAGTCATGTGGGAAAGAGAAGTACAATAATCTTGCCATATTTGAGTCTAGCGATCTAACAAATGAATATTGCGATAGAATTTTGTCGATAACGGGTAATTTTTCTTCGAATTGATTAGGGGGAATATTGAGATTAAAAAGCGTATCCTTAATTGTAAATTTTTAAGAGAACAAAATTAAATTTTCTTTTTCATTTAAGCTAAAAAAAAAATTTATTTCTTCTTAAAAAATGTACTCCTCTCGTTATAATTAATGATACAATATTTTCACATTAAAATATACTTTATATATTGGGTTTATACGGTTCTTTAATTCTAGACCTTCTATACATTCTTTTAAAAATATACATAAGTAAATGATTTCAAAATTTAATTTAATTTCTTAAAAATATTTACACAAACTTGAAAGTTATTTGAAATAACAAATATTGACAAAAAATTTTTAGCGGAAAAATAATCAAATAAAAAATAATTTTTACTTGCATAATTACAAACATTTAAAATTTCTTTTAAAATATCCCAGTCAAAAAATGGTTTTATAGATTCTAAATATTTTTTTATTTCTACGATTTAATAGCTTTGTGTTTCTATGGCTTCTTAATGTTATTATATTTCTATAGCTTCTCATTTTATTTACTTATCCATTGTCTCTTATCGTTTTTACAATATTTTTATTCTCAATTATAAATTTGGTTATATTTAAATATTACTCTTAAGCGTTTATAAACTCGTAAATATAAAATTAGATAATTGGTTAACATTTATTCAATGTAGACTATATCTCTCTCTTCGATCGATTGAATCATCTGAAATTAAATAGATAAATTCGCTAGTGACTATATATTATACTTGTTGATCAATTCTGGACCATTTTATAATGATATAAAATATAATAAAAATGAGTTACAAAAAATATTGTTGTCATTTGAGAATATTCTCAAGAATGTTTCGAAAAGCGATTTCTAAAACCGCAACCTATAATTTTTCAAAATCAAATTTTAAATTGAAAGAGAAACTGGTCTTTTTTTTAACAGTTTTTAAAACCCTAGTTGAAACTGATCATTATTTGAGACCGAGATTAAAAATCGATACCACAAACAAATCGAATGGTTTCAGTCCTTAAATGAAGTATCTAGTCTGATGAAATAGAGGGAATTTCAAAGGTTGGAGCACAGAATAAATAAGATCTTATCTATTTTATGGTTAGAGGATGGTTAATGGAGTTGATACTTTCATCTAAATTATTATTCTCCTATATGCCAAAGATACCGATATGACCAGCTAAAAAAATATTATAAATTAATGCCTTTAATTTGATAATGAAAACACGTATAGATTTTTAAAAAGAATTAAATGAGAGATAGGAAAGAACTAATATTAAGTAACAAACTGTTAAAACTTTTATAAAAACGAAAGACTGAATAAAATCATGAAATAAAAAATTGGTTATTTTATTGTGTTCATTAATTCAATGTAACGTTTAGCGGTTTTTTTGTCTATCTATCTAGGCATTGAATAAATTCATATACATTTTTTATACTTGCCGTTGTTTTTTGTAAATATATTAAGTTTTATTATCTAGAAATATTAGATCCGTAGCAATTTATGCAAACAAGGTTTTATGGGGTTTGCAATTACTCGTAGAATAGACTTTAATCTGTATTATAATTAAGACAAAGTTGAAATTAATGCATAAAATGAAAAACTAGTTATTAACATGACTGAAAGTTTACATTGGGTAGGGGTACTTAAAGTTTTTAATTATATAATTTTTGTACTAGGAGATTTCAAATATTATTTTAAGACAAACACGATTAAATATTTAGAAAAACAAAATAAAAGTAATATTTTCGTGACCTCAATATAGCTGGTACTACTAGGTGAAGATTAAGTGCTTCCTTTTCTTTGTTGTTTTTTTTTTTTTTTTGTAAAAATGTTTTACTCGAAGTTGAAATGATTTATTATTTATCTTATGTGCCTTTGATTTTTTAATAAAAATTATCTTTTAGTGAATAGTAATTTATATTTAAAAACTTACTTCGTAATTAAATAAAATTTAGATTATGTTGTTATATTGTATATTTTTTTTATATTTTATGTATGTTTTGGGGCACTTGTAATAATAATTATAATAACTAAATGAAAATTTTATTACTAAAAACAATATTTTTACCTTATAAATTTGTATATTATAAAAAATTACGCTGTGATTTTATTTTATGTATTATTATCATTTATAATTGAAATAATTACTGGAATTATGTTTAAGATTGTGCTACTTTAAGAGATAATGTATATTAAATATTTTTACGTATCTAAATATTTTACTTAATAGCGATAATTATTTTTTAACCTCAACCTCCTTTGGCCAATGAAAATAATTTTCACGTGTAGAATTAAATTCAAAATAATAACTTCAGCATTGCGAATAAAATTTTGTTTTTGATTTCAATGATAAATGAATATTATTGTAGTCAAATTGCCGCAGGATTTATTTTTTTGAATTTTATATTAACAGTTGTATTAATTTTTATTGATTTAGTAGGGCTGTAATATTATAAATATTGTTTTACTGCACAGAAAAATTATACTCCGGATAACATTTATCTCATGTTTATATTGTAATACGTTATATTTTATCGGTTTGAAAAACGAGTGCTGTTTTTTAACATGTTTTATCATCATTAACAATTGAATGATAAGTATTTGAGAACCAAATATATTCTTGTTTTAACATAAGCTTTTGTTATAATAATGCACATGAATATTTTTTTGATGTTCTATTTTATTCGACAAAATAGATGCACATTAACCGTCAAATATTAAATTCATAAAGAAAATCACTTTGTAGTATTAACAAACTGCTTTATACTTTACTTGCCGGGAAAATTCTTGCTATAGTGCAATAAAAATACTAAAAGTTTGTAAGTTAAATTGTATACTAACAAATTTTCATCTAGTTTGAGCCACAATAACTGGACCAATTGGTGATGTAAAAAATAACTAGTTATTTTTTACTCATACATATACAGAGTGTTTCCCTTTACGATTAACCACTTAATTAATCAAAACATAAAAATAATATTGAGAATATTGTTTTGGTTTTTTTTAGGTATATGTTTTTCTCAATTTATCAATCATAAATTATTTTTTATGTTCATCCCTTTTAAATTATAAGAGTGTCAATATTATTTTTCCAAAATGACAATATACATCATTAACTAGCTTATTTAATGGATAATGATCTTATTAAAAATATTACTGGTCGATAACAACTTTTGGATTAGTATTTCGAAAGTTATTGAAATTTATATATCTAGGCATAAGAAAGACCATCGACAAGAAATGATTAGTAATATAAATAACAACCCCGTGTTTTACTTTCGATATTATAAAATGATAATGACTTCCAAAATACTGGTTCAAAAGTTGTTATCGACCACTAATATTTTTAATAAGATCATTATCCATTAAATAAGCTAGTTAATGATGTATATTGTCATTTTGGAAAAATAAAATTGACACTCTTATAATTTAAAAGGGATGAACATAAAAAATAATTTATGATTGATAAATTGAGAAAAACATATACCTAACAGAAACCACCAAAACAAAGTTCTCAATATTATTTTTATGTTTTAATTAATAAAGTGGTTTATCATAAATGGAATTATTCTTTATTATGTATGATTATATATATATTGTCAAAGAGGAACAGAAAATTATCATTCATCTATATATCTTTTACCTTATCCTTTAGAATATTTGCAATCAATTCAATAATATAAAAATTGTTATTTTATTGAGTCATGTACAAAATTATTTTGTATTAAAAGCATATTAGGCTGACAATTGTATGTTGATCGAGTTTTAAATATTTAACACTTGTTCTGTTGTACGAACCTTATGAAACTGAAAAAACAATTTATATTTTAACCTTTTAGTAGCAACACACTTTGTGAAAATTAATAATTAAAACAAAAAACAATTAAATTATCGGCACTTCAATTTTATTAACCGAAAAAATATCTCACAATATCTTTGCATGTAATGTGTATTATGCAAATAAAGTATACCTCATACATATTTTACAACAATATATAAATGTATAGATTGTGTAGTATTTTTTACCTTGAAATGTAGTTTATTTAATAACTAATTAAATAGATGAGATTTTAAAAGTTAATAATCAGTTTGTCAACTCAGTAAATAAGTTATTGATCTCATAAAAACTATTAATGAATCAAACAGTCTGTTTTTTAGTAACAATATTTAAATTTCATAGATATTTAATGGTTTCACCTCCAACTTTATATTTTAACTAAATTTTTATATTCGAAGAACAAATAGGTGTTCAAATAAAATTTGTTAGAGAATTTAAACTACATATTGTTCAAAAGTTTACAAATTTTCAAATCAAAAATCTTATTACTAATATATCGTTTTATAATCAGTTTGTAAAATCATTTGGTATTCCAGAAATTCCAATTTTTTTAAAATTATTTTTACTTGATTTAGTGAATCCATTAGAGAAATATGGTTGATAAATTATAAGATATCGATGTTAGCAAACCAAGAAGTTATACATTAAAATAATTAACTACATTATTAAAATATTGATAGGAGGATTTAAGTGTCTATTACAGTTTTTCAATCAAACAAATAAACATTTTTCCATTAAAAATTCTAAATAATAATTTACTTTACATACAAAGAAATGTAATTGCTTGTTTAGTTTATCGGTCTTGATGTGTTAGATCGCATGCTATTTCATTTCAAAATTTAATTATAACTTGTATGTACCGAAATAATTGACTAAATAGTCTGTTTTTGTCGGCTGATGAATAGTCCATTAGATGGGTTTGTTTTTTCACTTAGTACTACGTGGTTTGTTAAATTTTCAATGAATGCTTTAATATAGGTTGACCACAAAAAAGAACATTTGATATCTGTTTTAAAAATATTACAAGAACAAAGGAATTTATTTTATTGTTTGAGAGTCATAGAAGAGATTTGAAAACTTAATAAAGTTGATATCTATTATCTTTATTCAGTCATTCAGTATTTACTTTTAAACAGTAAAAAAAAGCCTATTTTATTATCAATGTTTTTCTTTGATATCATATAAAATGTTCTATACTAAGAGATAGTTCTCAAACGCCAGTACATTTTGAGTATATACGTTAATTTTACACTCAAGTAGTGTCATTTTGACAAAATTTATCCAATATGCATGTATAAATAAACAATTTTATAACAAACTTAACATTTTTATGTGTTTTAAAATTTTACCTTTTATATGTGTTAAAAACATCCAATGCATGTATATCAAAATTACAAAATTTTATTAAAAATGCGAAATTAAACTTTTTACACTTTAAGAGTGATAAGTCTGAAAAATCTTATTTTTGAGTATCTTTCTATTTCTATGCTATTTGAAAATGTTTACTATTTTTACTTTTAAAATTTCTACTTTCTATACGCATTTTTAAGTTTTCAACTACCACCGTATAAAGGAAAATGATACGATTAAGAAAAAAAGTATGTCGAATGAACAAAGTATATAAATAGTATATATCATAAAAAAATTGTAATGATCTATACATTATTCAAAATTTATATGAATATAATGTTAAAATAATAAATTAAAAATCAATGGAAATATAATTAATATTAAGAAGCCATAGAAATGAAAAAATTGAATAGCCATAGAAATGAATAAATTAGGTAGCCATAGAAATGAATAATTAGGAAGCCATAGAAAAGAAAAAATAGGAAGCCATAGAAAAGAAAAAATAGGAAGCCATAGAAATGAAATAATAGTAAGCCATAGAAATGAAAAATTAGGAAGCCATAGAAAAGAAAAATTAGGAAGCCATAGAAATGAATAATTAGGTAGCCATAGAAAAGAAAAATTAGGAAGCCATAGAAATGAAAAATTAGGAAGCCATAGAAATGAAAAATTAGGAAGCCATAGAAAAGAAAAATTAGGAAGCCATAGAAATAAATAATTAGGAAGCCATAGAAAAGAAAAATTAGGAAGCCATAGAAATGAAAAATTAGGAAGCCATAGAAATGAAAAATTAGGAAGCCATAGAAAAGAAAAATTAGGAAGCCATAGAAATGAATAATTAGGAAGCCATAGAAAAGAAAAATTAGGAAGCCATAGAAATGAAAAATTAGGAAGCCATAGAAATGAATAAATTAGGCACAGGGGGGCGTGGCTTAGTTGGGTCCAGTATAGATGATACCTAACAGTGATTAAAATCACTATTGTAAAAAAACGCCGATGCAAATCTGTAGATAGTCTTTAATTTTAAGAAATTGGTTGATTATTCTTAAAGCAAAATTAACTCCTATTTCTATTTTCATTATTTCTAATTAATAGTTGATTTATAAGTATAAATTATGAATAAATATCTATTAAAGAAATTCAACGTAGTATGAAATTGATATTTAATAATTAGTATTGTAATTTTTTTGGAGAATTTATAATAAATTATAGAGTAGTTATTACTTTTATGGCCAACGTGTATAAAAATTAAAGAGCTTGACACAGAACTATGTTGTTAATTATGAATAAATAGTTTGAAAAAAAATTTCATCTGAGTCAAAAATATAATTTTATTATTCAATTTTTCGTGCTAAAATCAAATCAGCCAATATATTTTTTCAATCGCCAATATATGTTTATATTATTACTAATTAGTTAAAAACTAATAGATATAAGGAAAATAGTTATAAATATTTCAATTGTATCATTTATTTATATACCAAGAGTTACATAAAAATTATTAATATTTCTTTTGAAATGATTTATTACTATAAAAAAATAATTAAAAATACAACAAAATTTTTTAAAATTTATTACAGATTTTGATTTTTAATATGTTAAACATAATCTGTGCAAAATATAATTTTTAACCACTTTTTTGGTATTTTAAAGTTGATTTCTTGAAAGTTTATAATAAAAATAAGTTGAATTTGTTACCATAACTTTTAGCTCAATTTCAATTTTGAAATTTACATTATAAAATAGAAAATTTTATGAGAACAAAGAAATAGTATTCTTAAAATTAATACAGAGTCAGGAAACTGTATAATTACTATTTACTGTAAAATTATCAGAAAAGCTCAAACTTTTTTTTTTGCATTTTTTTTGTAATAGATCATTTAAATAGAAATCATAGTAATGATTTCAAAGTAAATTTTTAAAAGGATTCTACAATTGAAATATTCAAAACATAATTAATTTTAATGGTTTACTTTAACTAAAAAAACGAATAAAAAAAAAATCTACTGAATTTAGTGTATTATAAAATTTGATTATAATTGTAAAAATGTTTTGTTAAGTTCATATGAAACTAAAAATCATTTTTTTTAGATTTATGATTTATATAGCAACATGTTACCAATAAAATTGGAATATTATACTGTTAGTAACATACACAAATAATGTTAAAAAAATAATTTATTACAAATTACAATTATTTATTTTTGTAGTTGAAACGTATTATCATATCAAACCTAGTTGGACAATATATACTTAAAAAACATTAAAAATGAATGAGTTTAACTGTATATATGGAGAATGTGGGCTAAGTAACTTTTTAATTGATTAAGTGGAAAATTTTCAATTTTTGAGTGTAATATCTTTAACTATATAATAGTTGTGATCCTTTGATGTATCGTTAAAAAAATTGATGAAGTGAAAGCTGAGAAAATAAATGAGAGCCATAAAAAAAATCACATAGTAAAAAAACTCTGATATGAGTAAGAAATTTGTTCAAACGAGGGGCACTACAGTGATGTGGTCGTTGATATTCATTAAAGTTATTGAATCTTAATGAGATAAAAATCAAATAAGTTTAATTTTTTTTTTAACTCATAAACTTTGTAAGGTATTTTAAAAATAAAAAAAAAACACATAATCGAATATTTTAACACAAAACTAGCATACGGTACCATTTACACCATGAAGTAACATGAAGTTCGAAATTTTTTTTTTCTATAATAAATCACTTTACATTAGTTTTAATTTAAGATATATATAAAATTGTCAGTAATTTCGGAACACTATCAAAAATTTAGTTGATTAATTTAAATTTAATTTTAATTTGTGAAAAAGTTCTATAAATAAATATATAAATTAATTTGATTATTTTTAAAATAGTTATAGCATTTTAAGTAAAAAAAAAAAAAAATTGAAAAAATGTCAAAAATTAGCAATTTTTAAATATATAATTTTTTTGAAGAGTTCCCTCATTAACGGGAAACAAGGGAAATTTTTTTAAATTTTGAGGGTAATGTCTTAGACTCGATACGTTTTGTGATCTTTTGACGTATCGTTGAAGAAAATCGGTTCGGCGAGAGCTGAGAAAAAGTGGCAATACACACAAAACAACATATCATAGTAAAATTAATATCTTTTCAGCATTGCATCGAAGCTAAAATGATTAGTATAACATATTGTTTTTATAATGTTTAAAATTATTTTATAAAATTACAATTACATGTTTAAAACCTTTTAGGTTTCATTTTAGTATGTTTTTTTCAAGAAAGTGTTTTGTTTGTTATGAATTGACAAGTTTTTTAATCAAAATTATTTATGCATGATGTTCAGTCAGAATGTTGACGACTATACAATATGCAAATGTGTATTAGTTTGGATTGCGTCCTAACAATACTGCAACTACAAATTTCGATTTGAAAATTCTTGCCCGTCGACCGGACTAAGTAAAGTTGTCAGAGTTTTTGTATTTTTGTTTGCTACAGTTTTGATGTACAAATGTCCCACGAGAATGTTATTTTTCGAAATAACTCTTGGAAGTATTAAGTTTTTTGATGTCCGAATTTTCTAAATAAAATATTAGGGTACTAGAAAGAATGATAAAGAACTATGGTCATGCAGCACGTTTATTTGACGCTATTAAGTATTTAACACACGTAGAGCGAACGAAAGTCTACAAAAGTGACTATCGATTTGTTAGAAGTGTCTGCAAATTAAATTCTTTCAATTGGCTCTATTGAATTAAAAAATATCTTAAAATACTATCGGATTTTTTTTGATTAAAACTATATTGTATTCATTCTGAATTTTCGGAGCTTATAATATCATTTGACGTTATTTCTCGTTGAAATATGTTAAGACTTTGTAAACTATTTGTAGTCAAACGGACATGAAATCAAATTTTGGACCGCGTTTAATCATAATTAATTCGTTGGTTGTTACTCCGCTAAACACTATTTAAGAAGTGGGACATTAAATAGTCGTGCAATAATAATCAAGTGTATATTTACAAAAGCAGTACTAACCGAATGGAACGGGCAAGTACGCCGCTGCAGTTTGTATATTTAAACGACGCCGTGCAAGAAATTAACGAGCCGTTGCCGACGGCTGTGTGCTATTGGTATACACAAAAGTAATAGTGATAACTTGAATGCGCTACTCGGCGCATACACATGGCCAAAGAATCGCATTGGAACTCCACGTTATAAATTTTACATTTCAAACAGCAATAGTGGAACGGTATAATACGACTTAATGGCGAAGATCGGATGCTGGTAAGTCGCGAGGGGTTGAGTTTCTTTGTACAACAATGCGGCGTACTTAATCCGAATGCTCACTGCTTTTCGGCGAATTCTCGAAAAAATGGCTGAGATCTTCGATACGATTTCCAGCTCGCAGAGTTTAACAGTCGGAAAATTAAAAGCATTTAGATTTTGCTCCTTAACGTGTTGGGTTCTTTTGAGTCAATAGCAATTACATAGCAGCGGAGTAAGAGTCGAACAAATAAAATTGAAGGCCGACTAGCAACGATGTTGGACCAAGGCAAACAGAACAAGGAGATTTTGGAATTGTCATTTAATCTTTGCGTTTTTAAGCTACCAAAATCTATGTTCGCAATTATTTTTACTTTTTGCATAGTAATTAAAAAAAAGACTTATATTTTCCATTAAAAAAATCAGTAGTGTAACTCTAAGAATATTAAGAATTCTATAAAAACTATGATTGATATTTGTAATGCTTTTCGAATTTTTCGTCTCGATATTGGAAATTATATATCAATCGAATAAGTGGAATTTTTGATATAAACTGATTTTTCTGAATTTCATGAAAATGTATTAATTACGAATGAACAAACTCATTTTTTGGCTGTAAAAGAAAACCCCTGCCAAAAAAACCATCGAGTAATACAGATAATAACAGTGTATTATGCATGCAACAAAAACTTTTTTAGTAAATCTGCAACAATATTTATGTGTTCTAATTATTATTGTAATCTTCAAAGCTTTTGTCGATTCAGTCGTTAAATTTTTCTTTTATTTTAAATGACAATTTTGTTAAAAGATTTAAACGAATTATGAAAAAAGCGTGATTGTATAACATGCCAATTAAAGATGTGGATTGAGATAAAATTGAAACAGTTGTCGTTGTTTACTACAAATAACACTTGTATAACCTTAAGGTAATTATAAAGCCAAAGTTACTCATGCAAAGGGTAGAATATTTTATAAGAAGATTGATGAAAATTAAATAACAACATCAATCATCTCAAAATTATAAATTATTTTGTCAAAAATAATATAGGGCAGAATGAAAATTGTACAGCGATCATAATGTGTATCGATGACTTTCATGTAACTTACTGTTAGTTGTCGTTATACTGAAAAATTGTATTTTATTGTACTTTGATGTAGTAAAGAATTATTATGAGTGGGATTGGGCTGGATTATGGCGTACTTATGTGATTTTGACATTTTTAATGTTCAATAAAACGAAAAAACCCGTTAAATCACTAACACTGTCCTGAACACTACAACGAATAGGGCGCTAAGGAAAAAAATGTAAAATATGACTATATGTGTAGGGTTTGTCATATTGCTTGACCTAAGCAAGAATTCTGCAGCTATGGTTCAATAACATACCGAAACATGTTATTATACTATAAAAATATATATATTCAGTAGCACGAAAAGTGGCGTGTAAGTAAGTTACTTACTCAATGAAATATTATATAATTCAGATTCATTGAATTTCTAACTAGTGATCTCACTGATTTTTAAGTGTTGCTCAGAACTTATGTAAAATAGTAGTACAGCCGATGAAAAAGACTGTATGTTTATAATTTTAAACGAATAAAATTCATAACTTAATTGATACTATTGCATTAAGATTCTTTACTCTGGAATCGTGTAATACAAATTTTTCTTCGGGATTCAGGGATATCTTAATCATTTTATTCGTTTTGATTAGCTAAATATGAAAAATATCACATTATTCGCATTCGCTTAAACACCATTTATTTTATGATAAAATTATTATCTTATTAAAATCTTTATCGGTTCCTCTAATGCATGTCAATGTCGAACACGAATCGTATGCACTATTATAACACATTACTACGGGATATAATTTATATAGAACTTTTTTAAATCTTAGGTATATATTTGACTCTGCATTTTGTAACGAGTATCTTATAAACCTAAAAAGGTATAAAAGAAAAACTTAAAAGATTTAACAATTTAAAAGATTAAGACAAAAAATAATATTTGCTGTGAAATAATAAATTCAGCACCAATAATTAGATAACTAGTGTACAGAAACTTTGTAGAACTCTTAGTTTGGAGGGAACAAAAGGTACGCGCATTTGTAAACAGTGTAAACAACTCCAATGTTCGATTGTAAAGTTTTTGGAGTGAATAGGTAAAATAAGTATAAATTTTCAACCGTTGTTTGACGATGATATCTTTCTTAAAGTGTTATATAAAGTATTATATTCATGGGCCAAGGTTTTTATAAATAATGTACAGCCGGTTTTATATTGGACACCCTTAACTGTGTTCTTACTAGCTTTATTGTTCGGAAATAATGTTTGTTTTATGATTATTGTATAATGGTACATACGGCTAAGAAGGGTGTGCACGCCTTAATATTAATATAAATAATACTTCGCACATGTGTGCCTTGTTTACAGACAAAGCGTTAGAATAAATACTGAAGTGGTATTCTTTTCTCTGTGTTCTAATAATCAATTTCTTATTTTATAATAATAAACAATCTCGGACCGTGTGATACAAGCGCCAAAAAAAAAGAAGAAAAACGCGTTCTCAAAATTACGAATGATTTCGTGTTCTTTTCCAACTTGAGTACTGTATATTGACATTTGAACGATAAAAAGTGTCTGATGTTTGACATCTGCCATCTGGACGCGTACTGTGCGTGTGAAAACTAGAATTTTAATAATAAAATAAAATAAAAGACCATTTGTTCGTACAAAATAATCGGCCATAGTACAAGTTCAACAACCGAAATGTCCATTTTAGAATACACAGAATTCGAATCGACGAGCAAAAGTAATGTAAATGTCATAAATATATAAAGAAGAACTCTTTGACTATGCCCGATGAAATATCTCCAAAAATATTAGAGCAAATAATTATTATTATTGTTTAACAGTTATAGTTCTTTTTCGAACTGTTTTACATTAAAAATGTATTTGTTTATAATAACCTTTTATATTATGTGATTTTCAACAGTTTGAAATTTAGAAGTGATCAGAAAAAAAAAACGTACTTATTTTAAAATACAACATCTTTTTAGGTCGTGAATTGATAAGTGGTACTAGTTCATAACATAATAAGGTATACAGTTTATCGTACTTCTATGAACCGACATGATAATGTGCCGTTTTTAAAAATAAGAACACTAAAAGCTTCTAAACTTTAAAGATTTGCATTCCGCTAAAAATGAGATAATATAAAAATATTTTTTAAGCAAATAATTGTTTTATTTTTCAATTGAATAAATGTGATTATATAAAAAAAAATTAAGTTGCCATTTGAAAATGGGAACGTGATACGATTTTAGGTATAAGAGATGGTAACTAAAAATACATTTTTCATGTAAATCAGTTCGACAAAGAACTATTACTGTTAAAAAATAATTATATCGTAAACTCGTATCAAATTTCTGTATCAAATTATTTACTACAGAATAACAACAGAAAATTATTTTTTTGTGTAAAGATGCACAACAAAGAACTATTACTGTTAATAAAATAAAATAACGATTAACTCTAATATTTTTGAAAATATAAACTATAATATATACAATACAAACGAAATAATACTCATGAAATTTCTTTCTTGAGTCGCAGTTAAGAAATCGCTATGTTTTTTTTTGCGAGATTTAAATTTTAGGGTTGATCAATTTCTATAACGTTTTTTACGGCTTATTTTTATGAAAAATATTTGATAGATAATATTATTTTGAGTGCAATCGGTTTGATGTATTCTTACGGAATCGAATGAATTGTTATGATAATTCAACGACGAATCCCACCTAAATATATCATTGCTCATTTTTTAGTTTGCGCTTAGCTCGAGAAAGTGGCGCTTGTCTTGTCCTAAGTACTCTCTACAGCTTAACGAAAATAAATAAATACTCAACATCTTTGAAAATATTTTGTTACGGAATAAATTTTACACATGATATGTGATTTAAAAAACAAATACAACAATATTCTTTGCTTGATTGAGTAATTCTCAACTACATTATTTTTATAAAATACGAGTACAAGTAAACACTCTTAGTAATGGAGATTTCAATGTCCTCGACCTCAAATTTTCTCGAGCCCGAAGTAGTGTTTTTCTCAATATATTATTTATTTTCTATTTTTGAACCCAATGTATATCTGTTGATCCTTTATGCATTACTACAGCATTCATCCGAATGATCAACATGAAGCATAAAAAAGTTGTTGAGTACACTAAAGGTTTTTAGCATACTAAATCTATCCTGCCATAGGTGGTATAGTACTTAGCGTACTCCAACAAATAAATGAATAAATTATGCACTCGATATAATTTAGACTAATTATCTCGACATATAGTTGAAATTGTTGAGTATATAATTGTAAAAAGAAAATAAAGTTTTTATTTGTTATATTTGAACGGTTCAATTTTCGTACCGAACTTGGAGTGTTTGGTTTAGCTCGAATTTTGAAAAAAAAAAAAAAAACGAAACGATCATTTCCTTTTTAAATCAGTTCAAAAATCAAACTTATGTAATCAAACCTAACACTGAATTTATTAAATAATAATGTAAAAATGTTTTTCCTGAGAATGATTGAAATTGATGTGCGGTTTAAGTTCGAACTTGACTAAAAAATTGAAAGTTTGATTTAAAAATTAAAATTTCGGTTTGACGCAAAAATCAAGTTTTGTAACTTTACAAATTGTTATTTTAGCATTTGATTTAATCATTTATAGTGCATTTTTTAACTTCGATACTTTAGTTGAGAAGCTATTGGTTTTATTCTACTACTTAAGTTTTTTTCTTTTAAATTTCTTTGATAATATTCCAAAAAAAAAATACCTTTTTTAAACGTACATTAAATTAAAATTAATACTATGTACTTAAAGATGGAGAAAATAAAATTTAATTTCTAGAAGTTATCGACCAAATAGTCAAAAAAATAATATATTTTCGGTAAATTGGCCGTCTGCAGTTTTTTTGCATATACATCATTCAAAAGTAAATTAAATTTATGGTTTTTTGTACTTTTCGACTATTTATTTTGATATTTTGTTAATACAATATAATAAATAACAATTATCAAATTTTTGGTAATTAATAATATTAATACTTTTAACTTTTATTTTAATGACAAAAAATCAATGTATCCAATAGCCTCGTACATTTTAAAGAGCAAACATTATAATAGAAACAGTATTCGAACAGCGCACCCAGAAATTTTGTCTAAGTTGTGAAACAGATGTCAACACCAAAATGAAATGTTATTGGCTCTATTTTGTTAATATTGTTCCATTCATTTATGTTTGAGATATTTCTAATTTTCTATCCAAAGTGCCAAAAAAAATAATAAAACTTTTCATACAATAAACTCTTCAATATTATCACTTACTAAATGTAATTATAAAATATAATAAATTTTACTATTTATACAGTAAATATTGCTATGATAATCGAAACAGTTGGTAGAATCATTTAAATTTTTATTTAAACAAATATTAATTTAAA
Source organism: Daktulosphaira vitifoliae (assembly GCF_025091365.1). Lineage (NCBI taxonomy): Eukaryota > Metazoa > Arthropoda > Insecta > Hemiptera > Phylloxeridae > Daktulosphaira > Daktulosphaira vitifoliae. Next base: position 15,236,928 of record NW_026099573.1, read on the forward strand.
ATAAATATGTCAAGCTGACTAAATTAGCTCGAAAAAGTTTTCTAATTTTCATGAAAACATATTTGATAGTTATTTCAAATTTTATAATATACTGAATTCTAATTTCAAGTTGACATAATCAATTTCTATTAAGTTTGCAATCAAGCAGAACATTTGAGAGATTTTTTATCGTTAGGCGGCGTAAATATTATGTGGATTACCATTACACAGTTAACGTTTTGAAAAATATAAAAATTTGATGCTAAAACGTGACACATTAATGAAATGCCGAGTTAACGACTAAGGGATGCGTCAAGCATCGTTTGGTTGTATGCCCACAAAAGACTATTGTTCTTGCGCAGGTGAACGTGTATCTAAAATGAGTGTAGGGTACGTGTATAAAAAAAAAAAGCAATTTTCCCAGCAGAGCGCTGTTGCTAAACATAACGCGGCGGCTTAATGTTTTTCAATGCTGTCGTAACGCAGCGATCGAGAAATTCAAAACAGGATTTTGAGAACATGAAATAAAAGTACACACAGCTAATATGATGTATATAATGAATAAAACTAATAATAAAAAAAAAAGCGTAGTCGTATGCGTGTAACTTAAATATTACTACAATAATATAAATGGTAAAAATTGTTTAATAAAATTAAATAGCAGTGGACTTGTACGACCGACAATGCTTTTATAGGTAGAAATATTGTTTATGAGTTATAGTTATTTCACATTTTGGTCTGTTTGTTCTTTTTGGTGTAACCATATTGACTTGTAACTGAAACATAAAATTTTAATTTAACCAGTTAGATTTTAACAAATAGATTTAATTTTGTCTACAAATTTTTAATTTTGTTAAATTGTTAACAAAAACATTACTGTAGTTTATCAAATTTAACGTTTCTCTATTCGATAATCTATTAGATTCTTAACATTTTTGTACCTACAAATTGTATTTATTCCGACGGCAATTGAGGTTAAAAGAATATATTATAAGCGGACGCCAAAGAGTTCATGTTAAATAACTTAAAAAATAGCTCGCCAAAGTGCGTTGTGATGAATTTAAGTAGACGTCGCATAGACGAACGCGTTTATTCAATTATTTAATACGGTTAATGACGACGACATCACATAGAGAGTAATTATGTATTCGTGCGAATCACTTGTGTGTGATGATACACACGCGTAGCTACAAGGCTGTCCATCAAATTGTCCGCAAAAACCTATTCAGCATACCGGGACGCCCTACCGGACGATGTGTCCAGGAAAAAGACGAATTCATCTTCTGAATTCCTGGTAGATATTTATCACAATTCATTATTGGAACTCGCCCAACCGTCCCGGGATACTTTATCATCGACGACGATGTCAATCAACACGGCGTACCTCCTGAATTCCTGATACTGTATTTCCAATTACACGAGCGACCGTCGTGTCACGCAACACCGAAGACGGTTAAGTTGCCTACTCAGAACTCCTAAATATCCGAATATGTACTTCAATATTCAAAGAATTCCTCGCGTGCAACAACCAAACGAGTGATTCGATTTACAAACTTAAGATATGTATAAAATGTGTTTACAGTATCTAAAACACGTCTGAAATTTTGAAAAATATTTTTCATTTAGTTTTCTGATATGATTTAATGTATTGGCTACTTTTTGCTTCGCATATACATTTTCTTTATATTTCTGTTCTTTTAAATGTTTTATTGTCAGTCAGTCGGGTATCAAACGATCTAGATCATTTATATTCTACAATATATATATATCATTAAATTTAAGTATAAACCTTATAGGAGCTAGTTGGGAATTATTGCTATTATGGGAAAACATAATATTTGAAATTTTAACTTTAAGAAGATAGTTTTTATGTTTGGTTACATTGTTGTAAATGAGAGAGTGTTTTTATTTGTTAAAAAGAGTGCTAGAGGGTTTAATATCATAGAATGGTATTAACATGCGGTACTAAAGTGTATATGTGCTAGTGCACTGGCATTCTAAAGTTTATAATAAAAAGTAGCCTTGTACAGTTGGGTTACCTTTATAGTTTTCGTCGTAACGGCAAAGTAGCTGCCACAGGTCTAAACTTTGGTTAGTTTCTATTGCCATTAGTCCACCATATTTGGTCGGTAAACATTTGCCGTCTATATAGTTCAATAACGACAAATGATCATAGCCGTGCAAAAACATCTGCAAAAATGTAAACATTTTGATATTAAAAGACGACAAACGCATGAATGTGTTGGTCGCAGCGTTTCCGGGCGCACAATAGTAAATTTGACGTGGGGACCACATAAAAAAAAAAAAAAAGAGCACTAGGTTAAAGTTAAATTATTTACAATCCGTTTGCTCGCAACTGTTTTATTGCAGCCAAAGCGGAATCTAAAGAAACGTTTTGTTTTTCCTAAATGAAACCCGAACGTTTTATGTATATATTAGTTAAGCTGCTTTTACGACGGTCCCGAAACGCACTGCCCGACCTAATGCGCGCAAAAGTCTCTCGGCGACACGGTCGTACAGAATTCCATAAAAATCATTTGTACACGTGATGTCGTATAAATTCGAATACAAATGTGGATTAGTCGAACAACCGCGAAATCCGAGTGCAATATGATAAAACCGAAGGTGTATAATAAACGCCATGTATTAATGAAACGATCTCGATTCATAATTAATGGGAATGTGTCTTGGATGTTTCAAACAGCCGGCCCAGGAACGCCACACGTATCGAATTACGAAAAAGACGCGCTCACGAATTTCTGTGTACAAAAATAAAATAATTTATGCTTTGTAATTTGATACATCACTTTGTCAAAGGTTACGTTCAATGTTTATTAAACGTCAAGGCATTTTTATTTTCGAAATTTCCATATGATTTATAATAGTTTTTAGTGACGAGAAAACTTACAGATTAGACAAGTCGCGATTATATATTTTTTCCGGAGAATTAATAAATATAATGAAAAGTTTTTTAATGGTAAACGGATAACCTTTTACCATTTTAATCATTATAACAGACTCGCAGGCGAAAATAGTACAACAGTAGGAATTGGTCCGATTAAGAATGAAACTTATTCTCTTTGGATAAAAAAATGATTTAGTCCTGTTAGATGTATTTTATTACATTCTTCACAAAGAGTTATATATAACATGTTTTTTTTAAGTTTTATACTTATAAAAAAAGTTTTTACTAAACATGTTTGGATCTCTCACTAGCTCTTGATTAATTTACACATTATTATGAAATTAATTTGCGTGTAGAAACAAATATTATTGCTGCGCTAATGTTAGTTTTAATGACTGATGATAATGTACGAAGCGCTCGTATAATACTCTAAATTTATTAACCTGTATAGCTTACAAATTATCTCTGTTCAATAATAGACTTGATCAAACAAAATAATTTTTTTCAACTAATGTTTAATGTTGATGAAATTTAAATATTTCTTGAACTCGTCGGTGCATTTCTAACTGCATTTCAAATTTAAAAAATTAAAATTATAACGATGTAGTACAAAAACTATTCAAAAAATTATAATAAAAACAAATCAAAGTAGGAGACAGGTCATAAGTAAATACGTGTATTCAAATATTTGCCTTGTCAAGAAACTCGAGCCCAGTGAAAAATAAAAATTCAACAAGCGATAGTTTGTGTAAATTATAATAGTTAGGGAAAACTCGGAATAATGACTGCAGTATTAAAAAAAAAAAAAAAAAAAAAACGCACGATTGTCTATAAAAAGAAGTTGTTTATGTTTTACCCAAACTAGAATAAAGTTAAACGTGACAAGAAATGAATGAGCAATTCGATGAACAACTGAAAAACAATCTTTTTGTTTACAGTGAAATACAAGTAAAAACGGTAAGACAAACACCGACTGTATGAATACCTACTCAGCTTAACTAAAACATCGAATAAACATTTGAGAGATTAATTAGAAAGAGTTCTATAATAGTCTTATAAAGAAAAAACATAAATAGAAGTCTTAGCGGTAATATAATTTAGATTGCTCATATTGTTAGAAATTTCATATAAAGGATCAATCGTTGTTGACAACGAACTCATTGTGTTTGATGCATAGCAATAGCATTTTATAGTGTATAGATGTAAAGTATAAGTTAAATATAAAGTTCAAAGAATAAGGCCTCGATGGTATAAAGTCAAACAAGAAGTAAACGACTGCGAAACTACACGCGGCAAATGAAATAGGAATAGAAATGTCCTTTTAACTGTGTAGAAAACAAATGGTGTATAAGAACCAGCGGCTATAGATAACATGAATTTACTATGACACAACCGTAATGGCTTATGTAGTTTTGGTTACTCTCCGATGGTAGTTAACTTACTCGATTTCTGAGTTTTTCTTGCATGAAAGGTTTAAACATGGTGAATATCATGTTAAATAAATACGGTTGGTTGACAATATGTACTTCTTTCAGTCTTGATGGCATTGAGTACTGAAACAATAATAATAAAAATCGTTAACAAACAGGAAACAAAGTAGCTTAAGCATATTAAATAATTAAGTTTCATCGCTCTGCTTTCAATTTATATTTAACGTCTTAAATAATAAGTTTTTTGACTGGAAAAAAAAGCATAACCCTGTATAGGTTTGCGATAGAAATTTATAATGAGTGTAATTAAAATTTCGATTGCTTTTTTCATTAGTTTATTAAGCCTCTATGATCATTAAAACTTTAGTAAAAGAAATTAAAAGAAAAGTTTAAAACAATTTTGTATACTAATATGATGGGAAATAATTTGATGTTATTTATTTTTACATTTCTTAAAAGTTAAAGAATTCGAGTTTTACACAACGCGTAACATTCTTATAAAAAAAGAACATTTTTTGTACGTCCAAAAATTTTATTTAAAAATTTACCGTATATATTTTAATTAAATTTCTTTTATAATAAACGTAACAATAACGTATTTTTTAAAAACTTTTACAAAATTTGTAGATTATTTGCAGGAATTTTAGAAAATTAATTTATTGTACAAATAATAATCAGTGAACATTATATTTTTAATCTAATTATTTGTTTTAATTGAAAAATATCGTCTTTTGAGATAATATTTATATTTTCACGACGCTCTTTTAATCAATTTAATTTACAACGAGTTCAAATATCAATAGATTTTCAAACTATTTTGTTCATAACTTAGTAATTATATAACCTAATATGTTAATTATCAATATTTTTAATAGTTTGCACTTTTGACCTAACATAATACACTTTTTATCGACAAGAAAAATGATATGTTATTGTTCGTCCACAAAAACATTTTTATTACAAACACGTGATTACACTAATTTGTACCCATTGGATAATAAATTGTCTTCTTCATTGAAAAAACATGAACATGAAATTTAATTCATGATGAAATAGATATGTAAATGACTTGTGAAAAATAATTTCATAATTGATGGCACTTTAAGTAAATCTTGAACTTTTCTTCATTTTATGACTCGTCTGACTCAATGACCTTTTAGTAGCTTTTCTGGAAAGAGCTTTGTGACATATTTTATTTACTGTGGCAGTTGAACTTAAAAATTCTTCTAGTCAATTGTTTTTGTGAATAGATTTGGAGCTAGGGAAGTGCAGTTGAATATTAATTTCATTGTAAAAATTATAAAAGCAAACTCTCGCAAAAAAGTTTTTCAATCAATCGCACACGAGTCGGAAACGGTTTTGATTCGGGTGGTACTTATTTGTTAAAAGTTTTTATTGTAATAAAACACGATTATTGTATTTTTAGCAATAATTTCAGCCTTCACATCACTATGGGGTGTAAAAAACACCTTGAGCACAGTAATTATAGAATGCGGACGGCAATACCATTTATTTGGCGTCGAGAAATACTTTATTTTTCACTGGCCACCATTAATTTTTACAGTCTTATCGGCTTAACAATAAAAATAATGAACAAGTTTAAACGGGAAACGATTTAAATAGTATTAATACTGTTTATTGCCTAGTTAGTTTGCAAAATATATTTTTTTCTGTTTTATTATTTTAAATGACACCAGACGGACTAAATAGTTGAAAAAAGCAATGAACTGTGTACAGAGGCGTCCACTGAATCGTTTGCTTAGGCGTCAAAAAATTATGGTTTAACGGATCGTTGACGACAATCATCAATAGAAAATGATAAATTTATATAATATTGAGATTACGTTCCATGACAATATTAGCTTTTATTTAAAAAAAATTAAATATAAAAATTATTTTCTGCGAAGCAAAAAAACATTTATAGTTTTGCTATAGAAAATAGTCACAACACGCAAATATTTGTTTTTAAAATAAATAGTTATTCTTTTGTTTTGTATAGTATTGTTGTTAAAAAAAATATAAAGATGGAAGGTGATTCATAAGCATGTACATTAAAGGTTCCCTCAATTAAAATGATAGACATTGTAAATTTCATAAACTCAATATTTTAATTGTAATACAAATTTGACATAAGTCTAATTTTTTTTAAAGAAATACTAATTAATAACTCTCATCAATGTGTGCCAAAAAAAAGTCTAAAACGTTTGACTTGATTATGATTTCATTTAAATTGTGTTTACTGTAAAAATATTTAATAAAGTGTATCTTCTTTTTTAAAGTTTATTCCATACCGCAAAGATTCGTAAACATACCACGTGCTAAACTTAACAAACACATATAGAGGACAAGTACTGCTATCCTCCTTTATAATTTGTCACATTTTCAAAATTAATAAATATAACTCGATTTAAGTACTTTATCAAATTGCTTTTTTTTTTCGTGAACCATTTAATGGCTTATATCTATTTCTTAAGAATCTCTTACCTGTATCCAATCTAATGTAAGTTTCGCAAAAGAAGGGGTAAATTGCCACACATGGTTAATTGTAAGTCCGGTAGTGTCCACTATAAGTACCGTACCAGATATTTGAGTCTTTGGTTCTAATATGGCTGCTTCCATAACAAGCTCGATACCTCGGAAAATTTCTGTCACCGAACAGTTTTTTGTTTTCCATCTCTCTGCAATTAATACTAATAAATTAAAATTAAATCTATTTACACTAAAATCTAGTAGCCTTTAAAAAAACACCAATTACTCTGCGAGTAAAAAAAGATTTTTTACAAACATATACTCATCTTGGCTCGGAGGAAAGATTAAAACTCACCTTTTTTTTTTAGGGTTTCTCTACTAGACTATACGTTTATTAAGTATATATGATAAACACACGAAATATTATAAATTTTTAGTACATGTTAATGAATCCACCGAGTGTATTATTGGGATCCACCCAAATAAATATTTACGAAAAACTAAAAAGGTAAAAAGGACCAAATTATGTCGAAAACATTAATTGGCAAACATTTAAAAAGTATTACCGCCAGTAAATTTAACCATCGGTTATATAAAAACATATTTGCAAGGGCAATTAAAACTGAAAAACCTGGATAAAATTCTGTAAAGGTTTTTCAAGATTTATCGAATAATTATAAATAAACTTTACCATATTTTCACTGTGTCTGTTTTTATGAAAAAAAATAACTGTATTGAAAAAATTTGAACAATTAAAAAGAATAAAATTATAGTTGAAGTTTAAAGTTGAAGTAATGTGAATTTGTGTTAATTTAATTGAACTATTGTTATATAATTGTCGGGAGAAGGAGTACATTTTGGGTATCAATATTTGATTGGTTTAATGGGACATAATAGTCTAGTTATACTTAATTCTAGAAATTATGGTAGTTCGGTATTAAAACATAAGTCCTTTTAAACAAAAATGATTTTACTGGAAAAGTTATAGATCATTAACGTCTTTAGAGCTATTACTTTTTTAATTATAAGTTCTTAAAGAGAATGTAGGAGTTATTATGACTGGATGTAAAATATTTAATTGCAATATAATTTTAGTGCAAGCACTGCACCTTACTCAATTAAAAATCGTTATAAAAATAAAATATTTTATTTAGATATTAAAAATCATTTCGATTCATTATAAATGAATTATTCATTGCAATGAAAATTTTATGGAATATTAAAAATATCATTATAAAAAATGCAATCGCGAAATAAAAGAATATTTTCTTTTATTAACCGTATAAGATTATTGTATTAACGAGGGACATAATGTCATTGAAACGAGACAAAAATTTGAGTGAGGTAAAATTTATACAATTCATTAACCGCAATTGCAACTGCAAACCTACGTGGTTCATTATTTACCCAAGCTTATTATTGTGTACTACTATTATTAAGTGCAGATACCCATTGCGTTTGTGTTTTTTTAATGATATTATTGTGACATAGTCCACCAAATGAAACCACCTGTGCATATAAAATAGTGTATACAGATATATCTCATTATGTGTTATGAAATGTGTTCATATCTTGGAATATGAAAAAACTTGTTAAATAAGAAATCCAGTTCAAATATTGAGATCTGGATAATCAACTTTTACATATAGCGGTAAAATGTACCAGTTTATCAAGTTAATTTTAGTAATCAGTCAGTAAGAATACAAGTAACGCACCGATATTCATAAACTGATGATATTTAAGAAAAGTCATATCATGATTAAATTCAAATTAAAATATTTTTTTACACGAGCACTTACCTCCAAGCTCAGCTAGTAATATCCGTCTACCATATTGATCACGCGATGGCAACACCGTCATAATGTTTTGGGAAAAAACGTTCCTCTCTAAACTAGGCACTAGATCACTACAAAATTTTGGATTTTTTTGGCGTAACTTGTATAAATTTTTTATCTGAACATAAAAATTGACGAATGAAGATTAATAATAGGTTTGGATATTTGTTAAAAGAGAACTAAATTAATAATATTATGATACTTACTCTTTTGAAGGCACTTTCTGGATAATATTTACAAGTCCTTAAAAATGCCAATAAATATAGTTCAGTAGATTCATCAGTAGGTAGATACAAGTTTTTTTCTTCTGTAACATAACAAAGAGAAATGTATATAACAGGTTAAAGTAATACTCGATTAGATTTTAATCAATAATGTATACGGAGTTGAGGTTTATTATTTAATGAACTCATGTTGGAAAAAATAAATTTACTAGTAGTAGCAGCTATAAAAAAAAAACAAATATTTTTAAATATAAAGGAATTTCGTCGAATAGTAGAAATGATATAGTGCAAAAATGCAAGTGCGCTGTACAATTATGAAGACTAATTGAGAATTATGGTATAAAACGTTTAGCGTGGGTGTCCTAAGTACTGGTCTGATTGTGTCCGAACGAAAATAAATAAACTAAAAAGGTCTAAGTTACATTTGTTATTTGAACCATTTTACAAATCCAGCCAATTACACTGAAAAGATACTGTAGAGCCGGCGAACTCCTCTATTTTACCGCCAAGACAGTAGCTCATATCTAAGTATTCATATCATTCTAAGTAGTTGATATCTATAAAATGCATTATGCTCAACTGCGCCCTAAATTTGAGTACCCTCGTAAACATATTAAACGAACGACTTTTCGAGGCCTCAAGTAACTTTCAAAGGTTTTCATAGACCATAAAAATAAAATACATAATAAGTGACGACGGACGAGCGTCGTAATAAAATCACTACCGTATGATCGAATGCCAATACACTGTTGTGTTCCGAAGGTGTATTGATAACATTGGCGAATTGTACTCCATTAAATGAAGTGCGTTTCTCGGTAACGACGGTGAAATTAGCGCAATGTTTCTTTCAATTTTGAAATTGAAGATTCCTAGAATGGTTAACGGTTGTGTGTTATTACGGCGAGGATAAGACGTTTTTATGACATTACATATTTATACATTAGAAAATAATAAAGTTCCGGTCGTACGCGCAAGAAGCACTATAAAATGGATCTTGTCTATTTTCCCTCGTAACTGTGACTGCTCCAATGCGTTTTACAAACCTTACTCGGAATTGTCTTCTCTATCGTATCATACAATCATATTACATATTATGTAATTCTCTGATTGGCCTTCGTTAATTTATGTTAGTTTCGAATTATCTTCTATACGGTCGTTTCATACGAGTACATAATATTGTGCGGTTTTATCAAACAAATATTTCTACGGTTTTTCATTTGGGAGGTATAAAACTTCATCAAATGTTTCGCAAAACTGTTGTTTAGTAAACGGACGAAAAAGCTTCTCATATGTTTTGACATTCGTTTGAGATATGAAGATTAAAAAACTTTAATGCGATTTCGAATGAAAAGTAAGTCTATCTCAAAATTAACTGCAAAAAGTACGATCTGCGTACAATGTTCATGATACACCGTATTCTCCATGTACGTACATTTTTGTTGTATACATATATGGTATTGTCCAGTGTAATAACATAAGGGTTTATAAAAACTCTGTCGAAACTTTGAGTGATTCTGTTACTCGACGGGATATTTATAATTACGGTGAAATTAATGCCCTCGCATGTGTACGTGGCAATTATGAAAACCAAAAAGCTTCCACGATCATTTCCATAGAGGCCGATTCTTCAGTGACATTTTTATGGGACTTGCTGGACAAAGAGAACTTTTTTCCACTCGTCTATACTAATTGCAGTCAAGCGATTGTAATAAAGAAGCAACGAAATTTTTAACCCCATTGTTTAACAACAGTAGGTATTAAAAATGATTTATTATTTATAAAGGTGAGCGCATTATAATGGAAATGATTTATGTAAATTAATCGTTTCGGTATGTTGTTCATTGTTTAATTTTACATTTTTTTTTTTTTTTGGAAAATTTACTCGTCATTTTCATTTCCAACAAAATCCTAACTGTTGAAGTCAATAATTGACACGTATTAATTTTTCAATTACAAAATAAACAGCAAATATACCATCAAATTGTAAAAACTATCTTTTCTGTGGTCTTATTAAAGAATAAAATGATTATTTATAGGATATTAGGACGAACTCGTTAGCAATGCTACGATATTTTTTTAGCCGATCTAAGCTAATGATTAAGTACTTTAAAACCAAAAGGGCTTTATTCAAAACAATCAATAAAAAGTTAACATAATTTATCGTTTTGCTTTTGTTTCTAAGAACCAAATATATCATTCAATGAATTATCTTTAGTAAAATATTCATTTGTCGTCTATAGGCATTGTTTAATGTTACTGGCATTATACTGTGTTTATGAAACCATTTAATAACTATTTAAATACATATTGTCATTGATTGTTTTATCGTATACTTTAAAACAAAAAAAACTTAGAATGAATGATAATTTTTTGTTATAGGCGAGTGGGCTGCGCAACGTAGATGAATTCTTATCTTTGGGTTATGGTAAAAATAGAGTGTCGTTAAATACCACTCCGCTCGACCCTTTTTTAAATCTTCAAATGCTAATATCTCAAAAAGTAATAATACAAAACTGGTTATCGACTTGTCAACATTTTATTTAGACCATTTCCCATTTAACAGTAAAAATATTACCCCTAAAACCTACCCTTAGGAATAATATTTTCTTAGAATAAACTTGATATATACTATGGATCATAAAAATAAATAAGATTTCATTTTAAACATTTTCATGAAAAAATCATTATTTGACGAAAATATGAGGTGCAATATGCTTTTAATAAAACATTCTGCATGATAAAAGTAACAATTAAAAAATGTTTATCAGCTTAATATTTAATTTTAAAAACTTATTGTGCAGACCAAACCTTGGAAATTTAAAATTGTAATTTCAATTAGGTTTAAATTATAAAAACTTTTCGACTAAACAACAAACGAGTCAACAAAAATTAAATTTAACAACGATTGGACGTTTAATCGTATCTAATTTTGTAGGATTTTTTTTTAACTTGATTCAATTTTATAACATTTTAGAATAATTTAACCTGTAATTATTTTTTCCGCATTCACTCTAATGTAACAAGGTGTTGTTGCTCTCAAATCTCATTACGTTAACAAAGCTTTGATCGTATAAAATATAAGCCAAGCCACTTTCATTGTCGCGAGCCATTTGTCCGAACAAACCGAATAGCAGGCCAAGTGTTAATATTTCAAGTCACTTTTTCACTGAACATCATTCCGTAATCTTTCAAATGCGTCAGTTGTAATTTAGCGGACACACAGCAAATTAGTTAAGTACAAATCATAAACCGTTAAGGTCGTACTATTCTACACAGTGGCTTCACGTTAGAATGTACAAATGGACGTACCAATATGGAGAAATGCTTATGATTTATAGTCATTAATGTTTTTTTAATTTTTAATGAAAAACAGTTTACCCAATTCTTTTGTAATAGTGATATTTACTAGCTACTAAAAGCGTGTCGTTAGATAACCCACAGACACGTATTATGTTGTGGTTATTTTGGACCGAGTAAATGTAAATGTTAAAAACCGGTATCCGTGACCTATCATTATTAATAATTAGTTCATAATTTGTTATTATTTCGATTTGGCCATTTCTTATCTAGAAACTTTGTTTTAAACTGTTCTAATTGCAGACTTTGAATACTCCATTTTTTCGTTACCATTTCTATTCGTGTTAATTACATAAATAAAAATAGTTATTTTTATAATTCTAATTATAATCTTCTTGTATGATTTGTTGCATTTACAATAATAAACTCCATTGCACACTCGTTTTAAACAATTCAACTTGTTACACATTTTGTGATTACGATGTCTTTCTCCGTACTTTTGGACAATACATTACGAGGAATTCGCATTTTTAATTTATTCATTTTTTTTCGGGTTGAATCTCTCTAGAAATATATCATTGTAATATTTAAACGTTTTACGGGAAATCGTATATTTTCAACAGTTTCTTTCCGAGTAAGCTAAATAAGTGCTATTCCTCAGTAAAACATTTTGAATTTACCACAGAGTTCAGGAACTGCACCGCTCTCGGTTCAGATACTATGTTTAATTTATATTTGTTTATTCAGTTTCGATAACCAAACAAATATCTTGAGCTTTGATTGATGCAAATCCTGTTTAGTCAGGCTAAATTATATAAGGGTGCGCAACACCTTACAGTCATTGTCAGAGTTGCTCGGAGGTCTTTGGGAGTATGATATCTTATTGTTATAAGGGTCGGCCAGACCTTTGAAGTAGAAACTATTTGCCAAGAAAGCTAAAGTGAAAACTCGTACGCTTAGTTGTCGATAAATATCGGAAAATGATAGTTTCGAATAACGTTAAAAAATGAAAAAAAAGTTTAACGATAGAATTGTATTAAATTTTTCTTGGGTCGTTTGGGCGTCACCTCTGGCGCTGCTATAAACTTATTTTATTATCATTACTTAAGGTAATAAATAACATGGCAACACCATTCAGCTCTAAAAGATTCAGCTGATAACTTAGCGCACATTTGATTTCACAAAAACCTTTCATGCAAATATACGTTATAACTAAGGGCTAAACAGAGTAAAATAATTTCGAAAAATATGCTTATTTTGGTTGTTAGTAATTAGAACTGTTTCAAAGCTGTTGGTAGAAATGCCAGTTAAACGCTTAAGTAAATTTGTTTCTGTGATTTTATTTACTGGTGATAGTTTAAAAAGTAAGACTAGTAAAGCAATCAATTATATGTTATGACGAATCATAAATACATGATAACAGATGTATTTTATAATAACAGCTATAATAAATTGAGGTCAAACTTTGAACGATGATTACATAATTTAACACGGAAACTTATTGTAAATGGTTATCAAGATATAGTTTTTCCCTTATGATTTATTATTTGTCGAGTTTGCAATATTGCTTTAGCTATTTTGGAAAAACAACTGTGACTATAACGTTCATATACATATTGTATGTACAGCATGCTGACGTAAAGACGTATCGTTTTTCGGTTTCTGCTGTCGGTTACGGTACACTGGAGAATATTATTGACATTGACATTATGACACTGTGGCAGAAAAAATAATGCGGTTTTGTCAACGGCGTTCGTCGATTAGCAGTCGCCCTATTATTGTTTTAAATAATTTTATATACAGACATTTTAATAGTAATTATAACATTGAATGGTACTCAATTCGGCCTTTATGAGGCAATTGGCTACCAGCGATGACTACAGTTATACTATATACGCTGGCAACCGGCCTAATATATGGTTACCTAACAAACCGTACAAACGATCTCGAGGGGAACAAAACAATACGAATATTGTTGCCACCGTATTTGATTATACAGTTGCCAATATAAATATTGAACATGTGCCAAATTGTAAAGTTCACACCACATAAAGCCTTGCCGTCAAAATACTTCCAATATCAATTGACAATTAGTTATTTTTTTTAATTAATAGAATCGAATAAAAAAAAAAAATCAATATATTGGCGAGTTGAAAAAAATAATACATAAAATGTCAAAATTATTAATTAAAAAAAATTTATCATTAGATTGTTCATTCAACTATTCATAAACTGAAATAATTAATTGTAATTTAATTGTAAATTTCACTGTATCTCCTTCTTTTATGATTATAAAAATTTAATAGTCTAACATAGGAAATAACCAAAAGAAAAACGTTGAATGAGTTTTGGTGTATTTGATTGCACAGTTGAAAGCGTTTACATTTAATATCAAAAGATAAACAAAGTGAATAATATTTTGTAAACGTACTAACAAATCAGATTACTTTTCAACAACTACAAATTTGAGATTTGAATTATACAGGGTGATTTTTTTAACATAACCCACTCAATTACTTGCAGGATAATAATAATTTAAACATTTTTTTTTTTCATTATCTTTAGTTACACATTATTCTTGAATTTTTAACTATGTAATACTTTTTAAGTTCATCCCTTATGCCTTGGAAGGGGGTCAACTTTGTTTTTTTAAATGGTAACACATATTTTTAATTTAATAAAATGTTTGAGTTTTTAATTTAATAGTAAATGGCATTTGAATTTTTAATATAACTTTATTAGCTTATTAGATATAAACATTTAAAGTTTCAAAATTTTGAGTTAATATACATGTATAATACACATGGGATTGTAAATACAGGTAGCTAATTGGATTTTTATGACATTGCTGTCTCAGTCACGGATTGTTTATTATCAATTATGATTATCAATAGATATACTTTCTGTATTGTCAGTCAGTGTATTTATAAACTTATAACAATGTGCCTTACTACATTGATAATAACAATGCTGTGTACCTACTAATATCGATGTTATAAAAAACCAATTAGCTACCTATA